>NC_085843.1:189179690-189488940 GCF_035594765.1 Anolis carolinensis
ACTTTGCCACTTCGACAATAACTGAATATGGTTGAGGGTGCTTTAAAAAGATATCACAGTCTTCTTGCACTTGGTATACATTTCAACCATCCTTGAAGAAGAAGGAACTGAGGGTGGGGTCTGTCATTATTAATATAACACTGTACAAAGTACTACAAGCACAGGTATAGCTGTCTGAAAAATATTTTGAAAGCAAACAAGCTTGGTAAAAAACAAGGCTAACAGATGTTTTGCATTGGTGTGGTGGAAGAGGCAATTGATTGTGTGAGTTAAGTGGCGGTCTGCCCGTGTGCCCTGAGTGTTCTATTGTTCTAATGTATGAGACCCCCGTCCTCTGCCTGAGCATATGGTTTGAGAGTACAGGGCATCTGCAGAGAAGAAGTGAAGAAATGTGGTTGGGGGAGAAGTGCAAACGTCCCTATTAGAAGAGTAAGTCTAGCAACTTGAGTCCTAGGCTTCGTGAAAGTGTAGGTGAGAGTATGGACAGCCATTCTCGACTACTAACTATGCCTATCCTTCTCCCCACGCAGTCTTGTCCCTCTAACCTTGAGGGACGACTTCCTGTGCACATGGACTAAAACAGTGGCAACAAAGATCACAACACTAGGTTTCTCCCAAGGACAATTGCTAAGCATGAGATAGGACCAGGCCAAGGATCTTATTAAACAACAGATCCTGGACATAGAGCGCCAATCAGACCTAGATGCTCCCCAGCTTTCATTGCTAATGAAGCCAATAAGATTCCTCACCACTCCCATGGCATACCTAACAAACCTGGAGGTGTCCAAACACCGAAGGGCTTTTACCCTGGCAAGTTGCCATACCCTCCCATCAGCTGTATTGGAGGGGAGGTATCAGAAAATCCCCTTCAAGAAGAGATTATGCCTCTGTGAGTCTGGACATGTAGAAACGACGGAGCATGTAATTCTTCAATATATGTTCTACAAAGACCTTAGAATTAATCTCATAACACCATGGCTTTAAAATATCCAGGATGCACCGAAAAATATTACTCCACTCTGCTGCTTTCCAACTCTAGCACTACAATAACTTACTAAGTGTTGCTAAGTTTTATGCTGCAGCACTTAAAATTAGCCAGATGATGATTGTCGCCACAAGGCAACACCCTGCTGAGAACGTAGGTAGAGCAACCTGTTACAGCTGAAATGCTACTAGATTTGTAATGTGCCCTTCCCATCCCGTTAGGTCCCCTCCCCTAGTGATTTCACCCCTCCTATCAGTCTCCCCCCCCCCCCTTCAGTTCTATACCTGCTACATCAACCTATATTTCAAATTGTGTTTTTAAACTGTTTTCCAATCTGTTTTTTAATAACTGCTTCGCTGGGGAGCTGTATTTCCCCTTCCCAGGGCACTTGTGCCCCGCTTTGAGCTGGTCAGTGACCGTAAAAAAAGCTGTTCTGAGTCCTATGTATCTACGTGCATTTGGAAGCATGAAGTTTTCTTAGAGCACAGCAAACTGGCCTGGATGAAGAACACACAAGAAATACTAGTTCCCAAACCAAGGAGGTAGACATTTGGAGAAATGTGACACAGAAGTAGAAGAAACAGGAATCAATGTTAAGCTCTCTCAGAAAGAACAGAACATTCAGCTATTCTGTTGGTTAACACTGTTGTTAATTGGAGGAGAGGCTTTCAACACATTGATCACAATGTATACAGTGTGCCACTTTTTGCAAAATGTGAAAATATGTCACAAGCAGAAAAAAGGTATCACTTGAAATGCAGAAGTCAAGATACAACGTCACTTTGCCTGCAGACGACCATGTTATCTTGAAAAAGGCTTAGTTAAGGTTCTCAAAACTATATTAAAGTGCCAGATGAGGACTGCACAAAGAAGTTTTAGACAAACTTTTCTCAGAAACGTAGGCATAGAAGGTTGTAAGGATAGAACAGAAAAAACTAAAATATGTAGTACATAAACTAAGGGGGAATCTTGCCTGCAAAATGTGTTGGATTGTAACATAGAAGCCACAGAAATGTTGAGGTTCCCAGCATGTGAGAAAACGTGACCCACTAAACAAGGTAATGAGCACCTTCCACGTAACTGCATAAATTGCTGACCAAACTAGTCATTCCGCCTAACCAATCAGGTTAGCAACTGAAACAAACTTAGACTGCAATAAACAACTAGATAAGGAAGCTTCGCACATGTAATTAGAGAGAAAAAAAGACTCCAAAATCAAAATAGAAATAAGGACATCTCTGTTAGATAGTTAGACGACTTCTCTTATAGTAACTAGGAGGATGAAGAGCAGTGGAAGAAAGTGCATTTTACTCACTCAGTCATAGAAAACTGGCTACTTTTATCCCCTCCTCTAAAAGCTTGCTCTGAACCCCAATTGTTGGAGGGAAAGGCAAAAAGGACTATCGCCCATTTCTGGACTTTGCTGACTAGACTCTGGGGCCCCATCAAAACAACCTTATAGCGCAGTTTGAAACTGCATTATATGGTCAGTGCTGACACATATAATACAGCTCAACTGCATTGAACTACATTGTACGAGTCTACACTCGTGTAGATGGGGCCTGGGTTAAGTATCATTAATGGTGTCCAGAGATCAATGGCTCACTTAGTCACTTTCTGTTTAATATTCACTTTGTACAAGTTGTATGTTTCCAGAAGAGCCACAACGGTTCATTTGACGAGCACTATAACAAAATTTCCTACTCTCTGTCTGTAGAATATTTATGAATCTTTTATCTATCTTGAGAATGAATGTGAACACTATCATTAGAGCCATTTGAATCAGACCAGCAGTCTGGCATGGAGTTCCCACAGTAGCAAACCAGGTGCCCTTGGGAAACCCAACAGCAGGGAATGAAAACAAACATCACTGCCCTATCTGCAGACTGTATATCTGACCACCTAAGCCCAGGTGTTTCATTTCTATTCATGGAAGCTTAGATTCTCAATATTTCAAAGGCAACGTCTAAAATTCTGACTTTTCTTGTTTCTCAAATCAAGTCTATGTTGAAAGCAATCTGCTTCTACAAGACGGGAAGAACAATAATTTCAGTTGAAACTAACATTTTTATTCATTCTCAGTTAATAAGCAGTTTTGTAATATGCTTTATGCCAGGGGATCATACCCACAGGCCTTGTATCTAAATTCAAACCCCACTAGCATGACTGCAGTCTTCCAGATGTTTCTGCATCCCAACTCTCATCAGCTCTAGTCATGATGTCTAATGATGAGGAATACATGAGTTGTAGTCTAACATGTGGAGAGCAACATAAAAGGACATGAGCTGGATTCAATCCATGGGCTTTGAGTTTCACACATGTGCCTTATGCCATAAGTTTTGTATGGAACAGGACCCATGGTTTGCAGCAACCAGGAGTTACTTAGTGCATACAACTAGAAGTACGCAATGCTTTGCATACTTGATTGAAAAATGTACACATCATCATAATTTGGGCTGAGCTTCATTCCTTTTTCTCATACTGTCCAGTACTAAAATAGATCCTTTCAAATCTGGATTTTGCTCAGCCTATACATGAAAGGTGTTTTTTTGTAATTGTTCTAAGACAATGCTTCCTAGATCAGATTATCTGGTCTGCATTTGTAGCCTGAACTAAATTATTTGCTGCTTCAGCTTTACATAATACATACAAAAGAAGAAATAATAGTTTGCTCAACTCTATCAATATATGGCAGGCTTATCTCTGCATAAACACTTACCCCTCCCTTCCCTCTCCGTCTGCTTAATGCAGTGTGTCACAAACAGAAGATATGCAGCAAGAAAGTGAAGTAAAGTCAAAAGAGGTTAAGTGAACCCTGTTACATTAAGTTGTTTTTAAAAAAAAAAATACTACTTTGTTATGTTGAAAGCACATATACAGTTGTGTGTTGGTTATATCGGAATACTATCATTCATTAATATTTTTACCTCATTCTCAATTAAGGAAACTGAAGGAGATGAACTTTTGCTATAACCAAGATGTGAAGACTCTGCTGCTGAAGCCCGATTTCGCTTCTTCAGTGGTTTACATGCATCTGATAGACCTGTTGTTATAGCAAAATAATTTGTTTACAAAATAAACATGGAATTTTAATATATTTCTTGAAGACAGTAGAAAACATGTCCTCACTTATGTAGAGATCATTTTATCATTTTAGATATCCATTGTACTGATTTATAAAACAAACTTTAATTCTATGTATTTTGTTAACCATTTTTATGATTATTCATATTATAAAATCTATATATTATTCTATATATTTTTAATTTTGCTAGATTGTTTTAAATTCCGAAGAATCTTGGAAACAGATTAGCTTTTTTTTTAAAAAAAAAGAATGGGACAGGTTGAGCTTATACGTAAGTTGAGGGCAAGTTTTGAAACTAAAATTAATCAATTTTTATATGGCCTGTAGACAAGCTGAGGGCAAAATTTTGGGGTTCAGCATGTGCCTCCTTGGATCCAATCTGTGGAGAAGAACTGCCTCAGGAGACCAGTCACCCTTGCTGACTTGCTGCTATATTTTTCCTGTAAAGGGGCCTTTTCCCATTCTACACAAAGGAGATGGCTACCTTTTAATAAATAAAAAGTATGATGCAACATTAACTAATTAAAAAAGAAAACATTACCATCTCTAATAAGTAAAAATAGAGAACTTAGTCCATCCCAAAAGAAACAGTTTCAGTGCCACTTCTGGCCTTTATAAATATCTGGGCAGGATAAGGCTGGCAGCAAGCAGTTATTTGTTGCTATCCTGCCTTTCCAGAGAGAGCAGAGGGTTTTTTTTTAATAAGCTCTCTCCAGATCAAGAGTGTCAAACTCATTTTCACTGAGCACCACATTAGCCTTATGGTTGCCTTCAAATGCTGTTGAATCCATGGACAAAGAATCTGTGGAGAAAGACGGCCAATTACACTTATTTTACATTGTGGCTGGTACGCTTTAGTTTTTGCTCAATTTGGGTCCCCAGATGTTATTGAATGACAAATCCCATCACTTTTGATTATCCGCCACATGGACTAGAGATAATTGGAATTGCAACCCAACATCCCTTGTGGCTCTGAAATTGGGAAATTGTCAAAGAACATTTTAAAGCAAGACATTTTATCTCAATTCAAACCTTACTATCCTGACTAAACAGAACAAATTGGAGCCTTTCAGATGTTACGGTATCACAAATCTGGCCCACAGACCTTAAGCTTGACACATGTGGCCTAGATCTGGCCCACAAGCCTTGAGTTTAACAAGAGCTGACCCACAGTCTTGAGTTTGCCACATGTGTCCTAGATGGAGTAAGAGCTCATCACAGTCCATGTGGAAAGAACATAAAAAGACCTCCTTGACTCTCCTAATGTCTTTGGTGCAACCCTACCTCAGTAAAGACAGCAGAGTAGGTTGGTGCTTCTTTAACAGTAGGCTCGCGCCAGCACCCTTGACTCTGCCTCCTCCATCTCTGCTGTGTCTTCACTCACCACTTGTAGGAAGGGTGGTCATTGATTGGCAGTACAGGAAATGGTATTGCTTGCTTGCTCACTCCCTTTTGCCCTCAACTAGCCTTCCTACTTCTCCAGCTAGTTTGCCTGAAAAGCAGATTCCATCATGGATGTCACCGTCTCCAGATCCCTCCATCGCATCTGGTTTCTTAGTCTTTTGCCAACCCTCTCGAACTCATCCATGATGACCTGTGTCTGGTTGCCAGTAGTCAGCCCATTTGTCTCTTCCTTCTCTCCATCTTCTATGAAGAGGCAAGTGAGCTGGCTGGCTATGGGCAGACGAGGGTAGTCAATCTGCAAAGAGGAGACTGAGAAGGCAGGCAAACCACAAGAAACCAGTCATCATTCCAGGGCACTACCCAAACAACTATGCTTGCTTGTTGGCATTCAGGTCCATTTGTCTTCTCCTTCCCTCCATCTTCTTGGATATGACAAATGGGCCAGCTTTGGACAAAGGAGGACAGACATTTGGTGAGCAAAGAAGAGCTGGAGAAAGCAGGCAAAATATGAGATGTCAGCCATGAGAGAAGCAGTAGCTGGTAGTGCTGTGAAAGATCTGGCTGGACAAGCGGCTGCTTTCTTGTTTTTTGCACGCCTCCTCCAGCTCCTCTTTACAGACTAACTTTGATCTCCTCAGAAAAGGCAGAGAAGATGAGATAAGCAGGGCAACACTAAAGTGCCAATCTTCCTTTCATGCTTATATTCTTTATACATCTACATGGGAGTAAATTCCAGTGAATTCAACAGGCTCACTTTTGAGTTGATATGTCCTAGATCATGTTGTAAGATGTCAGTGCTAGAGACTGCAAATTTCATAGGCTCACTCCTTAAAGTACTCTCCTCTCTCATATCTCACTGAATTGAATATTACAAATTGCATAAATAGTAGGTGATATTAACTAATTATAGGAGTACAAGAAGTGGAACTCATACCAGCACTGATATACAGTCACAATTTTTACAATAAAAATGTGTCTAACCTCTTTAAAGAAAGATAATTTATAATGGACTAATTCAAAATTAGGAATCAAAATTAATTCTAACACAAGTGGGGAGGGACTCATTACCTGACTGGTTCTTTTGTGAAGAGGTTTCTGTGACCTTAGAAGAGTATGTTTTTTCTGGTTTGTCATTGCTTCTCTCCCTCTGTTTCAAAAACAAAAAGGGGGAAAAAGAAAAATGAAATGGAATGGAATGGAATGAAATAAAAAACCACCTAATTTGGATAAATGTGGCAATTATGCTAGGGCTTTTATTGCTAAATACCTTTGTTTATATGGTGGTTTAAAAAATAAACTCATCAGATATAGAAGACAGAAAGGGGAATACAATAAGTAAGAGGTCTAGATCATTTATATGGCTTTTGTCAGTGAAGACAAGATGCAAATATAAGAAAAAATAATCTATTTTAAAACCATTTATGGAATAGTGTTACCAGTAAAAATATGGTAATGTTGCTCTGATTTCAAATGCACTTTAAGGACAAACTATTATAATGTAGTTCGCAAAAGACTGTAAAACTAGATGGCTTCTATTCAGCTTTTACTAGGAAGAACACTAGGCAACATAAATATTTAATTATTTCAGTAAGGTGACTACTACTTAGAAGTTTTACAATTCATTTTTGTAAAACATGCTCTTTAGTTAACATTTTGAAGACTGAACCACTGTTTTACTTGAAAACAAAAACCAAACTTGCAGCAAGAGAATGTGCCTCAATCAGAAAGGACAAATGTAACTACAGAAGTTTATTTTTGACTTACTTTTTTCAAGTCCAACCATAATCCATATACGCAACACTTAGTCTCTGAAACTATTCATATTTGCTAAATCAATATGACATATACTGCATTTAATGGAGACTAGTGATTAGGTTAAAGTTACCTCACAAGGAGACATCTTTCAATACTCTCAAGGTTTATCTGCAATATGACAAGCAGTTAAAACAATAGGAGAGAAGAACATCTACACTCACCATTTAATGCAGCTGTGAAAATATGCTGCAGTGCACTTCAAAACCGGGATAAGCAAAGCTAGAATATACTTCAAAATAGAGCCCTTAAACACATCAGCATGATAGTGTAAACCACATTGCACAACAAAAGCAACTACGCAGAATGCAAATCTGTTCCATTGGTCCACACATGCATATTCCAGCCCAGGATGGGTTTGTTGAAATAAAAAAATTGCATTCTCAGTGGCTGTTAAGTCACGGACCCTGGAACTAGTTTGAGACTAGCCTCTGAGGTGTGTATAAGCCCTCAAACTGGTTCTAAGACTTGCAGTGTAATTATCCGCAGTGAAACGGCTTCCTTCTATGCTGGTTTCAACCCAAAGTAAGTAATCACTATATATGTGCCCTAGGATCCTAAGGGGCAAAATGTCTTGAACAAGAGATGGAATGACCTTGCTAGTGCAGGCATCTTACGCCTTGATGTAGAAATAAATAATACATTTTTTGTAAAAAAAACCCTCTAGTTTCACAATGACAAAAAGGTAAATTCAAGAGAACTATGCCAGTAGGATTTTCCAGTTCCCCATCCTTCAACTGCATCTTGGACAGATATGCTCCTATTCAGTTCACTGTAATATTAACCATGACTTAAGATTGTACAAGGACCAAGAGCATGGAATACCGGCCATAACACTATACTGCCAGGATGATGGTAATACTCTATATATGATATGTGAATATGCCTGATCACATATTATGGAGATTCATATTACAGTAGAGTCTCGCTTATCCAACATAAATGGGCCGGCAGAATGTTGGATAAGCAAAAAAAGCCTATTAAACATCAAATTACGTTTTTACAAATTAAGCACCAAAACATCTTGTTTTACAACAAATTGTCAGAAAAAGCCATTCAATACATGGTAATGTTATGTAGTAATTACTGTATTTATGAATTTAACACCAAAACATCACAATGTATTGAAAACATTGACCACTAAAAGGCAGACTACGTTGGATAATACAGAATGTTGGATAAGCAAAGGTTGGATAAGCAAGACTCTACTGTATAAGCAATTGTTTTTCTCTTCATAATCCTGGTGAGCTCTCGCTTGTCTGATACTATCCCAGAGATAGCACTGCTGCCTTCCCTCATCAAAAACAAGACCAAGAAAGTTAAAATTGCAGCAGCTTTTAAGGGTTAGTTAAAATTTCAATATTCTGCTGACTAAATGGGAGGTGCAGGAAGACTGGCAGATTCCAGGCTCATCTTGAATGAAAGCCCTGCCAGTCCCAGTCACCTCATGATTCTAGTGAATCGTTAGTGCTGTTGGACAAAGTCAGTGAATACGTTTAAGTTTCCAAAGTACAGGACATTTAAAAAGATATTTTCTTCGCAGTGTGTTGACAATAATCACAAGATTCTAATATTGTCTTATATGGCAAATCACAATTGGGAGAAAAATTGAATATTAATTAATTGTGAAGTTTCTATACTATGTAAGAAATCCTCCTCTGCCTGCTCAAATTACTGACTAGTGTAAGGGGCTTCCAACCATCAACAACCAACGCCAGAGACTTCCAAAACTAAATGCTTTGCATTTAGAAGTTCTGAAGCTAGAGCAAAATGACAAAGGCTATTTTAAGACACCTGCCTCTGTTAAAATAGGGGTGGGATACAGTTATTTCACACACCTTGAGACATATCATTTTCTGATACTGAATTACATCAAGATATTGAATGTCTGTTTTCCAGATGTTTCTGAATTGCAAATCCCATCAACCCCAGCCAATATAACCAATGTGAGTAATGATAGTAACTACACTTCATTATCATGGAAGGACACACAGTTCTCAAACCCAAATTATACAATAAAGACAACTTGAAGGAAGTATGGCGAATATTCAGTATTACTTTTTAAAATAACCTACATATAAATTGCTTTTTAGCAATTATCTGTATTATATCTTTATGATGTTAAATATGAAATAAAGGATTTAGGCCATATTCCTGAATATTAATGTTACTGGCTTTTAAACTGGATTCCCTTAACAACACAGGTAGAAGAGGAGAAGATTAAAAAGACCAAATAAATATATGCCCTCATATTGCGTTTTAGCATCAATATACTGGAATAAATATTTGAGCTCTCATAACAGTAGCAAAAATGGCTTTTTGTGCATCTCTTATATGATTGTCAAAATATTAGAGCAAAAAGGGGACATTCTATATATCATTGCTTTGGAAAGTCAACTTATTAATATACTTGCACAAACTGTACTACCTGTTTTTAGATATGATTGATACCTAAGAGATAGTATGACAATTAGTAGAATGAGAGCTACTATCAGTTAAGCAAGGGGGGAAATACACTTACTGGAAAAAGTGGCATTTACGATACCTTTTATTATCTGAATGACATTAAGTTCCCCAAATGCAATATGTTATATGTATTTTCCCTCACTCAGCTTCCAGACAGTTCGTCCACACATTGGAGTACTTCAGAACAATACACTCACAGATTTATAGCAATATACAAAATATTTAACTTTAATCTGACACAAAGTTTTTGAAAAGTGCAGTCTTACTAGCCATTCATAATTAATTTTTAAGTGGATAGGGAATAACCAAGCCTCATTTTGCTACAACGTACCCAAACAAGCCAACAACATAATTACCTTCCGATAATTCCTTTTATCCATTCTGAGCCTCTTCCTAGGTGCCTCCTCAACTTCAAAATCTTCTGTGTGTTTCTTTGTCCTCTTTATTGGCTTCCTTTTATTTCCATGTAAGTTACCTTGGAGCAGGGGATGGGGGAAACTTGTATGAAAAAGTTCTAAAGCTTGCTTGTAAATTTTCTTGAATTGCTTTGGTAACATAACTACTCTAATAAATTTTAATAGATTTTGTGAATCTTTAATACCCTGGGGCTCATACCCTCTCTTTTTGAATTAAGTTTTACAGTTCAACATGCCATGGACAAAGTTCATATCAAAATGTATGGTTCAATAATTTTAATAATGAATCTATAAGCTGAAATATCTCTTTTAAATAATTTCTTTTAAGGATAATGTAAAATAGAAGCTGTTATATAGGGACATTATTAAGTTATCTCTGCCTCTTGAGATTATTATGACATATCATTTTTCTGAATTAAGAAGTGCACAGTAATATATATGTGGATTATTTTGTACAAATGCAAAGAAACCCCAATTTAAATGTTTTATGTCGATCAAAGCCTTGAAAAACAAAGACCATGAAGAGAAGTGTGTTAAACATTTATATTTTTACATATGAGGGAAAAGGCCAATTGAACGTAATCAAATTCCATATTACAGGCTTTAAAAGAGAAGATCAACAGCTAATTTATACATTACAGTTTAATAACAGTTTTTCTATAGTTTACTGTACACACATTCTATTTCCAAAAAGGACTCAATGTTTAGCAACTTGCAACTACACAGAAAAACTTTAGTAAAAATTCTATTAGCTGTTTTTCCTTCCTCAACCTGATTTATAAAACTAGCCAAATGCTTAATATGAAACTAGAGGATAGTGTTCAAGTTACTTAGATATCAACTCCTTCATTTGGGACTTAACATTTCAGGTTTCCAAGACTATATCCAATTGCTGATTACAACTCGAGTAGGCTGATGGAATCAATGTGAATGCAAGAAATCAATACTTACGTAAACTTCATTGATTCAACAGATAATCCCAAGTTGGGACTTTTTTTATAATATATCTCATAATTCTGCAAAAAACTTCTAGCCAGTGTTTCTATATATGGTCTTTTCTGCACAATAACTGACCAAGTTTATATTGGCATACAATGATGGTATGAAAACATACCCAAATATTAATTGTTTGGGTATGAAAAAGGCAATGTTCATTTTAATTATATTGTGGAAACTATCATAGAGTTGAATGAAATCCAGCACTACAAAACTCAAGTATTTCATTAATAAAATTGAAATCCAAAACAAAACAAAACAAACCAGCATCTGAGGGGGGGGGGGGGAGTTTTGCAAGCAGTTACAGAAAAGGCAAATATAAGTATTACTTATAATGAGTCAAAGTACAGAGTACAGATTTCAATTACTTCGGCATCTTGATCTCCTTTCAGGTGATGCTTGAAACACTTTACGCGTGGTCTCTCCCACATTCTTCTGTGATGAACCTTGAGGGATATAGAATGTTGTGTAGTGTTGTCTTTTTATAAAACTTACATCCAAGTATTTTACACACAGAGACAACGCTGTTAACTTTCCCACAATAAGTTATTTCACACAAGGATAACAAAACTGACTGCACTTTTTATACATTTTTCCAAAACTGATAATCCTGGCAAACACACCTCATTCCTCTTCATTGTCCAAAGCAGCAACCTGGTAACTCAAATTTTTATAATTCAATAAAGTTCTTATACTAGATTAATAGATTATTGTAATTGCTACTATTGCTACTATTGCTGCAAAAATAATAAATATTACTCTCTCCATTTCATTGGTATATTATCTATTCCAGATAATTTTCACCAAAGTGTATCAGGAAAGGAAACAATGTATTTATCAAGAGAGGAATATAGCCAATTTCATACAGTTTCTGTTGCTATTTTATTAGAAGTAGTCAATGTAATGTATTATTTGGAAACACATTTCTGAAGTTTAGGTATGTCACCACTCTCACTTATTATAAACAATGGAAAATGGAATTACAAGTTACATTGTAATTTAAGAACTATGACTACCTTTAATATTTAGATTCAAAAGCTGAATTTAATTTTCATATTTTCATCATTTTCAGTTGATAGTAATGGCAGCTGCTTGTAGGCAGAAAGGGAATGAGAAACCAGCAATATCTAAACAGTAGATTTACATAGAGAAAATTTGTGGAACAATTACCAAGAAATGGGGATACTATTAACTTTTATTATAAAGACAGCTTTCACTGCTAACAGCACAACAAACCAATATCAGGAGAGACTGCTCTCCCCACAAGATTCACGGTGTGCTTGGTTAATATCACTACATATATTAAGCTCAGTTAGAGTATACTAGCACAGTTTTACGTTTACCAGTATCTTCTTCAGATTTGGGAGAGGTCATTATGGCAAATTTTGTGTTATAGCGTGCTTTCTGTTTTTCACTAAGCATGTTCCACTGTGATTCCAGCAGCTCTTCAATTTCATCAGTTGCAGCCTCAGGGTGTTCAGCAACCACCTAAGCAAACATAATACTTGTTCAAATATTAAAACATATATTTAGTTAAAAATAATGCTTTATTTCTAAAACTTCTCAAAAAGGACACAAAGATGTCTTCACTTATCTTATGGCATTTACAAGACAAAAATGTCTGCTTAGAGTGTCTACATATATTTACTAATTTTTAAACACATACAGTAGAGTCTCACTTATCCAACACTCGCTTATCCAACGTTAATTATTACATAGCATTACTGCGTATTGAACTACTTTTTCTGTCAAATTTGTTGTATAGCATGATGTTTTGGTTCTTAATTTGTAAAATCATAACCTAATTTGATGTTTAATAGGCTTTTCCTTAATCTCTCCTTATTATCCAACATATTCACTTATCCAATGTTCTGCCGGCCTGTTTATGTTGGATAAGTGAAACTCTACTGTACTAAGAGACTGAGCAGTTTTCTTACACTTTATATACATTTTATGTAAGTCAGCATTAAGTTTATTTTTGAATAAAACTGGGGGGGGGGGATTTTACATAAAATCTATTATTCTATTATATAAAAGATTTGAGCTTGTACAGCATAAAGGATAACAAGCTGCTTGTCAAGTTTGAGTCTTGTCTCTACCATAAATTCAATTAAACCTGAGACAAGCTATCCATTTGCAATATGGGGACAGTCTGGAAGCACAAAATGCAGCACCCTTGGCGAAGGTAATGAAGTGAAATCATGGAACAAATAAATAATCAGTAACATTACTGTAGAAACCACATATTAATGCACGTGAATAGTTCTGACCACTTGAAATCACCTTAACAAAGGCCACGGGAGCTTCAAATACATAGACCAGTACAGTACCCAGTGGTGTCATTCTGCTAAAACAAATCATTCTGTACTACCATCTGGCAGAAGAGAAATACAATGGGATGAGAACACTGGTTGCAGAATTAGAAATAAATCGAGAAGCCACAAAATAGCTGAAGATTATATTATCTTCATTCATGTTATGTTGGGCATAGGATACCAACTTCAATTTCCAGTTTCAATGATGAGGGGAACTACATAAAAATGTACAAAGCCTGGGCTCCTGAAGACTTTTTTCTAGTTGCACCACTGAAAAAAATCCCCAGTAAATCTATTATTTCACTGCTGACTGAGGTCTCTCGGAAGAAAAGTTGTGTTTTTTGAGAGGTGTGGGAAGCACCTTGCTGACTGTATTCTTCCAATAAAAAAACCAATATAGAATTGGCTGTCAAGATACTTCCAATTACTATTTGTTGCCTTTTTTTTAGCAATCTGAACTGTGTTGAATGCCAAGGACAAAAATATAGCCTAGCTTTGTCAAAATTCTTGTTCTAACTTACATTATTTCATTGCATAACAGTCACACATTTTATCTCCCTTTAGTTGGAAAAGGAAAGTGCAACTTTTACGTGATGAAATGAAATGGTGACTTGTATTCGCGGTTTTATTTATTTATTTATTTATATACTAGCTTTGCCCAGCCACGCGTTGCTGTGGCTTATGGGAATCATTTGTTGGCCAGGTGGAATAGCAGTAAATAGCCTTGCAGCCTGGAGTAGCTAGACTAGCACTCTCAATTAAAGAGTCGCTTTGAAGCCTGGCTACTTCCTTTGTAGGGGAATCCTTGTTTGGCCAGATTGAATTGCACTGAATAGTCTTGCAGCTTAAAAGCCTGGCTGCTTTCTACATAGGGCATCCTTGCTAGCCCAGGTTGAATGGGATAGAGTAGCCTCGTGGCTTCAAAGCCTGGGGATTTTTCACCTAGGGGAAATCTTGGTTGGCCAGGTTGGAAAGCACTGAATAGCCTTGCTGCTTTAAAGCCTGGCCACTTTCTACCTTGCAGAATCCTTGGTTGACCAGTTTGAATAGCAATTAATAGTCTCGGTGCAGCAAGTATGAATGCTGCAATTAGGCACCTTGATTAGCATTTAATGGCCTTGCAGCTTCAAAGCCTGGCTGTTTCCTGCCTGGGGGAATCCTTTGTTGAGAAGTGTTAGCTGGCCCTACCTTTCTAATTGGCAGTTAGGGGGAGAAAGGCTCTTCCTCATCCTCTGTAATTTGGACTATTTTTCTAGGGTTTTTTTTGTTGAAAGACATATTTTGGATGACTATGTCTTTTGTGGCCAAATTGGTGTGATTTGATCCGTGGTTTTGTTGTTTACTCCATTGTAAAACGAAAATTACATTATATATATATATATATATATATATATATATATATATATATATATATATATATAAACACAAACACACTGTCTTACATGTTTGTCTTTGAGGGGAGCTCTGGTATGTTTTTGTTTTGTCTAAAACTACTAAAGCAGGAACTGGGGAATATTAAATAAGGTAACTAATATTGCTGGATAGTTCATAACACTATGTAACACATTTTTTGTTCCTGGGTTATAAACATCATTTCCTAATAGGTTCTATCATAAACATGGAAAAGGTTTATTAAACTGCAAAAACTTTGTTTTTGCGAGACATTGTGCAGCACAATTTGCTTGTTTTTCAATAAATATCTCAGAGTCTCATCCAGTTCAACATAGCTTGTGGCAGCCACAAAAGTTTCTGGAGTGTAACAACTACTGTACTTTCAAAGTAAGTACTGCACAATTAAACTGAAGTAACATTTTCAAACAAGGAAGATTTTTTTTCAAATTTTGTTACAGTGTTATGAGAGGAAAGAAAAAAAAACCCTGACATTTTAAGACCTGGTGCAGCGATTATGCAGTGGCACCTATTATGTGGTGAAATAAAGTATAAGCCACAATGCAGTATTACTTCATTAGAATGACCAGATATGGGATAAGGAAGGAATTACTTCGCTCCTTTAAACTTTCTGTAACTACAACATTGTCTGGAAATACTAACAAATATACTTTGGATTGCAAGATATATTAATGTGCATGCTGGATGGGAGATATGTAATATTCTACTATCTTCTAATAGTTAACTACACAAGTAAGGATAGTGGTATAAATGAAATTAATATTACAACTTGGCATTTTGATTTTTAACAATAAAGAGAGGTCAATGTGGGACATGTGCTTAACCTAACATCAACAATAAATACCAAGTTAAAAATTCAAAATGGCTTATTTACTTTTTCATATAAAACCATTAATTTTGCACATAGCTTTCAAAAATTTCAGCTCAGGTGTTCTAATCTTCTTTGAAAGACACACAGCAGTCCTACAATGATTAATCTCAAACATTCTCTAATAGGGTTCTGTCCCTGTGCGAGTGTCTATGTGCCTTCAAGATACCTATCAACTGATGGCAATATCAAGGTTTTTTTTATGTTTTGTCAAAGGTGGTTTGCCAATTCATTCCCCAGAAATCTATCATACATCACCTAGTATTCATTGGCAGTCTCCAAGGACTAACCACGGCTGATCCCTGTATCTAAAGGGTATATCATTAAATTATGTGCATTTTATCTCTTCATTGAAGTGCAAATATACTGTAACTCTGAAACAACTCTTTTTTCAGTTGTAAAGGCTCAAAAGTGCCTGGAGGTGGGGGAACTGATATTTAACATACTTGTATATTGGTTGTTCCATGATTGAGAACGTGAATTGCTTATCACCAATAGTTATTCGAGAGATTCACATTAGGTCACATACATTACTGGGGTTCATCTGCGTCACAGTTTTTTTCTTAAAAAATTGCTTGGAGCCAGAGAGTTTTTCCAAGCTTTACAGAATGATTTGGACTCTCTTGAGAGATAGTTCACACACACCGGCACACACAAAAATGAACAGTTGGGTTGGCTGGGGAGCCAAAACAAAGGGTATGTGACCTGTACTTTCCACAACTCTCATTTAAACCCAATAGGCGAGCAAGTAATTGAACAATATTGAGAATTTAGAAATTCCTTTAAAGACAGATTGTCTCAGAAATGTATACAAGATGTTGATTTCTAGAAGTAGGGAATTACTAAAAGCCATTTTTCTAATTCATACTGCTTTAAAACTCTTCCAAAGTAAAACAGACACTTGGGTTTAGGATGTTTCTCAGGTTGTGCAATTGTAATCTCTACAAAACATTTTTGTGGAAAAGCTGGAAGTGAACCAGTGTTACTTTTTGTTCTGTAAAAAAGCCCTCTATGGTCTAAATCAGCTGGGAGAAGGAACCTGTGAAATTGCAGCCCCCCCTCCCATTTTTACTTGGTGGTCCCTTTAAAACAGCACCACATGGGAGGGCACATGCAGAAGTCAACTTCTATCTATTAAAATATATTTAAACATTTCTTGTGAAAACCAGATGTAATGATTTTACTATTGTTCTTTATACTGTACTTTGTTTTGGCTTCGTCATTACTCATACTTTTATATTGTGTGTTTACAATAGGTCCGTTTTTAAGAAACTTAGGTGTAATTATTATTTTTCTATCATGTATTTAAAATGGGTTTTTTTTCAAATTCCTTTTGCTATGAGGCAAACAGGTTGCTCACCAGTGGTCACCTTTAACCATACACAGGTTAATTCGTTCACCCACAATCTGGACCAAACTTGGTGCACATACCCATCATGACCTACTTTAAATACTGGGGGGAAGGATTGACCCAGGTTAAAGTACACCCACATCCAGAGCGCAGTATGAACTCCACTGAGTTCACTGTAAACACTGCACAACAGATTCGTGTAAATATCCAAAACAGCCACTAGATGACATTTAGAAAATGATTACTGTTGCTAATTTTTGTGACCCCAACACTGAGTTAAGGAGACCCCATTTAGGGTTAGAATCCACAATTTAGGAAGCACCAGCCCAAACAAAACAGACACTTGCAGCATGGAGGAAAAGGAGGGTAAGTAGTGACATACAGACCTAGCTACTTCTCCTCTTCACCCTTGGACCATAGCAGATAGTGTCCCCACAAAGGGAATGCAGTGGCTGACTGTAGCCTATTCCCTCCCAGGAAAGATATTCATGTCTTTCCACTTTCATAGGGAAGATTGGCCCCTGATGCCTGCAAAAGTGGAAGGATGACTGTACTCTTTACATTCTATGAAGAAAACTTGTGTTTAATCAAGATCTTACAAGTCCTGCTGTGTGGAGAAGCCTCAGAGAGTAATGAATGCAGCTGAAGGTAGTTATTCATTATAAGGACAAAGAATTTCATTTAACCCAGTCCATGCAGCACCTTGGAATACTAACATAATGAAAACTAAATTGCCTAAGAAATAATTGAACTCATAATGCAAATTCTGAAGGTACAAACCTCATCTCTGTGTTTCTGACAAAAAACCAAGAATTGGGAAACTGCATCTCCTTTTCTGCCTCGTGGAATATATGGCACAGCCTTTTTTCTACTGATAGGAGACCCTGAGACTCTTTTGCCTTCTCCCTCTTCAAGGTCCTTTTCAGAATTACTACTCTTATCAGACATGCCAATATTCTTAGCATGCATGAAGTCTTCTTCAGATTCAGTCATTACAAGCAATTTTGTTTTCCTCCTCCTCTTGGCAGGAATATCGTGGCCTTTCCTTGATTTCAAAGACTTAGAAATGTCTTCATCTGTGTAAATTTTATCCATTTCTTCCAAAGATTTAACAACAAGACCTGCTTCTTTTGCTACTTGGGGATTAAGAAGAGGCCTTCCCCTAATATAAATGAAAGTATATTTGGTTTTCCGTTCTTCCATTGTCAATGATAATGCATCTTTTGCTTGTTTAACACCCATTTCCCACTGCGGGCGTAGTTTTCCAGAAACGGGTTTTAACATCTGTAGGGAAATGCCAGATATATTAAACATAAAACAGTTGACGGAGATCAATCATAAAAGAAATCTACATGGATTGTACAAATCATCTTTATTTATCTCTTGCCTTTTCCTAAAACCAGGATTCAAGGCAGTTTACAAATTAAAGTACATACAGTCAAAATCTTGTCATCAGTCTATCAGTTAATCCTTGTCATCTCTTAAATCCTCTTTGTAGAAAAACTGATAGATCTTTAAGGATCGTAAGAACAAAAAGGTCTTTTGACTACTGATAGACATACAGTAAGTAAGGGCCATCCTGGCCGCCTAGAAAAAGAGGTCCAGATCTTAAATGCTTATGTTCAGCAAGTCATGCCTGTGAAAGTGGAAAGACTGAAAAAAGAACCTCTCCTGAGGACCTCAGCACCCCAGAAGGATCATTTGGGGAAATAATGCATATCAGATAACCTGGACCTAAGCCAGAAGATAGAGAAAAAGGGCACAAAACAAAGTGCTGAGACACTCCCACAAAGGTTATAATTGTCTAGCACCCACTAATGTGATAGACAGTATGGTCTAATGCAGTGATTCCCAACCTTTGGTCCTCCAGGTGTTTTGGACTTCAACTCCCATCAGTATGAGCCAGCTAACCAGCTGTTAGGAATTGTGGGAGCTGAAGTCCAATACACCTGGAGGACCAGAGGTTGAGAACCACTGGAAACTGGCACAAAAGAAAAGGCTATTAGCAAAGGTCTTGACGTTTGGTATGAAACAATGAGACATTCTTAATGCAGTACTCAATATAGCCCAAATCATTTCAAAGCTTCTTTATGAAAACTTGATTGGATAGCATACCACATATTATCAATTTTTACCTTTATTTTGTCTGCTTTGGTAAGGGAATGCTTTGCACTTTCCTGGCATAATTGTTCAAACTGTTCTTCTCCTTTGAATGGTGCAAGACTTCTTTCAAATACCCAAGCTCGTTCTGGAGAGTCTCCAAAAAACTGTACATGATATTGGCGAAAACTCTTCTTTTGACCTGAAAAATGTAGATTGCCCATTTACTATATAAATTCCGATCTAATCCAGAAATAGTTGTGAACCAAAATAGCCCAAAGGCTCAAAAATTGCATAAAATAATATTCAAACCCACTTATTTAACTCTGTAAGATTTCATCAACAACATCTTACACATCATATCAAGTCTCTATATACCGATTATTCTTCATGGCCTATTTTTTTTTTTCGTGTCAGGAGCAACTTGAGTTGCTTCTGGAGTGAGAGAATTGGCCGTCTGCAAGGACGTTGCCCAGGGGACGCCCGGATGTTTTGATGTTTTACCATCCTTGTGGGAGGCTTCTCTCATGTCCCCGCATGGAGCTGGAGCTGATAGAGGGAGCTCATCCGCACTCTCCCCGGGTGGGATTCGAACCTGGCAGCTTTCAGGTCAGCAACCCAACCTTCAAGTCACTTAGTCCACTACGCCATCTGGGGGCTCCTTCATGGCCTATGAATCACACAAATGGGTTATCCTTGCACCTGCACTGAACACCCTCAGACCCTTCTGGAATTCTACACATTTCTCACTGTAACCGCACCCACTCTCCTCATCAATATATATAGGCGGTTGCTGCCAAAATCCCAGTTTCTTTTCAGCAGCAGCAGAATCAATAAGAACATTTCATGTATTTTTCTGTCAGCTCACTATTGGCTACCTCACTCACTCCCAATGAGACCTTCTCGGTCCAGGTCCAGGTCTCGAATCCATTCTCACCACCACAAGCAATTCTAGTCTCAATCCCGGTCAAATATATATGTCACATAGGAAATCCCCAAGACTGTTCCTATGTTATTCATCCAACAAATCTGGTGTCTCACTTTCATCAGACTGCAAGGCGATAGCTGCCACCATCAGGCTGTCCTATGAACTTGCAACAATACCGAAATACTAAAGAAAAACTTTGAAATTGGCTGTTTTTCAGCTGACTTCCAGTGCATCCTTCTGCCCGTTACTGTTGTAATCCTATGGTTTAAGTGGTACCACTTTTGCTTTTCAACTTGGATTTTCATCAAATTTGTTAGTCTTGGTTTTTGTAGTAGAAGTGAATCTTATATAGTTTAACTGCAAACCAAACCAAAATCCCTGAATATGTCCCCAGAAACATAAATTAATATTCTATATGAAAAAAACACAACCTATCTTTCTTTAATTATTGGTCAGTAAAGTTACATTAATGTCCTCTTCTATCATTATTTAATAAACAGCTAAATGCCATCATGTCTTCTCAATCTATTTAAGTGAGAAGTGATAACATGTGATTCTCTGGCCTCTTCTGCCTTGCTCCAGTTCTCCCATTGCTGCTGCATCTGTAATTGTTTTAAGTAAACCCCTCCAGTCCAATGTAAATCAACAGGAGCATGTTAATTTTTTCCTAGCTGATCTCTGGATGTAACACAGAAATATCACATATAACAAACTATATTTTTAAAAAACATACCATTCAATTTAGTGAAGTTATGAAGAAGCGGATCAGTTGAAATCATACATGGCCACCACGGATAGCCAGATACTTTGGACCATACTATGTCTCCTATATGGTACCTCAGTAGATGGCTGTTGTCATCATTTCCTGGAACTAAATCTTCAGCAGCAGTCTTAAAAAGGAAAGAAAATATTTATCCAAAAAAGCTCAAACTATAATCTGTTTATCATATCAATCTGATTTTAAAGTATTCAATCTTTACTCATAGAATCATAGAGCTTGATAAGAACACAAGGTCCATCCAGGCTAACCTCATTCTGCCATGCAGGAACATACAACCAAAACACTCCAGACAGACGGCCATCCAGCTTCTATTTTAAAATATCCAAGAGTAGGAAATTCCACCACCCTCCAAGGCAGCATATTCCACTGTCCAACAGCTCTAATTGTTAGCAGGTTCTGCTTAATGTTTAAGTGAAATCTCTTTTCCAGAAGTTTGAATTCATAGGTCTATGTCCTAGTCTATGCAGCATCAGATTACAAACTTAAATATGGCTATTATATGACCTCTTAACCTTGTCTTCTCAGGGTTGAAGATGCTCAGTTTCCTAGGCCGCTCCACATAGAGCATGATTAATACAGACAGCTGTCCATACTGTTATGTAAAAAAAAATTAAATGTGCCAACAGTGCTTTTACTGCAGCACATTAACAAAAATCCTAAGAAAAATGGAAGCAAATTATACACTCCATGTATCTGTAAGCAGACAATTTCATGCACCTATGTCAGCATGTGCACAAGTGAATAAGCCCTAGGAGATGGATCAGGAAGATCCAGGTATGATACTGATAATGGCTAAACTTCCTTTAACTTCTTCCTGCTCACTATGCCTTCCCCATAAATCACTACATAGCAAGTGGGAAGGAAGCAAGTGTCTACATAGTTTTTGGAGATGTTGGCGAAGTAAAGAAAGAACAGCTTAAATTACTGCTGGAGCCTGCTGGAACTAGTAATTTAACCTTTTACTAAGTAAAGCAGAATGCTCTATCCATTGTTCTGTCTCCAGTTTCTGGGAAGGGGAAAAAATGGAAGGAGAGGGAAGGATCTGGTTATAGAGAGGAAGCAGTGGATGAGCGATGGAAGGGGAGCAAAATGGAGGGAAAACAGAAAAATATGTGAGAAGATAAATGGAAGTTAGGGAATGGAGGCAAATGAAATGAAGAATAGACATCTACCGTGGCAATAATTATCTCCTTCACTTATTAATAGGTTGATGAACTAAGAACTTTCGGCACCTGTAATCTGTACAAAGAACTTTGCTTAAAAAATTAGTAAGGGCAAATACATGAGCTACAATGTTACAATTACTGGTCAGTAAAGTTATTTGGTGTATTCCTTTTCTCTTCTCTTTTCTTCCCCCTGTTCTCTGCACCTTTTCTTTCCAACCTTAAACTCTTACCCTCACATTTCATTCCGATTTTGTATCCCCCCCCCAAAAAAAAGTAAAGTTATTTTGATACCTTCTCAGAGGGACTAGATGCATTTGACACAGATGATGCTTCAACAAAATCTTGTTCAAGTAGAGAGTCATATCTGTTGCTTCTTTTTCTGTTTCTCCTCTCCTTATTTGATGTCTTTTTCTCGCTTTCTTCAACCTGAGGCACTTCTATTCCATTATCACCACAAATTGAAGATTCAAACAGAGGTTTTCCATTCATGTAAGTTTTAGTGATTTTCAATTTAATCTCTGGGGAGCCATTCTTAATAGGTGTAGTGTTGGGTGGAGTTCCAGCTTCTTTTATATCCCGAGATTCAAAATGCAGCTTGCTATCTTGTGTTCCTGATTCTCCATTAAATACACGAGAAGTGAGATCTTTCAGTTTGTCAGCTGGGATGAATGGAAGAGCATCATGGCCGTTATACTTTGGCATAACATCTTCCTGTAGTGTGGTGGAAAGATGTGTTTTGCCCAGGTAGACAGAACAGTCCCGGTTCACTTCACAATTCTGTGTTTTTACTGTAGCATTTCCAAGGATTTCTGGTACTTGCTTCATTTTGATGTGATTGCCACTTTTTTTGGTTAATAGCAGAGAACCACTTTTGAAATCCATTCAATTAAAGAGATTTCCAATTTAATGCTGCTCTATTAAAAGAAAAACAAGGAAATAAATTGGAGCGATAATATTAACAGAGTTTTCTGCAGTACTTAGGGTATCACTATTTAAGGTAGTTTAGAAAACATTAGTCAGAAATTCACCCAAACCACATTTTACTTCTAGAGTAATAAAATCTGATAATTAATTGGTCCAACTGAACACAATATTGCTCCAAGGGAAGATTTAAATTCTCAAATTAACAAATTTGACATTGCTTCACCAGACTAAATAACCCTTTTTTATTTCCAACCCTCCCCTCCCCCCTTTATTTCTCCCTTTCCCCAGCTTCCAAAACCATTTGCACACCGCAAAAACCCGCGAAACAGTGAAAATACTGTGATAAATGTGTACATTAATATTAATTGAAAACCCACAAAACAGCGAAGGAGCAAAAAGTGAACCGCAAAGTAGCGAGGGAACACTGTATATCCAATGCTGGAACGCATCCCAGCAGACTGTTTTGTTTTGTTTGTTTTTTTAAACCCACATTTTACTACAAGCCAGTTTATTAGGGTTCAACCCTTTTTCTAAAATTTCTTGTTAGTTCTGCAGTAATAAGAACTGCTGTATTAATATAGGTACGTGTGCAATGACACCACTGTCTTTGTTCATATCTCCGCTTTGAATGCCATTTATTGCCTCTTGGCAGGGGGTTGGACTGGATGGCCCATGAAGTCTCTATGATTATAAGATTCTATGATTTGGAATTTGTAAATATAATTCAATCCAACTATTTCTTTTTCTTTCTTTTTTGAACTGAATTTTTATTAAAGTTTCAAATTGTACAGTGTTCCCTCACTTATCACTGGGGGTTAGGTTCCAGGACCACCCGCAATAAATGAAAATCCGTGAAGTAGGGACACTATATTTATTTTAATATTTATACATTATTTTAGTAGTTATCCACTATTTTAAGTCTTTTTCAACCAATCGTGTGTTGATAAATCACCTCCTCCACCTGTTGCCGCTTGGGCTCCTTTTCTCTCCCTTTGGCTTCTCCTTCCTCCCTTCCTTAGGCTGTAAATTGTAATTTTTTAGGATTTATAATAGTCTTTTAGTTTATTGAAAAACCGCAAAACAGTGAATCCACAAAAAGTGAACTGCGAAGTACTGAGGGAACACTGTATACAGTGAAATTGTGAGAACAAGATTTCTGATAGGAAAGATGGGTGAAAAGAGATATTTCTTTTTCTAGTCTTCCTTTAGCATGTCCATATCCCAGATCAGCCGCAAAGTTGTTCGTATACTATGGTGCCATGCACTGCCATGGACTTGGAAGTACAGTAGAGTCTCACTTATTCAACATAAATGGGCCAGCAGAACATTGGATAAGCGAATATGTTGGATAATAAGGAGGGATTAAGGAAAAGCCTATTAAACATCAAATTACATTATGATTTTACAAATTAAGCACCAAAACATCATGTTTTATAACAAATTTGACAGAAAAAGCAGTACAATACACAGCAATGTTATGTAGTAATTGCTATATTTACGAATTTAGCACCAAAACATCACAATGTATTGAAAACATTGACTACAAAAGCATTGACTACTAAAAGGCAGACTGCGTTGGATAATATAGAAGACTGGATAAGCGAAAGTTGGATAAGTGAGACTCTACCGTACAAGTAATTCTCAAAAGCAAAATGGCAGTAAGGTGTGCTGTAGCCTCATGCAGGATAGTATTCTTAATGGCTTCTTGTCGATTCTGGTGTGATATGATGGTGTAGGGATTCCACATCTATAGTGCCTAGAATGTTCTCTGGGAGGTTGTGGATGCTGTATTTTCCTGAGGAAACCAGTTGTATACTTCACATAGCTTTGAGTGCTGGTATGAAAACGGAGTCTGTATACCCAGGTATGCCATCCCAATTCAGGACATACTAGGAACTGAACTTTTCTCTCCTCCAGTTTGTGTTCGTTTGTTGTTATTTTGCCCTGCCAAAAAATTGCTTGCTTTGCTATTCACTTACAAAAAGGAAAAAAAGCCTGGCAGGTTCTTCAACCTAGCTGTGCTTTTGGGAACACAGTGATAACCAAACAAAACAGCAAAATAAAAATAGCTAACAAGATCAAATTTCACGCTGTATTTATACAAGTACTTTCTTGAATGTACTACGAAGTTACAAATATTTTTTTTAAAAAAACATGTTCAAAAGTTATGTTATAATGATACATTTTCTTCCACTTAAATTTTAATACTCATACCATACATTATCTGCCAAAAGCAACATAAAAACCAAGAGGCAACCAGAAAGTACGGTTTGCTCAAGGTCTTCTTTTGAAATGTTGTAATTCAGCTCAGCAAAGAATTGTAGGCACTACAGTAAATAAAGAACACTTGTTATGGTTGAGCCTTCTGGCTCCGGTACTGGGAGACGGGGTCGTAAGACTCCTCGAGAGTCAGACTCTTTTGAGGAGCGTGAAAGGAAACGGCTCCGGGACTTATTTGCAGAACCAACAGATGAAGACTCATTTGAGGGTTTTACCGAGGGAATGGAGGAAGAGATGGTTAGCTCAGAGGAGGATGACATGGAGTGGACTCGTGTGAGGGAGGATTTGGGTGTCACCGGCACTGATAGCATGGGAGGCGATTGGCGGGTTGCAGGAGGGGATGGGCTGGAGGGATGGAGCGGGATCCGCAGCTGGGGATGCTGTGGGGCGTAGTCAAAGGTGTTTTAGCTCTGATGAGGATGATGATGATGATGCACCTGGACTTAGGATAGCAGCTGACAATGATGAGGAGTTATGAACTGGGATAAAATGGGGTTTAGGATCAATGGCTAATTGCGTTGGGCAAGGTAATCTGGACGAACGCTTGGGCTCTTGTTTGGGAACTTCCTGAAGATGGGTGTGATTCGTTGCTGGATACGTAAGTTACCAAGGACACTGGGCATAGACGGCGGGAGGAATTGTGTGGGGTTTTTCTGTGCAACTTGTGTTTAATCTTGATAGCTTGGACCTCCATCGTCTTTTTGACGGACCTTAATTACCTACTCTGGATTGACGCTGGACTGACTGACTGACTACGACCTTGGACTATCCCTTCTGTGGCTATCGGTGGAACTCGTGGAACTTTAGACGCCCGCACTTGGCTTTCGACCTCGGACCGGACTGGGACCCTGCTGACCGCCGTGATCCTGATTGATGTGCCTGGACCCGGATTTCGCTCAATGCACAGAGGAGTAACAGCTTGAGTTACTCATCTGTAGCTTTTTGGTAGCAGAGAGGAATCTGCTGCCAGCTTTTGATGTTCATTTTGACCTTTGTTTACCAACTTTTGTTTGTTTAAACTGCCAGGCTGAAGTAAGCACTTTTGAGTTAATCCGGATTAAACTCCTGTTTAATCCGGTTTATTCCTTCGAACCGTTTTAGTTCAAACGGAGCTGTTTTTGTTACTTTTCACACTGAAGACAAGTGTTTGCCTAGTCCTTTGTTTTCTACGGGCATTTTGTGTTCTGTAACTTTAATAAACTGTGTTGTACTCTATTTGGTGGCGTTCTGTCTATGACAACACTATTCTAGAGAGTAAGAGACATGTTTACCCTGTGTCCAATTATATACATCTGCACTAATAGTAATCATAAATATGTAGGTTTCTGGGGCCAATAGTGAAAGAAGCGCAATTACAAGGATTTTTCCTGTCAGAAAATCTCACTGTGTGGTCTTCTCAAACTGAAAGAGACACAAACTACTGGGATTTAGAGCACTGATGTAAATAGGCAATTTGCACTTTTTAAATCATGAAATAATGGGGTGATTCTCAGCTAAACATTTAGCAAATCCCACAGAGAAGCTTTGCATCACACCTTATTACAAACAATCAAACCACTATTACAGTGTGCCATTGATATCTACTGGGATTTGGTTCCAGGACATACACACACTGTGGATACAAAAATCTGTGGATGCTCAAGTCCCATTATATATAGTAGCATAGTAAAATTGTGGCAAAATCAAGGTTTGCTTTGGGGTTATTTTTATGGGAAGGGGATATTTCCAAGTCATGGATAGCTGAATCCATGGAGAGCCAACTATATTTCCAAAGCCTATGCAGGAGTTTCATTATTCAAATTTTTTGTATGGCTGCACATATAGTCTTTTATTGGATTTTATTTGATTTATAATGACCTAGAGTAAAATACAATAAATAACTGACTGGGTGTATTTCTAAGGTTCATTATTTACTGAAACATGAGCAATACCTTGTTCTGGGACACTGCCCTCTAGAGGCATTTATTGAACCCCCAGATTATCCTGGTGCCATGAGCAGCAGCAAAAAATGTGTGCTTCTTCTTCCCTCTAACCATGTTCTCTCTGAGAATTACGTACCTCTCTCCTTACAGCCACCCACTACGAATGGTTGTGCTTTCCCATTAATTCAGAATTAGTGGGAGACACTTGTTTCCATTCTCACAGGGCCCTATGAGGCACAATGATACCCAACCACACTACAAGAACATTTCAGCTGCCAGTGAATTTATTTTGAAGCTGGGTAGCACTCCTGGAGACGGGATGTGCTTTCCAAAGGGTAATAAGAAGGCAAACCCTAGACTCCAAGATGTTACACAGCTAAAGGAACAGAAATAAGAAAAACTGTGTATTTATTCTTGAGGAACCCATTCCTCTTGTTTTTATGTGTGCCTTCAAGCTATGGCTCAACCCTTTCAACCATTTCAGAACAGCTTATAGCTTTTAAGGACACAATAAAACAAAATGTAAAAACAAACTTCTAATTAAACAAAATTAAAAACATATTGAATATAAAAAACAGAAGTTTGCACAAACATCATACAAGCTTAAAATCAAACATGAAAGCAATCCCAGCCAAAACAAACAAATTTAAAGACTTGAGAAAACAGGGTACCGAAATACCAAGGAAAATGCCAGACTATATTCTGAATAAACTTAAAAAATAATTAGTGCAAACTGAGAGACAGATTGACACACATAATCAGGAAAATATCTAGCAGCATCCTAGTCCTGTTTCATAATGTTATCCAACAATAAATGAATCACACAGGTCTAGAATATCCCTTTTATATTTGAGTTAGGGAGGGGTTCCACATATTGCTTACGCTAAAATCAGAAATATTGAAAGCCCATAATGAAAAACCGGTGGCTTTGATTTTCTTAAGATGCTGAAAGGCTTTTGATAATATATCTTGGTCATTTTTGGGGCAGTAATGGAAAAGATGAACTTGAACTCTGGGCCAAATTTTTAAAGAGAGTTGAATAAATTTATGATGAGCAAAGTGCACAAATTTTGGTCAATGGGGAACTGACTAAATCTTATAAAATACAAAAGGGGGACTAGACAAGGTTGTTCACTCTCACAATCATAGTTTTTGTTGGTAGCAAAGGTTTTGAACAACACCACAGGAAAGGCAGAAGACATCAAAGGAATAATAATAAAAGGATAAAGTTGTAAGTTGACAGCCTTTGCAGATTGCTTAGTGATTTTTAGAGGAAGTCTGGATCCTATCCTGAAAGAATATAGAAGAGGATGAGGATTTAAATTGAGTAAGGAGAAAACAACGATGTTGACCAAGAATCTGACAAAAATGGAACAGAACATCTTATCTGAGAAAGTGGGTTTTCAAACTGTACAAAACATTAAATATTTAGGTACATACACTTCTACTAAACACTCAGTTTTTTAAGGATAATGATCTAACATAGAAAGAAATTTTAAAAGATTTACATAGGTGGAAACATTTACAGCAGGCATGGGCAAACTGTGGCCCTGCAGGTGTTTTGGACTTCAACTACCACGATTCTTAACAGCCTACCGGCTGTTAGGAATTGTGGTGAGTTGAAGTCCAAAACACCTGCAGGGCCACAGTTTGCCCATGCCTGGTTTACAGCTATCTCTTATGGGTAAAGATGAATGTACTACCAAAGTTGTTACTATTTCAAGCCTTGCCAATTATACTGAATCGGCCACGCCATTGCTGGAGGAAACTCTTTCCTGTAGTAAGGGCCTGGCTGTGATGCCTCATGGGCCTTGTAGTCCCGCTCCTATTGTCCCTGTGGCAGATGAGGATGAAAACATGGGGTTTTCTCCGGATCAACAACAGCCGGAATCCTTCCAGATGCCTGATGTTGATGTTCTTGCCCAAAAACCAATTAACACAGACCTTGAGCAGCTCTCACCTCCCTTCGCTAGGAGACAGTCCTTTGCTGCAGACAGGGGAGTGAAAGAGCGGGTTCGCAGGAGCTTAAGAATTGCAGCCAAACAAGACACTGATTAGCCATGTTTCCCCTGGAAAAATCCAGGGAGTCTCACATCTGGACAGTTGGGTTTCGTTTCTTGTTCTCTAGGGAAAGAGAACGCTGGACACCTGTTTGGCGGGAAAACGAGACCCAGTTAAAGGTGCCTGGCACGGTTGATTCCGTGCGGAGACAACAGAGCAGCTTCAGGAGTGAAATCGTGTTCAAGCCTTGTGTGGACTTCGCAAAGTCCGCAAATCCAGTTTCCTTGCCTTGCTTATTCAAGTATTCAGAATTGCCTTGCCTTGTTCATAGTCACGGACCTTGTTCCTAGAATCAAGTTTTGTTTCCAGTCTTGTTGTGGATTTTACCTTGGACCTCGAAAGACCCTGGACAATTCCCCACACTATTGCTTGGCAATAGTGTGTGTTTCGGTTTATTGGATTTTATCTTTGGACTCTAATATCATTTATTGGACAAACTATTTCTGGACTATATTTGACCTTATTTGGAAGGTCTGCTTCTGGACTATATTTTCTACTTGCTTTTATCATTCTTATATATTTCCTTAATAAAGATATTAGATAGTTTATTGGCCTCCGTGTATGGTTCTTGGTGCTCTGCTGCCTCGAGTGTGACACTGGCCGAGGGAGATCTGGGGAGACGTCCCTTGGCAAGCCCTCGACTTATCCGAGGAGTTTGGTTATCCAAGATTGGGCCCGCCCCTTTATCTCGGATAACCGAGACTCTACTGTACTACATAACATTACTGTGCCTTTTCTGTCTATTTGTTGTAAAACATGATGTTTTGGTTCTTAATTTGTAAAATCATAATGTAATTTGATATTTAATAGGCTTTTCCTTAATCCCTTCTTATTATCCAACATTTTCACTTATCCAACGTTCTGCTGGCCTGTTTATGCTGGATAGGCAAGACTCTAATGTACTATAAGAGAGTAAGAAAAGAGGATTAGGTCTTCCTAGTCTCAATACTTACTATCACGCATGCTGTCTGGCTTGGCTGAAAACTGGTTGTTCTTGAGAAATGAACATTTACCACAACTAGAAGGAGAAATTTGGGATTCATGCCTATCTCTGGTATGATAAAATCAGATTAGATTATAATTTTAATAACCACTACATAAGGAGATCATTATTAATTGTATGGAATAAGTATAAAAAGATACTACAGCAGAAGGTCATTGTTGTGCCCTCCACATGAGGCTCTATTTAGAAGAGAAACTGCCTTGAAAGAGAAATGGTTGTCTTATAAAGACCTGTTGGTGTTGAATAATGATCCAAATAAAGACAAGAGAGGAACTATTGTCCTAAAACTTCCCAATACAATGGCTTCCCTAAAGATAAATTAGTAGAACGATTTAAAATGGATAAAAACTTCTTTGCATTTGTTATTGATAAACCTGAAATTGAAACTGTTTTGGACTCTGGGAATGATCACTTAATTGATAAGTTGTAGAAATTGTTCTTAAAATATGAATGGAGGAGGAACAGGTGAAATATTGTATGGTTAAGTGGGCACAAAACTTTGACAAAACAAATACAAATGGAACAATTGGAGAACAATTCTAACAAAGAGTATATTTTCACTGTGTAATGACTTGAAAGTTTTTAAAATAAAATGATGGTACCCGACACCAGAAAGATGTATAAAAATAGTTCTAGTGACAGTTGGAAACTCGGGGGAAAGGGTGGGCAATTTTTACCGTATGTGATGGTCATGTAAAAAGGCCCAGAAATACTGGGCACAAATACATACGGTTTTAGAAGAAATTGTTAAAGTCAAATTTGAAATGAAACCTGAACTCTATCTGCTTGGGATATTAGATGAACAACTCGATAGAAAATGTGGGAGATTATTGCTATACATGATAATTACCTACTCTCAAAGATGGAAAGACTCAAGACGGAAAAGCAAAACTTCATATAATAATACAGTTACTATGCTGATTAAGGCGAAATCTCTAACTTTGAGAAAGACTGGGACCCATTTACTGTGTTCCTCCAACAAACATGGGGCCAAATCTCCATCATTGTTTCCTTTTTTTGCACTAAAAATGTGTTGTTATGTGGGCCAGGCTGTGGGGAAGCTGCCTAGTAACCAGCTGCAATAAATCACTACTGACCAAGAGGTCATGAGTTCGAAGCCTAGGTCAGGTTAAGCTCCCAATCATTAAATAGCCCGGCTTGCTGTTTACCTAGGCAGCCTGAAAGACAGTTGCATCTGTCAACTAGGAAATTTAGGTGCGCTTTATGCGGAGGCTAATTTAACTAATTTACAACACCATAAAACTGCCAGCAGCACGTGGAAAGGAATGAGGAAGTACAGCACTCTGTGTCACTTGTGGATAATGAAGCAACAGCTCCCCCTGTGGCCGGAATCGAGCATACCCTCATGAAGCTGGAAATGTTAAAATTGCCTGTGTGTGTGTGTCTATACCGCATGTTGTTTGTCTGATGGCTTTGAATGTTTGCCATATCTATGTTCTTCATCCAGGAGGATCCAAAGGAAACAGCAGAGGAGGGGCGGGAGCAGCAGCACCAGCAGCAGCCATGAGCACCTCCTTGCAGCTCTGGGCCCTCTTCTGCATGCTTGTTTTTATTCTCCCCTTTATTCCCCCCCCCTATTTTTTTTGTTTTTTCTTCCTCTCCTGTCCATTCCCTTCCCTCTCCTGTTTACCCTACCCTCCTACTTCTTTTTCCCTCGCTGTACCCTCACCATCTTTTATTCTCTTTTTGTGATACTTGAACACCTATCTATCAATGTTTTTAATTTGTGGAAAATTAATAAAGACTATTTATATATATAGAAATGTAATGTGCATTTTCCCCATGGAATAAACAACAAAACCACTGAACTAAATCACACCAAATTTGGCCACAAAAGGCATAGTCATCCAATCTGTGTCTTTCAATCAAAAAGCCCTAGAAAAATAGTCCAAATTACAGAGGATGAGGAAAAGCCTTTTCCCCCCTGGCTGCCAGTTAGAAAGGTAGGCCCTGCTGCCTTTAGGCCCTGCCCCTTTTGTATCCTAGCAACTCCCTCAGCCAAAATGGTACCCAAGAGACAGGTAGAGTGCACTTAGGCCTCATCCACACTGCCTATAAAATACAGATTATCGGAACTGAACTGGATTATATGGCAGTATAGACTCAGGGCCCTTTCACACAGCTATATAACCCAGAATGCCAAGGCACATAATCCATAGTATCTGCCATATCTGCCACACTGCCATATAATCCAGTTCAGTGTGAATTTTCTACAGCTGTGTAGAAGGGGCCTCATATAAGCCAGTTCTAAGCAAATAATATAAGATTATAAATATAATATATAATAATTACTATGGTATAATAATACAGAACAATATAATCTCTAAAATCAGGACAGTAAATAAAGAGCAACACTCTGAATACATGGAAATTCCAGAAAGGGAACAATCAGGGCCAGCTAACACCTCCCAACAAAGAATTACCCCAGGAAGGAAGCAGCCAGGCTTTGAAGCTGCAAGGCCATTAAATGCTAATCAAGACGACTAATTGCAGCATTCATACTCACCGCACTGAGACTATTCATTGCTATTCAATCTGGCCAACCAAGATTTCCTCTAGGTAAAAGACCCCCAGGCTTTGAAGCCACGAGGCTACTCTGCCCCATTCTATCTGGCCTATGTAGAAAGCAGCCAGGCTTTTAAGCTACAAGACTATTCAATGCAATTCAAGCTGGCCAAACAAAGGAAGTAGCCAGGCTTCAAAGAAGCTCTTTGATTGAGGGTGCTACTCCAGCTCGCCAAACAGATTCCCTTAGGTATAATACAGCCAGGCATTGAAGCTGCAAGATTATTCAGTGCAATTTAACCAGATCAGCAAAGGAATAACCTTGGCAGAAGGCAACCAGGCTTGAAGCAGCAATACCACTCTGTACTATTGAAGCTGACCAACGAAAGATTCCCTTAGGTAGCAAGCAGCCAGGCTTTGAAGTAGTGAGGCTATTCATTGCAATTCTAGCAGCCCAAAAAACCATTGCCATAGAACGCAAGTATCCAGCCCTCCAAGCAGCAAGCCTATTCCTTTGTATTCCAGCTCACCAAACAAGGATTCCCATAAGAAAACGGCCAGGCTTTGAGGCTGCAAGGCTATTCGCTGTTATTCCAACAAAGCATTTCCATAAGCCACAGCAATGCGTGGCCGGGCACATGTATACTGTATTTACTGAAATCTAATGCTCACCTTTTTGGCTAAATGACCTCTTCAAATGTAGGGTGTGCATTAGATTCATGCCATTCAATAATCTTAGTGCGCCAAAACAAAAGGGGAAGCTGCTCCAGGAGCATCTGGAGCACCTCTTTGAGGAACATCATCTCTAAATAAATGGCCAGGGCTCAATGCTTTGGGATCCTGGGATTTCTAGTTTGGTGAGGCATCAGCATTCCTTGGCAGAGAAGGCTCAAGGCCTTGCAAAACTACAGCTCCCATGACTCCATAGCATTAAATCAAGGCAATGGATTCATTCTGCAGCAGAGATGCAGCCCAAGGTTTTCTTTTCCATAGCTGGAAGCTTTGGTGTTCCAGCACTTTTGCTTTTAAGGAAGGATTTCTAATCAGGTAACAACTGTGATGGCCAAGTATAAAGCACATTTTACTGCTGCGCAGTACATTCGACAGCAAATCCCTTTTTAGTTTCAGGGTTTTGAAGATTGAGGTGCACATTAAAATTGATGACTCATTAAACTCAAGTAAATATTGAGATTATATATGTGTATGTATGTATGTATGTATGTGTGTGTGTATATATATATATGCCTGCAGTTACACTTATAAAATGTACCTGTTCTGACTTACAAACAAATTCAACTTAAGAACAAAGCTACAGAACCTATCTTGTTTGTAACTTGAGGGCTGCCTGCATATGTTATAATATATTTTGATAAATGCTATTAAAGACTTTTTAGATAGTTCATTAAATTAAAATCCCAATAAAAATGAGTAACTAAAAATGACAAATTTGTATAACATTGGCAAGGCACAACATTAGCAAGATCTTCCAGACCTCTTCAACCTGCAGACTACCGTGTTTCCCCGAAAATAAGACAGTGTCTTATATTAATTTTTGCTCCCAAAGATGCTCTAGGTCTTATTTTCAGGGAATGTCTTATTTTTCCATGAAGAAGAATTCACATTTATTGTTGATCAAAAAAATGATCAACAATAATAAACAAAAAAATTATTATATACTGTACAATAGTTGTCATCATAAACCAGCATAACCAGACAAATTGTGAATCCTATCAAGAATTTCTTGTTACTACCAATATTTCCATGTGCAACACTTTATGGTATGTACATTTACCAATCCTACATGCTCTGGTGTTCTGTTTGGTGGGCATGCTTCCAAACAAAAACTTTGCCAGGTCTTACTTTCAGGGGAGGCTTTATATTTAGCAATTCAGTAAAACCTCTACTAGGTCTTATTTTCTGGGGATGTCTTATTTTAGGGGAAACAGGGTATTGGGAAAACCAGGAATTTCCACAGGCTTTTGGAAGTGTGACCCTTTTGGAGATTATTTGGTATTCACACTATTTGAAATAAAATGTTTCCTCATTTATCGTGGGGATTACGTTCCAGGACCACCCACAATAAGTGTAAATTCGTGAAATAGGGACACTATATTCTACGTGTGGAGAACAAACCGTAGACCACTTACTACAATGCAGTCTGTACTTTATTTTAGCAGTTACAATATACAGTATACCGGCGCAGAGGAATGGAAGCTAAATAACCCTTTTTTTTTATTTCCAACCCTTCCCTACCCTCCCCCATCTCCCTTTATTTCTCCCTTCCCCCCTTCCAAAACCCTTTGTACACCACAAAAACCCACGAAACTGCAAAAATACCACAATAAATTGTTACATTAATATTAATTGAAAACCTGCGAAACAGCGAGGGAGCGAAAAGTGAACCACGAAGTAACGAGGGAATACTGTAATCATAACCTTTTGAAAAGGCATGATCTTATAGAGATTGTAACCTTTTGTAAAGTATGATCTTCATGAGGTGGTTAAAACTTGCTTTAGTCAATCTTCTCCTTAGTGGTAAATATCCACTAGTATTCATGCAATTCAAATTAGGTTTCTTAGTTGTTAGACTGATATCCCTGGTTATCTCTTTGAACTGTTAGGAACAAAGATATGCCAATGCATAAAATATATAGCAGATCTCCCAAAGCGTTATTTTAGTTGCCCAAAAATATATCTACTCTACCATAAAATATATAGCTTTTAAATCATGCTCTCAAGAGACCAAAGAAAATAAGTAGTCTTCGCTGAAAGTTAACATAGTTGATTTACAGTAGAGTTCCAGTCATCCGACATAAAGGGGCGGGCCGAATGACGGATAACCGGAACTGTTATACATTTTTATATAGATAGGGAGCTTTCGATAACATAAAGAAGGGTGCGGTGTTTGTTTTGCTGTCTGTGCCTCATCAGATTTTACCTCACTTTCTGTCCCTGTGATAACTGGATTTTGGAAAAATTGCCTTGTTGTGGAAATAAGGATTGTTGAGAAGGGTTCCGTGGAGACACCTTTTCCCCATGATAACTCTTTCAGAAGTGAATTTCTCTTCCTGAGGTAGATTTCTCTCACTTTTTCTGGTCTCCCCCATGTTCTTAACTATGGGTCGTTATGTTTGTAACTTGGAGACTGCCGGTATAATAAAACTAAGGCCACTTTCTACACCAATGGTTCTTAACTTTTGGGTCCCCAGATATTTTGGCCTTCAACTCCCAGAAATCCTAACAGCTGGTAAACTGGCTGGGATTTCTGGGAGCTGTAGGCCAAAACACCTGGAGACCCACAGGTTGAGCACCACTGATCTAGTGGAAGACATTTCCCCTTTCTTATTTGCTTTGGAGAAGACATTTTGCTATTCATTTTGTCTTCTTCCTCTTCAAAATTTCAATTGCAGCTCCACATCAGGGACCCACAGGTTGAGAACCACTGTTCTACACTGACCATTTACTGCAGTTTCACACCTGAAGAAAATTGTTTTGCTGAGTAGATGATTACATAGGAAATGGTGGAACAAGTTTGAGGCCCAGGTCCCTTCTACACTGCTATAAAATCCAGATTATCAAAGCAAATAATCCACATTATCTGCTTTGAACTGGATTATCTGCATCCACACTGTTTTATATTCCAGTTCAAAACAGATAATCTGGATTTTATATGGCAGTGTAGAAGGGGCCCCAGATGGTGATTACATAAACTCCATAGCAGAGATGCACATCCTGGGCTTTCTTTCACATGGTTTCTGGGAATTTGTTGTCTAGCCGACAGTTTGAAGATAGCTTTAAACAGAGTGAAATGGTCAGTGACAATAGGGCCAAAATAAAAATCAGTTCACAGTTTTCACATGTAAGGAATTAATGATAGCCATATTCTCAACAGGAGAGATGCTATGAGGCTTATGTAATCACCATCTGGGGCCCCTTCTACACTGCCATATAAAATCTATAATGAAGACAAGACAAAAAGATTTTGGTTATTGCTCACTTCTACAGCAGAGGATGGATCGAAGTAAAAACTGCAATACTCTAATCCAGAATGATGGGTAAGTGACAAGGGACAACCTATGAGTAATGCATATCTTGTAATATGAAATGAGTAGAAAATGGGAAAACAAGCAGGACCCAGCCAAGAATGTCTGGCACAAGGAATAAGAGGATCAACAATAAATTAGCCAGTTAATTAACCAAGGAATGCTACCTGGGTACAGCTAAGGCAGTCCAATGCAAGACATAAACCCAGTTATCTATTTACTATCTTAACTAATACTAGCAGAAAGAAATGCAAAACAAAAATAAAAAGTTAAATTCTCTCATGCAACACCCTTGGGAGAAAAAAATACTTTCAAATAAGGCAGGGAAGAACTGAGGAACTGGAAAAGACCTAGGCCCCTTCTACATTGCCATTAAAACATTATTAAAGCAGATAATCCACATTATCTGCTTTGAACTGGATTTATATGAGTCTACACTGCCATATAATACATTTCAATGCAGATAATCTGGATTTTATATGGCAGTGTAGCAGGCGCCCTATCTTGTTACAGGATACCGACAAAACAAGTGACAAGCATAGAGCTATTTGAGACATAGTAATATATATGACCATCTGAAACTTCTTCAATTATATACAGTAACATTGATCAAAGATTGAGTATCCATTGTCCAAAATGCTTGGAACCATATAATGCAAGTCAGTGTAGATTCCTATAGCGCAGTTTAAATGAACTGAACTGCATTATATGACTATACTGATCATATAACACAGTTTCACACTGTGTACGGGCCGGCAGAAGCTTGGATAAGCGAATATTTTGGATAATAAGGAGGGATTAAGGAAAAGCCTATTAAACATCAAATTACGTTATAATTTTACAAATTAAGTACCAAAATAATCATGTTTTACACAAATCAACAGAAAAGGCAGTTCAATATACGGTAATGTTATGTAGTAATTACTGTATTTATGAATTTAGCGCCCAAACATCACAATGTATTGAAAACATGGACTGCAAAACATTGGCCACTAACAAATTGACTACAAATAAAGACAGAATTGCATAAAATGAAATTACAGCAACAACATTGTCAGAAATTAAATGCGTAAAAAGTTCAGTCCTTGTTGCCTAGAGAAAGAGCTGTGGATCCAGGCGGGAGGCAGACTGTGTTGGATAATCCAGAACATTGGATAAACGAATGTTGGATAAGTGAGACTCTACTGTATATGTATATGATGAGCACCTTGGATATGAGACCCTAGCGTAAAGATGAAATTCATTTATGTTTGGACTCAGTGTGGACTCAGGTAACCTAGGACAAAGCAATTATCATGGGATTTTCTGCCTTGATATTCTGGGTTATATGACTATGTGGAAGAGCCTGCAGGGGTGGAGTCTCCTCTGGAGGTCTTTAAGAAGAGGGTGGGTGGCCATATGTCAAGAGTGTTTTAATAGTGTGATCCTGCACAGCAAGGAGTTGGACTGGATGGCCCTTGTGGTCTCTTCAAACTCTATAACTATCAATATGCGCACATATGGCACTCTTTCCCAGGTGAAAAAAAGTTTCCTTTTTTGTGTATCAGAAAAAGACCTTCATTAGGAGGGGCCCAGAAACTCACCCATGACATTACCTTTTACATGATTTGAGCTTCTGGGTAAGGTAGAAGACTTTTTCACTTGGAAAGGGTGTCATATGTGCTCATATTGATTAGCGTGATTATACAGTTGGAAGAGCCTACAAGGGCCATCCAGTCCAACTCTGTCAGCCAGGATCACAAAATACTGTTAAAGCCTCCCTAACACCATTCAGAAAAAATTAGTAGCTTATGAATACCAGGCACTGTAGGTTATATTTCAGAGGAAGGAACTAGCCAAACCACCTCTGAATACTCTTTGCCTAAGAAAGCACTATGAAATTAATGGTGTTACCTCTTAAGTCAACAGACATCCTGAAAGCACAAACACAAATCATATCATATTATATTTTTAAAATTATCCAGTTTGATTATCAACTTCTAGAATGACTTAAGAGTACAGAACATGCAATTACTAAAGCACTTTATGAAAATTTACTGGGGGGGGGGGGGTGAATTATACTTGGTGGGATTTACTTCTGAGTAAACATACATAAGATTGCGCTATCCAAGAAGACATGGCAGGCTGACAGCACTTTGAAATATAACACAGATGGCAGACATAATAATATTTATGACAAAGCAGCTAAGCCATATTGTACTGCATAAATCTTGTCACAAATTCAGAAATTATAACAAGCAAAAGATATCTATTTAATCCTATAAAAGTCAGTAGCCTGCCCTCATCCCTAAACAAAGTACTAGCCAGCAGAGGCCTGGCAAGAGTCTTCAGCCCATGCATGTCTATGTAGAAACCCTCCTGTGAAAGTCTTTGTTTCTACACTGAGCACAGAGGACAGGCAAGGAATACCCCATCTCTCCTCTAAAGCAGTTCTTAAAGGCCCCTTCCACACAGCTATATAAAATCCCACATTATCTGCTTTGAACTGGATTATATACCAGTGTGGACTCAGATAACCCAGTTCAGAGCCGATATTATGAATTATCTGCCTTGATATCCTGGGTTATACGGCTATGTGGAAGGGCCCATAGTCTGATGTAACTCTTATGTAATTACTTCAGACTGTTAGCTGAGACTTTCACTTGAAGTTTTTAATTAGCACAGCATCTATTGATATCCACCCAGGGCCTTTCCACATAGCCATATAACCCTGAATATCAAGGCAGAAAATCCACAATATCGGCTTTGAACTGGGATATCTGAGGGCCCTTCCACACTGCCATATAATCCAGTTCAAGGCAGATAATGTGGGATTGTATACAGTTGTGTGGAAGGGGCTCCAGGGCCCTTCCACTCAGCCACATAACCCAGAATATCAAGGCAGAAAATCCTACAATATCTGCTCTGAGCTGGGTTATTTGAGTCCACACTGCTATATATTCCAGTTCAAAGCAGATACTGTAGGGCTTTATTAGGGATTATCTGCCTTGACATTCTGGGTTATATGGCTGTGTGGACGGGACCTCATTCCGCAGGGGGGCAGTGTATTTGTGTGTGTGTGTGTGGTTTTTTTTAGAAATACAGTAGAGTCTCACTTATCCAAGCCTCGCTTATCCAAGCCTCTGGATAATCCAAGCCATTTTTGTAGTCAATGTTTCCAATATATCGTGATATTTTGGTGTTAAATTTGTAAATACATCAATTACTACATAGCATTACTGGGTATTGAACTACTTTTTCTGCCAAATTTGTTGTATAACATGATGTTTTGGTGCTTAATTTGTAAAATCATAACCTAATTTGATGTTTTATAGTATTTTCCTTAATCCCTCCTTATTATCCAACATATTCGCTTATCCAAGCTTCTGCCGGCCCGTTTAGCTTGGATGAGACTCTACTGTACAAAACACAGGATGCTCGTCTCCTTCACGGCCTGGGTTATTTCCTCCCTTCTGCGCAGCCTTTCTCCATCACAGCCCCATCCCAAACCCTTGCACGCCACTCCTTCCATGCAAATTGCCATGTGCATCAGCAGGAGGAGGAATTCCTGCATGTGGGGAAGGATTAAAACACAACTATCCAAGACACCAACGGGATGTGCGGAGATCTAGGGGATCGGACTTCAAAGAGGTGGCCATCAGGAAAGGCTACGCGAAATGGCCTAGAGATAAATTTTGGGGCGAGGGTCTGCTTTGCCCGCCTCCCTCTTCCTCCTCTGAGCCTGGCCCAGAGCAGAAGAGGCTCAACTCAAGGGAAGTCCTTCCTTCCTACAGAAATGTGCTGGGAATCGCATCTCTGCTGCAGCACCAGCTCCTTGGTAGAGAATGAATCAAACATGGCTTCCCCGCCATCCTCTCCCAGAGCGGCATCCTCCATCCCTCCCTCATTCCCGTTCAAACAGCAACAGCTTCCTCCTCCTCCTCACCCCCCCCCCCCCGGAGCGGTTCCTCCAAGGCCTCTCAGAAGGAGCCCCGCCCGACAAGAATCGCTGAGGAGAAAAGGGAGCAACAAGGAAAGGGGCCTCCAAATGGAAGCGAGAGGGAGAAAGGGCGGGGAGGAGAGAATGGAGGCTCCCGCATCCTTTGCCCCGCTCCCTTCCCTCCCACAGAGGCCCAGAGGCGGGAAAGCGGGAAGAAGGCCTTTGCACTGACCTGCGGCGCCCCGAGGGCCCTCGCATCCCCCGGCCCCGATGGCAAACCCTCCGCCGCTGCCGACCCTCCGCTCGCCGCCTTTTGGTCTCCGCCTCCTCCTTCGGCCAAAACCAGCGCGAAAAATCCTGCCCTCTGATTGGCTGCCGCCGCCTTGGCGCCCAACCCCTGAGAGCGGCTCATTCAAACTAGCCGCCCAGCGAGCCAGGCCGGAGGGAAAGGGAGGGAGCGCGAGGGAGCGGGCACGCGGACCCTTGCGCGCGGGCGGACGGAAAGCAGCCAATTAGGGACGGTGTGTGCCACCCAATACCCCCCCCCCCTCCACACTCACAGAGCTCCAAAATGGCCTGGGCTGGGAACACCTCCCTGGCCCCTTCCACACAGCTGAATAAAATCCCACATTTCCTGCTTTGAACTGGAATATATGGCAGTGTGAACTCAGATAACCCAGTTTAAAGCAGATAGTGGGATATTCTGCCTTGATATTTTGGGTTATATGGCAGTGTGGAAGGGCACATACCATCACATTTAACTTACTGTAAAACAAAATACAGTAGAGTCTCACTTATCCCACGCATTTTTGTAGTCAATGTTTTCAATATATCATGATATTTTGGTACTAAATTCATAAATACAGTCATTACTACATAGCATTACTGCATATTGAACTACTTTTTCTGCCAAATTTGTTGTCTAACATGATATTTTGGTGCTTAATTTGTAAAATCATAACCTAATTTGATGTTTAATAGGCTTTTCCTTAATGCCTCCTTATTATCCAACATATTCGCTTATCCAACATTCTGCCGGCCCGTTTATGTTGGATAAGTGAGACTCTACTGTAATTGATGTTGCCATCCCAGGTGACGCATCATCCGAAAATACATCACACGTCCTAGACACTTGGGAAGTGTTCGACTTGTGATTTTGTGATAGGAAGTCCAGCATATCTATCTTGTTTGCTGTGTCATACAATGTTGTTGTGTCACTAATAATAATAAATAAACTACTGTGTCCCTTCCACACAGCTGTATACAATCCCATATTGTCTGCTTTGAACTGGATTATATGGCAGTGTGGACTCAGGCCCCTTCCACACAGCTGAATAAATTCCAATATTATCTGCGTCAAAAGCCTGCCTTATGTGGGAGACCCTGTGAGTGATGTGAGCAGCACTGCGGCCCAGGAACACACAATCTCAGCCAGGGACAGCTAGCACTAAAGTGTGACCAGAACAACACTCCTTAGAGGGACTTAAAGCACTTAAGGTGGGGGTCCAGTTCAATGTGGATTTTATACAACTGTGTGGAAGGGGCCTTATAAAGGGGACTTATAACGCGCCCCCCCCCCTTTTTTCTTCTTCACTCAGGCAGTGATTCCAGGCTTGTCCAGCCATGCAAAGTTTCGAGCAAAGGGTAATTGTCCTGCATATTTGTGACATCTATGGGTCCTTCCACACAGCCATATAACCCAAAATATCAAGGCAGGTCATCCACATTATCTGCTTTGAACTGGGATATCAGGACTCAGATAACCCAGTTCAAAGCAGATCTTGTGGATTATCTGCCTTGCTATTCTGGGTTATATGGCTGTGTGGAAGGGCCCTCTGATGGGCAGCCATTACCCCTGCAATTCAACTACCTCATTGTAGCATTTAGAGGCCACAAATATGTGGTCTTTCCTGCTCACAGCAACAAGTCCCAGTACTACATTTTTAAAAATAAGATGTCTCAGTGATATTCTTTCCAAGGGTAATACATGGGACAGAGAAGTGTTTCTCAGTCTGAAGTGAAACGCAGGCCATCCGCCACCCTTTTTTGAGCACAGTGCTACAATTGTTACTTCATTTCCTGGACAATTACCAGTGACTTTGCTACCAAAGATTCAGGGAATGACACCGGTCCAGGGACCCACACCTTAAGTGCTTTAAGTCCTGCCAAGGAGTGTTGTTCTGGTCACACCTTAGTGCTAGCTGTCCCTGGCTGTGAGATTGTGTGCTCCTGAGCCGCAGTGCTGCTCTCATCACTCACAGGTTCTTCCACATAAGGCAGGCTTTTGACGAGAATGTGGACTAAGTAGGCCAAATAGCTATCGGGAAGCAGCCACAGACAATGAAGACATTTAAATAGTTTAGAATTTTCCATATCTTTGCTCAGTCATTAATGAAAATGTAGACTTCAGTCAATCAATCAGAAAAAGGCCAGAGCTTGGAATGATAGTTAGTCCGGGGTCTTCTGCCGTGGGATGATCTCTGGCCTCTCGGTGGCTCATTGTGAAGAATTTGCGCAGCACTTTGTGGATAACGTCACTTGGATCCATTCCGAGCTGGATTCCAGTTTAAATACAGTAACATTGAATGTGACTCAGGCACTGATTTGTCCTGTTTTAATTGATTCTTTTCAATTTGTTCAATCTGAAGATATGGACAGGATCTTTAGAGGAGTGAGAGCCACCACTTGTATCCTAGACCCTTGCTCTTCATGACTGATAAAACCTGCCAAAGGGGGACTGGCCGAGTGAGTCAAAATGGTGGTTAACGTCAAGGTGTAATTCCAACTAGCCTGAAAGAGGCTATAGTAAGGCCCATTTTTAAAAAGCCATCACTTGACCACTCAGACATGAACAACTTCAGGACAGTGTAAAATCTTCCCTTTCTGGGCAAGGTTCTGGAATGTGTGGTGGCCTCACAACTCTAGGGATTCCTGGATGGCACAGATTATCTTGATCCATCACAGTCTGGTTTCAGGCCTGGCTATGGGACTGAAACAACATTGGTTGCCTTGGTAGATGATCTACGTAGGGAGCTAGATAGAGGGAGTGTGTCCTTCTGGTTCACTTAGACCTCTCAGCAGCATTCGATACCATCGACCATGGTATCCTTCTGGACCGCCTCGTGGAAATGGGACTTGGAGGCACTGTCTTGCAGTGGTTCCAGTCCTTCCTAGTGAGCTGGGTCCAGAAGGTGGTGCTGGGGGACTCCTGCTTGACCCCATGGCCTTTGTCCTGTGAGGTCCCGCAGGGTTCAGTTCTGTCCCCCATGTTATTTAACATCCACATGAAACCGCTGGGAGAGATCATCTGGAGTTTTGGAGTTCAGTGCCATCTGTATGCAGACGATGCCCAACTCTACTACTCTTTTCCACCTGATGCCAAGGATGCCGTCTTGATCTTGAACCAGTGCCTGTCAGCTGTGATGGGACTGGATGAGGTTGAACAGGTTGAAATTAAATCCAGACAAGACAGAAGTACTTGTAGTCAGCCTTAGGGCTGATCAGGGTATTGGGTTGCAACCTGTGCTGGATGGGGTCACACACCCCCTGAAGGCACAGGTTCGGAGTCTGAGGGTCCTCCTGGACTCAGTGCTGACCTTGGGGCCCAGGTGTTGGTGGTGGCCAGGAGGGCCTTCACAGTTAAAACCCGTGCGCCAGCTGCACCCATACCTTGAAAAGCTCGATATGGCCATGATAGCACACGCCTAATTCACATCCAGGCTAGATTACTGTAATGTACTCTACATGGGGCTGCCCCAGGAGAGCGTTCGGAAACTTCAGCTGGTTCAAAGATCAGCTGCTAGACTGCTCACAGAAGCGGGATATAGGGAAAGAACTACTCCGCTCCTGAAGCAGCTACACTGGCTTCCAGTTTGTTTCCAGGCGCAATTGAAGGTGCTGGCTTTAGCCTACAAAGCCCTATACGGTTTGGGCCCAGCCTACTTGAGGGACCGTATCATCTTCTACCAACCCACTCGAGCCCTGAGATTCGCAGGTGAGGCCCTTCACCTGGTCCCACCACCATCGCAGGCGCGTTTGGTGGAAATGAGAGAGAGGGCCTTTTCGGTGGTGGCCCCGCGGCTCTGGAACTCCATCCCTAATGAGATATGATCAGCCCCCTCCTACTGGCCTTTCGTTCACAAATTAAAACCTTTCTGTGGAGCCAGGCCTTTCCAGGCGAATGAAAATAGGCACAGCCTGTTTGATAATTTTTTTGATAATACCTGACAAAACTTCAGTGGCCGGAGGTTATGGATATCTTTAATTAACATCCCATCGGCATTTAACATCCATTCTCAAGACATGAGATATACAGGGTGTTTGAAAAAGAACTTCCTATTCACCATTTAAATTAAATGGTGAAAAATAACCCTCTATTCACCATTTAGATGGTGAATAGGGAGTTATTTTTCAAACACGCTGTATACATCTCTTATCAGAAGTTAAATAAAATGCAACTAGAAACAGCTTTTGTTGACATTTTTTTAAAGTGCTTTAAGAAACACCAAGATTAATAAATGTTGTGTGGTGGGCCGATTGTAACACCTAAAACTATTCACACCCATCAAATGATTAAAGTTTTGCTTTTTCTTGAAGCCTTAACAAAGGAATTTTCTTAGGACAAAAAAAATCAGATTTGCGCTATAATCCCTTTTGGGGATGAACTTAATGACAGCAGCAGCAGCAACACCACCACCGAAGAAAGGAAGAAAGTGTATTTTACTGCCACCTTGTGTCAGATATATTAATAAATTTAAGGCAAAATGGCTATGGAAGGTACATTGGCCAAATACAGTAGAGTCTCACTTATCCAACATAAACTGGCCGGCAGAATGTTGGATAAGCGAATATGTTGGATAATAAGGAGGGATTAAGGAAAAGCCTCTTAAACATCAAATTAGGTTATGATTTTACAAATTAAGCACCCAAACATCATGTTATACAACAAATTTGACTGAAAAAGTAGTTCATTAAACATTAATGCTATGTAGTAATTACTGTATTTGTGAATTTAGCACCAAAATATCACAATGCATTGAAATCATTGACTACAAAAATGCGTTGGATAATCCAGAATGTTGGATAAATGAGTGTTGGATAAGTGAGACTCTACTGTATGTAGAACCAGTTGGATTCAATCAAATGTAAACAGAATGGAGAATTATAAGAAAATAAACAGCAGAATAGAAAGGAATGCATAATTCTGTGGCAAAGCTAACTGGGGACCCAATTCAGACAAGCCAGAATTTGGTGAAATTGGAATCCAAAACCCAGCAGCAGACAGCAAGATTTGAGAAAATTTCCCTGGAAGCTGTACATAAAGGCTTTAGCAAACAGATTGATAAGATCTACCAACAGGCCTGTCTCGAGGCTAAACAACAAAATCCACATAGAAAAGCAGTAGCTAACTTTATAAGATAGCAGATTCATGATTGTGCAGTGCTGAGTGACTACTGTCATGGGAACATTTATATACAATACAACGATAGAGAAGTGAAGAAGAGGAAGAGGATCTTCTGTACGTTTCTGAATGTACAATGAAATGGAAAATAGATGTCTGGAATATATTATAAAGGCTAACAAAAATTTGTGAAACAATTAAGATTAAGAAATTGGTTAGGCTGATTAAGCAAAGTGTTTTTCTAACTTTGAAGAGAGATTCGTGATTTATTGATTAATATAGAATAGGGGGATTGACTTTGGGACTTATGAACTAGTAATATGCAGAAGTACAGTATTTCTTAAAGGGAGTAGACTAGTCAGAACTAAAAACTCATCAAATGGAGAGTGAGAGGTCAGTAGATTAGTTTTACATTCATTAGTTTTGCTTTTGTATGTAAGTTTTGTGTGTTGGTTTGGTTTAGTGGTTTTATTCTTGTAGGTTACTGGTATCACTTTTCTTTCAAATTGGAATGCAAATTGAGCATTTCCAATCTGTAGGTTATCATTTTGTCTTCCAGATTTGTGACAGATTTTATCTAGTACTACAGTAGTATTTCTTCCTAAGTGCTCTGAGTGCGACTTCTACTTCACGTTTACAACCATTTCTGTGTATTGTTTACATTAAGTTTTTATTTCTACTTGGTCATATAATATACTTCCCTGCTGGGTCAGAGGTTTTGAACTTTTGGTTTAAATTCTCTCTTTGGTTTCACGGAATTTATTTGTTGTATCATTTATTTCTCTGCATTTATTGTGATAGTTCTTCTTGTTTCTGCACACAAGTCACTAAAGAGTTGCATTCAGATTCTGAATACATTTCTGTTCCCTTTTCTTTTTGCCTCCCAACTATTGAATGGCCCAGAGAGTTTAATCTGTCATCCATTGAGACTCTTTATTTTTGGCTGCAGATAGTGTATTTCTGCATTCCTCCTGACAATGTCCTTGGCTTTAATCTAGAGTTCTTCTGGCTCCTGGTCAATTAGGCTTCATAGAGAAAATATATATTTTTACATTATGTTTAAAATCTGCAGGGATGTTTTCCAAGTTACATTTTGTCACAATTATTGATCCAATGTTATTATTTAGCTTTACTCTAATTTTTAGTATTAGCAGTTCATGCTCTGTATCGCAATCTGCATCCAGTTATGTAGGCTGTTTGAATTCTATATCGGCCATCTGGTGATCTCCATATATAGTCACATCTTTGGTTGCTTGAAGAATGTGTTTGCAATTTATAATCTTGTTGGACCCACAAAATGCAATCAATAACTCTCCTGCTTTAATTCTTGATCCCATACCAAATTCAACGTTTGGTCCTACTCGTTTCCTGTTGTTCTAATCGCTTACAAATACCAACCTAACCTGCTTCCTCCTGGATTCCAGTGTAGGATCTTTTAACTTTTTTTCTCTTATTCCTCTGCATTTGGAGCATAAGCTTGGATTATGGTTATAGGTTTTCCCTAAAGAATTGATATTTGGTTAGACCGGGCATTTAATCCCTTGTGTTTGCTACATCTGTCCTATTCACACAATGCAATTTCTTAGATTTTATTTTTTCCTGAGTAAAACCCTGTGTAATTATCAGATGGAAAGTATCCCATTCCTGTGCCCTTTAGCCCACTCACTCCAACATTGCAGTGTTTATACATTCCACTTCCTGTGTTATTATGTCTAGCTTTGCCAGACACATGCTCCTCATATTTCATAACCTACAATACATGTTATGCAGCTTTGACTTTCCTTTCACTTCTGAGCATGTCATCAACTGGATGTCCTTTCTGTTTGAGTCTAGTTGTGTCATTAACCACTGTGCTATTTGTACTTCTCTTCTGCTCTTCCTTTTCTTCCAACCTTAGAATTCAAAAGGTCCTGCCCTAACTACATTTCACAGAATTCTGCTCAGCAATAAAAAGCCCCAATCAGGCGAGGGGAGAAATTTGTCCCTCTGTAGCAGCAACCAGCAAGAATTCCAATAAATTGCTGAATCTGCAAAGGACAGATACTTCGAGTAAGTAAATCTCTGTGTTGGGCTGGGAAGAAATCCCTAAATGGAAGTTTTATTGCAGTGGTTCTCAACCTGGGGTCCTCAGATGTTTTTGGCTGACAATGCCCAGAAATCCCAGCCAATTTATCAGCTGTTAGGATTTCTGGGAGTTTAAGGCCAAAAACATCTGGGGACCACAGGTTGAGAACCACTGTTCTATTGGTTAATATGAGAAACATTCAATGAGATAGCTGTTGTGGCTTTTAAAAACACGTTTTTGTCAGAATTTTTTTTTAAATCCCTAAAACCACTAGATATATGAATATTTCTGAAAGTTGGGGGAAATGATCCCGCTATCTTGTGTCAATGTATAGAAAATTTAAGGAGATAGCTCTTGTAGTTTTTTAAAAAATATATTGTTTACAGAAATTTTGAAAATTCCCCCCAAATTTGTGGATACGTGAAACGTTCTGAAACCTGATGGGCTAACAGTGGTAAATGTAGCAAGTTTCACCCCAACAGCTGTAAAATGAAGGAGAAAGGAGTCCCTGAGGTTTCCCCACTTGCACAATTACTATAAAGAAAAATTAACATTTCCTTACTTCTGTTATAGTAGCGACATTTTCACTAGCGATAGTTCAGAAACACTTTAGAAACAAAACGCCAGCACCCCCTAATTTTGTAATGAGTTTTGAAACATTTTTTAATGGATCGCATAACCCTAGTACAAATAGTTGGAGAAAGCAACATTCTCAAGCCTCCTCAATTTGATGTTTGTCAGTTTTTGAAATATGTCATATTATATCCTGAAGTATTTGTCTTATTTGATTTGCAGTTTCCTTATCTCTTTGTACTTAAGCAGTGGGTGGGGCTGCAATCATGTGATTGACTCAGAGACTGTTTAGATCAGGGGTTCCCAACTTTTTTAAATCAGGGCCCATTTTGACCGGGGCTCACTTTGAACACGGACCTCTCTCCAACATTAGTACCAAAAGGGTTACGAATCAGTTTTTGGTCAACTTGGTTTGGTTATTTGGGGTGCTCATTCAGAAACTTGCATTGGATAGACCACATCAGCTCTAGTTTCTGATACAGAACATATGTCATCAAGAAGTCGCCATCTGCTCACCCACAGAAAACCATATTTAATAATCTAGGGCTGATGTGGTCTATCCAGTGCAATGGTCAGCTCTGGGGAAAGGAGCGGAAATAAAATTAATAAAATAAAAAAATAGAGGAAGGATTTTCATTCTTGTGGCCCAATGTTGGGCCGCAGCCCACAGGTTGAGAACCACTGGTTTAGATTAATGTTCAGTTTTAAAAGGGATGGCAGTTGAAGTTAGCTGAGCCTGGAGTCAGTCGAGTCTTGAGCCAGTTTGAGTATAAAAGTCTTTTAGGGTGCAAAAGCCAATGTTACGTTAGAAGCTAGAAACTGTTGGGGTTTGTGTCCCCCCCCCCCCCAAAGTAAACTCTTATTAAAGAGAACAGTATAAAGCAACATAGTTTATGAAGAAACAGTTAAAGTTTTTATAAGTTTTAAGATACAAACTCTCTAAATGTTTTTGAAGTTTTATCCTGCCAAAAAGAAATGTGCCTGTATCATTGAATACATGAAGTTATAAGAAAGAAACATTGTTACTGTAGAGCAGGGGTCCCCAAACTAAGGCCCGGGGACCGGATACGGCCCTCCAAGGTCATTTACCTGGCCCCTGCCCTCAGTTTTATAATATAATATTTTTATATCAGTTTTAATAATATAATATTGTATATACATATAATATTGATAGAAATATTATGATGTAATACAATGTAATACTAATAATACCATATAATAATATTAATTATATATTATATATTACATGTACTATTACTGATAATATTACAGTATAGTGGTATAATTCAATATAGTAATATATAATGCTAATATTGTTCTATGTTAATAATATAATATGTTGTATATAGATATAAATTGTAAGCCGCTCTGAGTTCCCTTCGGGGTGAGAAGGACAGGATATAAATGTAGTAAATAAATAAATAATAAATAAATAAATTTTTGACTTAGGCTCGCCCAAAATCGGAAATGAATTGAAGGCACACAACAACAATAATCTAATTAACTTGACTATCTTATTGACCAGAAGCATGTCCACACTTCCCATTGAAATCCTGATCGGTTTGAGTTGGTTAAAATTGTTTTTCTTTTTAAATATTGTATTTTTCTTTCATTGTTGTTGTTGTTGTTTTTGTACTACAAATAAGACATATGCAGTGTGCATAGGAATTTGTTCATTTTTTTTCTTCAAATGATCATTCGGCCCCTCAACAGTCTGAAGGATTGTGGACCGGCCCTCTGCTTTAAAAGTTTGAGGACCCCTGCTGTAGAGTCTCGCTTATTCAACCTTCACTCATCCAACGTTCTGTATTATTAAAACCAGTCTGCCTCCCGCCTGGATCCACAGGGTTCTCTAGGCAGCAATGTGCAGCAGGCCAACTTGCCCAACAACAACACAAGTGCAGCCACACTCCCAAACAAGTGGCAGACTTGTAAGATATGATGTTTTGGGGCTTAATTTGTAAAATCATAATGTAATTTGATCTTCAATAGGCTTTTCCTTAATCCCTCCTTATTCTCCAACATTTCCGCTTATCCAATATTCTGCCAGCCCGTTTTATGTTGGATAAGCGAGACTCTACTGTTGAGGCTTGGATGCAATACCCCTTTTTAAAGAAGGCAAACCTTGCAGAACCCCCTAGTGCCGGTTTTACAATAAAGGACCTAGGAGGCAGAGGGGATAGAAATACACATTTATTTGCAAACAGAGCTGTGGGTGACCATCATGAAAAGGAGTGGAACACTGACTGAGGTTTCACATGAGGTATTTATAACTTTCTTCCAGATACAATCCACTTCACAAACATCCTTGTTCTCACACCCCCTCCTTCTTTCATCTTGTTTCATCCTGACATTTATCAAAACAACAAACAACAAATGTCCATCTATCAAAATCATACTGAAATAAAACACCATCTCAGATCCCCACATCCAGGACTGTTCCTAAAGTTTTATTGCCCTGTCTGCATGTGTGAGTTCCTGGTCAATTGATTTCCTTTGCATCCCCAGGAAGGCGAAGGGCTTGTTTTGTTGCTGGCCATTTGGTGGTATTTGTGGTAAACATTTCTTACTGACATCTTCTAACTACAGTAAAGTCTCATTTATCCAACATAAACGGGCTGGCAGAACGTTGGATAAGCGAATATGTTGGATAATAAAGAGGCATTAAGGAAAAGCCTATTAAACATCAAATTAGGTTATGATTTTACAAATTAAGCACCAAAACATCATGTTATATTTGACAGAAAAAGTAGTTCAACACGCAGTAATGCTATGTAATTATTGTATTTATGAATTTAGCACCAAAATATCATGATGCATTGAAAATATTGACTACAAAAATGTGTTGGATAATCCAGAATGTTGGATAAGTGAGTCTTGGATAAGTGGCAAGACAATTTATTTAATTAAACTACTCTGAATACCATTGCTATTTATGAATCAGATTGAATCAAATTAAATCAGGCGTCTTGTGTCTCTTCACTACTGTATTTCTAAAGAAGTTTGCTTGACCTTTGCCTGCCTAAAGCATCAAATAAACTCAAGGAACACTGCTCTCAAACTCTGCTACCCCGATAGGTTGCGATCCTAACAGGTCGTGAGTCATTCAAAACCCCAAAACAAATGCGCGCGCGGATGAAAACCGTGCTGAATACATCATAAGACAGCGGGGGGGGGGGGGGCTGCCCCCTCGAAAGAAAACCGATGCCGGAGAAGAAACTCTTAAAGGGGAGGAACGGCCGCTACCTGGGAGCCTTTAGCAAAATGAGAACGATGCTACCGAGAGAGAAACCCTGTTTCCTGAAGGCCTGGTAACAGTCAACAATGGCTGACGCAAGGACCTAGGCCATGTCGGGGAGCCCCTTTCTCTCCATGCGAGGAGGATCCGCTGAGGTAAGAAGAGAACACGCGGACTGCGCCACTAGGAGGAGGCCAACATGGCGGCCGGGGATAACCCGGAAGCTAGAAACCGCAGCGGAAGCCAGCCTTCGCCTCTCCTTGACTGGAGCGATGCCTAAAGGCGACAAGCAGCGCCTCCCAGGGCGCGCCAAGGAGAGACTTCATGTCCCAGCAGCCAGCAGGGCGGACCTCCGGTCACGTGGGGCCTGCGCCTGTCCAATAGGGTCTCTCTGAGACCGGGAGTTGGTGTTTCCCCGGCCGGCGAAGGCTCTGGGATGGCGTTCGTGCTGCTGAAGTGCTGCGGCCGGAGGGCGGCCTGCCTTCCGCGGCGGCTGCACTGGGAGCCCGAGGCTGGTGAGGAGGGGGCGGAAGATAACGGGGTGGGGGGAACTTGGAAAAAGGCCTGCCGCCAGCCTGAGCGGGCGCCTGAGGCCTTTCCCTTGGAGGCTTGAGGTACTTCCAGGCCTGCTGCCCATCACGCCCTTGTGCCCGCTAATCTGCCGTCGAGGTTGTTGCGCGCGCACTAGCCGTGCCCGACCCGAGAGGCGGCGCTGCCAAGGAGTTTCCTTGTCAAGATTTGCTCCGAAGGGAATTCCGCCCTGCCTTCCTCTCGGTCTGAGCGCGCGCGTCCTGCGCGAGGCCTCCACGCTGAGGCTCAGCGGAGATCCAGAGGCCTGGCTCCGCCGCGCGAATCTGAGGCCCCTTCTAAATGGCCATATCCTCTAGATTATCAAAACAAATTATAATCTACACTGCCATATCATTCAATTCAAAGCAGATCATCTGCTTTGTTGCTGTGAGTTTTCCGGGCTGTATGGCCGTGTTCCAGAAGCATTCTCTCCTGACGTTTCGCCTACATCTATGGCAGGCATCCTCAGAGGTTTTGAGGTCTGTTGGGATTTATATACAGTAGAGTCTCACTTATCCAACATAAACGGGCCGGCAGAATGTTGGATAAGCGAATATGTTGGATAATAAGAAGGGATTAAGGAAAAGCCTATTAAACATCAGATTAGGTTATGATTTTACAAATTAAGCACCAAGACATCATGTTATACAACAAATTTGACAGAAAAAGTAGTTCAATACTCAGTAATACTATGCAGTAATTACTGTATTTACGAATTTTGCACCAAAATATCATGATGTATTGAAAATATTGACTACAAAAATGCATTGGATAATCCAGAACGTTGGATAAGTGAATGTTGGATAAGTGATATTCTACTGTATCTGTGAAAAGTCCAGGGTGGGAGAAAGAACTCTTGTCCGTTTGAAACAAGTGTGAATGGTGCAGTTGTTCACCCTGATTAGCATTGAATAGCCTTGCAGTTTCAAAGCCTGACTGCTTCCTGCCTGAGGAAATCCTTTGTTGAGAGGTGTCAGCTGGCTCCAATTGTTTCATGTCTGGAATTCCCCAGTTCCCAGAGTGTTGTTCTTTATTTACTGTCCTGATTTTAGAGTTTTTTAAATACTGGTAGCCAGATTTTATTCATTTTCATGGTTTCCTCCTTTCTGTTGAAATTGTCCACATGCTTGTGAATTTCAATGGCTTCTCTGTGTAGTCTGACATGGTGTTTGTTAGAGTGGTCCAGCATTAGAGGCATTAAATTGCAACATTCACACCTGCCTCAGGCAGACAAGAGTTTTTTCTCCCACCCTGGAGTTTCCACATATATATAAACCCAACTTGCCTAGTTTCCAACAGACCTCACAACTTCTGAGGATGCCTGCCATCGATGTGAGCGAAACATCAGGAGAGAATGCTTCTGGAACATGACTATATAGCCGGGAAAACTCACAGCAACAAAGCAGATTATAGTCTGCACTGCCATATCACCCAATTCAAAGCAGATAATCTGGATTTTATATGGCAGTGTAGACAGGGCCTGATTCTAAGTGGAGTGAAAGACCTGCTACCGCTCAACACAGCAGCAGTGGGGCAAGACCTATACTGTGTGACCATTGTTTAAAACCTTCATTTCATAAAACAAATCGTGTAAATGGGGAGACACCTGTTTTTTAAGGATGATCATAGAAATATTGTTAATATTTTATAGCAAAGCCCTTTCTACAGATTTAAGGTGTAACAACATATAAATGACAGCACATCATTTAGAACTTGCATATCAAATGGAATGTTTCTTAGCAATGCTTTACATGTTTATTTAGAAATGAGTTTTTTTCTTTTCCTTTGTGTTCCAAATAAGGCAAATGGGCATAAGACTGCAGCCTCAAAATGTAAATGTTGTAAAAGTTCAAGCATAGGCAGTCCCCAGGTTACAAACAAGATCAGTTCTGTAGATGCTTAAGTTGAATTTGTTTGTAACTTGGAATGGGTACATTTTAAAAGTGTAACTTGAGCCCCCCCCCTCCCCCGGGTGTATGTATGTGTGTATGTAGTTTTGGACAGCAAAGGGAAGGGTTAACACCCTGTGGTGTTTGTTTTGTTGTCTGTGCCCCTGTTCAGAAGATTTCACCTTACTTTCTGTCCCTGTGTTAATTAGATTTTAAAAGATTTGGCTTGTTGTGGAAACAAGGATTGATGATTTATAAATTTTGGTATGCTATTTATTCAACACTGTTGGTCTATGGACCGTAATAAAGTTTATTTGTTGATTGATGATAAAGCTTCAGTGGAAACACGTATTCCCAATGATGACTCTTTCAGGAGTGAATTTCCCTTCTGAGGGGGTAGATTTCTCTCACTTTCTGTTATCTCACCCCCTTTGTAAGTCAGATGTTTAGGGCTGCCTATACAGTAGAGTCTCACTTATCCAACACTCGCTTATCCAACGTTCTGAGTTATCCAACGCATTTTGGGAGTCAATGTTTTCAATACATCGTGATATTTTGGTGCTAAATCCGTAAATACAGTAATTAATACATAGCATTACTGCATATTGAACTACTTTTTTCTGTCAAACTTGTTGTATAACATGATGTTTTGGTGCTTAATTTGTAAAATCATAACCTAATTTGATGTTTAATAGGCTTTTCCTTAATCCCTCCTTATTATCCAACATATTCGCTTATCCAACGTTCTGCCGGCCCGTTTATGTTGGATAAGTGAGACTCTACTGTATGAGCAAACCTTCAGCGCCGCCAAGTGGCAGCCCTTACCGTACTCTGTCAAAAATAATTCATGTTTGGGAAGCTCTAAGGAAGGTATGCAATTTTTGGTTTAATTCCCTCAAGGCCATTTTTGGCCATTGGATCAGAATATTCTGTAATGCTATTTTCAAACACTGATGATAGACACAAAAAGCTTTATATTTTAATCTATTTTGATTGGGTAAAACTTTGCATTTGAAAATCTTTCATATTCCAAAAGAGTATATATCCCAAATAGCCATATTCCTGTCATTGTCAGTGTTTCTCCTCGAAGAAATGATTCTATCATCACATTTATAAATGATTGAATTACAGGGTTTTTTTTCAGGGTAAAGTAAGACCCAGTTCTAATCACGTGCACCTAGAAAATGCAAAACAGAATTGCATTGAGACACATCCAGTGAAAACAATTGGCTGTTTTCTAAGGATGGGCATTCTGATCCAACCTTAGTGAAAACATAAGAAAAATGTTTCCATGGCACATTCAAATAAATCGTTCAGTTTCATCTAGTGAATGTTAATACAATAGCTACTAGAATACTAACTAGAAAGATTGAGTTGGAAAAGGCAACTTAATTTCCAAGAAATCAAAATTACATTCAGAATAAATTACGTGATTTTTTTCCCCATTTAGATGCTTTAGGCTCTACTTTTTGTTTGGGGTTTACAGAACTAGGCATTGTCCCCACAATTGTTTTGATGATGATGATAATAATAATAATTTTATTCTTGTATCCCACTACCATCTCCCCAAAGGGACTCGGGACGGCTTACACATGACACAAGGTGCCTAAAAACAGAACATAAAACACAATTTAAAATACAATTGAATGAAACATATAAGCATATAAAACAACTTAAAACTCAATTTAAACAGCTCTCATCAACCAATGGCATTAGCTACTGTAAATGTGGCCAGGCTGTAAACAATCGGAAAGGGAATAAGATAAGTTCAAAGCTGCCATAGTGTTAATATGTGTTGTTGCTGTTGTTGCTTCTTTTTTGTTAATTAGCAAGGAATATTTTAGCTAATCCTCGAAGTGACTGAGCATCAAGCAGGGAAATATGTTGAGCATGATATACAGGCTTATTTATTTAAACATAGCAGCTTTATCCTTCCAAAACTGGTTAACTGTTAATGGTAAAAGCTGAAAGCTTTTTAAAGATTTTCATATCCATGTTTTGTATGTGAATGTGGTTTCCATATCAAATTCCATGTGAAACAAGGTGTTTGTGGAATTGCAACTTTGAATATAATTCTGAAAGGATTTCTGCCTAGTCAGGCCTTTTCCTTATTCTTTTCCAGTTGGCTCACATTTTAATGCAATGCGTTTTACATTTTTACAATATTTTAGTCTGATTTCAGTTTGTGATTTATTCAGTCTTTTGGTTTTATTGTGAGTTTTATTGTTTGTTGTATTGTAACATCTACTTGAAATACAATTACTAATCTCAACTCATCTTGAAGTTCTTAAGTAGTACTAATTTCTTCTAATTCCAGGAAAGTAACGGGATTAGAATTTAAGAGCAGTTGTATAATTGAAATTTGCAGAATTGTTCATATTGTACTGTTATCATTGGATTGTGGATCTTATATTGATATAATCTGTATATATAGCCTCTTCCATTTTTTGCTCCAACCAAATCTGTTTCTGCTGTATGATTTATGCTTTCATTAATGAAGTAGCATCTGAGCAAAGCTACTTGCTATTGTGCTGCTAAAAGGCAAAATATATTGCATAGTGATGGACTCCATTCTGACTTTACTTTTTGATTTCTAGGTCACTTGGAAAACCATGCTTGTTCTAGCTGCACGTCCCTGAGGCTAATAAATCATACGTAAGTAAACATATTCATAAGACCATTGTTGATAAGCTAGTTGCCTATTCTGGTTATATGATCTACTGTTAGAGGCATTTAAGGAGGGTTTAACTATCAGCTATCTTTAAGGCCTGGTTGGTTATAGCTGAATAGAAATAGATATGTTAAGTTTTCCACAGGTGTCCCTGGAACTCAGGGCCCATGGAAACCAGAACACCCCCCTCCCTGCTGTCCTTCTGATGGTAGGCTAAATCCTTTTCATTCAAACAGGCATTTAAAAATGAAGGTGTTTAAGATCTAGTTGGGGTGCTATGGTTTTACCTTGAACATATTTTGATGGATTTTAACTGATATTTTTTTTACTGCTGTTGGTGTTTAATTCTGTTTTAGTTTTTGTATATTTGTATATTTTTAAATCTGTGCTAATGCTTTTATGTCGTGCCGCTTTGAGTCTCCTTTGGGAAGATAAAGCAGGGTATAAATAAATATAATAATACCACCAGCAGTGAGGGGATCTTTATCTCAGGAAGAAAAAGGACTCCTCCCTTTTTAAAGGTGAAAGGAATCTTAATTTTTGCTGAAGATCAGTAACAACAAATCATGAATAAGGATGACAAGGAATGGATATTCAAAGGCCTGTTTTTTACCCTCTAGTTAATAGACTGAAGAATGAGAGCTGTAACCAGCATTAGCTTTGTACAAAAGGACAAGAGGTGCCATTATTCCACTATCAGAAGTGTAAGCGTCATAGAAGTATGGACATATCTTATGTGTTTTTTCTGGCTATCTCTGAAACTTGAGCCTTCTAGTGTCATATCTGAGTCCAGAAGTAGGCCAATCTCATAGGTTATGCTGTAATACTGGTAGTTGTTACGTAATGCCTCATGTACAATTATTATTATTATTATTATTATTACCACCATATTTGTACCCTGCTTTATCTCTCTAGCAGGAGACTCAAAGTGGCTTAACATAAAAGTATCAGCATACATTTTAAAACACACCAAAATACAAACATTAAAACAGGATTCAATATAAACTGTATTAAAAAATTCCCAGTTTAAAAAACATGTTCAAAGTTAAAAACCACAGCACACCCAAAATTTATCTTAAAAACTATCTTCTTGAATAAAAAGGTTTTAGCCTGCCGCCAGAAGGACAGCAGGAAGGGGACCATTCTGGTTTCCCTGGACAGTGAGTTCCAGAGTTGATGGGCAGCCACCGAGAAGGCCTCTTGTTCCCACCAATCGAACTCAAGATGGAGGTGGGGCCGAGAGAAGGGCTTCTCCTGAAGATCTCAGGGTCCAGGCAGGTTTGTACAAGAGTGGTCAGCCAGATAGCCTGAATCTGAACCGTTTAGGACTTTAAAGGCACTTTGAATTGTGCCCAGAAACAGACTGGCAGCCAGTGGAGCTGCTTCTAATGGGAGTTTTCCACTCGCTGTAGCCAGCCCCAGTTAGCAATCTGGTTGCAGCTCTTTGGACCAGCTGAAGTTTCCAAGCATCTCTATAGAGTCTTTCAACTCCCATTCATTTTTCACAAGCCTGTTCATAATCTGCATTCTAGAAAATTTAGGTTTCTCACTTAATCAAGTGTTTCCTGTTCCTTGGTTCTGCTTTGTTCTTGTTCACTCAAAGCGGCTAGATCTGTTGATTCATTTCAAATTACCTTCCCAGTGCAGCTGTGTAAATTGTAGTGTATCATGAGAGTGAATCCCCGCTGCTGGAGTTTTCGTAAAAGTCACTGTAGTTTACTACAGGCTGTTGTGTGTGCTTGTTACAGAAAGTTGTTGCAATGAATTCTGTTATGACGAGTGTTACTGAACACAGCTTTAAGCATGTCATATATATGAGAAGTATTGGGCAATTACGATCTGATGTTCGAATCTTATATAAATATTGTGTCAGTCGGTCTGTATGGTGCAGTTATAGGGTTACATTTCAATGCATGAGAGACTCAAATGTCTCTCAGTCGTACAAATCTTTTTGTATAGTTCTGGATAAAGTTACTATTTCAGTCTAGTGTAACTCATAACATTATGATGAAGCTAGATTGATGAAGTGTAAATGCATTACAAATACTAAAATATCATGTTCCTTTGCAGGAATACTCATTTTAAATATTGCACTAGCATCTCCCCTGTTTACATTTGCTCTTCAAGGAATGGTTATATTGGGACTGAAGGACCAGAAAAAAGGAACTTTACAGCACTGAGAGCACTTGACTTGTCGTCACTGTCCCCTCATAGTGGCACTGTCACTTCTTCCTTTATTTGGGGATGTCATTATCTTCCAGTACGGAAGTGGCATTCTTCACAATCTTGTTATGATGACTCTATGATAGAAAAATCCTTGAAGACTCTCAAGGATAAAAATAAGAAATTGGAAGAAGGAGGACCTGTATATAGCCCAACTGTAGAAGAAAATATAGTCAAAAAGTCACTTGGACAGAGGATTGTTGATGAACTAAAGCATTATTATCATGGCTTTTGGTTGTTATGGATTGATACAAAGATTGCTGCGAGGATGCTCTGGCAAATTCTTCATGGCAACACTTTATCTCGCCGAGAACGAAGACAGGTACTAAATTTATGGCATTCCTTTTTGGATTCACCTTCATATATAACTTCCTTAACTTGGGAAACAAGTAGTAAATTCTTGAAATTTTCTTTTTAATGATGGTAAACATGTGAGTAGGGAATCATTTTACCAATGAATAAACATCTTAAATGTCACTAATTAAAACAAACTTTTCTTAAAAGGATATAAAATATTCAGTCAGTATTACAACTTTTTAAAAAGGACAGCTGAGTAACTTGCATCTATTATATACATGGTGCATATTCTAACAATTGCAATTCTGTTCATGTCTACTTAGAAATATATTTCATGTTATAGAATCTAGTGAGATATACTCCAGATAGATTGAAGTAGGATGCCTGCTTAAATTGCTGTGTATTTATTGCTTGCTGTATTTTATCACATTTTTCAGTAGCTTCCATTAAACACACAAAAAAGAAACCCCTGCCATTGAAATTATAAATTGTAATAAAATACAGGTAGTCACCGGGTTATGAACAAGATAGGTCCTGTAGGTTTATTCTTAAGTTGAATTTGTATACAAGCTGGAACAGGTACATTTTAAAGTGTAACTCCAGCCAGACTTTCTTTTGTTAGTTTTGCATAGCAAATGGAAGGATTACCACCCCTGTAACATTCGTTTTGCTGTCTGTTATGCTAAGAAGATTTCACTTCGCTTTCTGTCCCTGTGACAACTGGATTTTGAAAAGTTTGGGTTATCATGGAAAGGAGGATTGGTGATAAAACTTCAGTGGAGACACCTTTTTCCCATGATAACTCTTATAGGAGTGAATTTTCTTCCCGGTGTAGATTTCCTCTCACTTCCTGTTGTCTCAGGAACAGAAAGTGAGATTAAATCTTTCTAATGAGGATGCTGACAGCCGTAAAAAAAATTCACAGTGACTCTAACACCACACCATATTAACCAAAAATAAAATTTGCATGGAGTTCTCCTTTAAATGTGACGTGGGGCGATGCTTGTCTTAACATTTATTATTACCTATGTATGTACATACTTAAACATTTTCAAATACTGTAAAAGGCCTGGTGCATAATACTGGCTGTCATACCCACTCCCTGGCCCACATAACACCTTTCACCCCCCCCCCCCTTTGTAACAAGAAGTCATATGTAAGTCAGATGTTTGTCACTTGGGGACAAATACAGGTGGGTACAATGAAAAGGAAAAGAGGGACATTAGTTCTCCAAACAAGAACATGTGCTTCTGAAAAAATGAATAATAATAATAATAAAAAAACTTTATTTATACCCCGCCACCATCTCCTCAACGGGGACTCGGGGCGGCTTACATGGGGCCATGCCCAGGACAATACAATGTCACGCTCACTTCAAAGGATCAGTCTGAACGCAGATCAAAGATAGCTGCTCTCAAATCCAATCTTTATTGAAGAATACATGACTTTGGAAAAGTCGAGAATGACCTAATGTTTACATACATTCAATTTTATCACTTCTGATGCAACGTAATAGCACACGCAAATATCATCATCAAACCCCACCCTCCGGATCACATTACTACCATTCCCACACACTACATCAATTATAATTGTTTATACTTTCAACCCTGAGTTCCCAGGCTCATTTTATCTTCTCCCGCCAGGTGCTTGCAGGGTTGTTTTATGTTATGAAGCCAGATTCAGGGCTTGGAAATCCAGCCCTGGGATTTGGCTCCATGACATGGCGCCCTCGTTTTCTTCGTCCTCCTCTCCGCTTCTTCTTTCATCATAGTCCTGAAACAAATCAAACAATAACTCTATGTGTCCATTTTGTCCAAAGTCCCCATATACTTTTTCAGTAAGCTGCGATGGAATACTGGGTGTATTTTCCCTAAACTTTTTGGCAATGCCAACTGGAAAGTTACTTCATTGATAACACCCTGTATTCTGAATGGTCCAATATATTTGGGGCCCAATTTTCTCGAAGGTAGCCCCAATTTGATGTTTTGGGTACTTAACCACACTAGATCTCCTTTATCCAATTTTTCGCCTTCCACCCTCTTTCTGTCTGCGAACGCTTTATACTTTTTGTGTGCTTCCTTTAAGGATGCAGTCACTTGACTCCAGCATTCTAGCATTTGCGTTTTCCATTTTCCTGCCTCTGTTTCCTCATTCTCTGTCCATCTTGGCAACTTGGGCAAAGGCTGTATTTCATACCCGTAAACTACTTCAAAGGGGGTTTTATTTGTTGCTGAATGTATAGTCGAATTAAAAGCTAGTTCTGCAAAAGCCAACCACCTAGACCAGTCATTTTGTCTCATGTTGGAGTACATTCGAAGGAACTGCCCAAGTGTCTGCTGAGTACGTTCTACTGCCCCGTTTGTCATGGGGTGAAAAGCAGAACTTAGACTCCTTTCTGCTCCTAGCATTTCCAAGAATTTTTCCCAAAATTTTGCTGTGAATTGTACTCCTCTGTCACTGACCACTCTACTGGGACATCCATGCAGTTTGTAAATATGGTTTATGTACAATTCAGCTAGTTTCTCGGCCGATGGTAGTTTCGTCAGTGCTATAAAGTGGGCCTGTTTAGAAAACAGGTCTAATACTGTCCAAATATAACGATGTCCTTTGCTAACCGGCAGTTCCCCCACAAAGTCCATAGCTACACATTCCCAAGGTCTGGTAGGTTCCGCTACTGTTTGTAATAATCCCATAGGCTTCCCTCCTCTCGATTTATTTCTGGCACAATCATCACATTGAACAACATGATTCTTTATGTCCTTCCTCATTCCTGGCCACCAACAATGTTTTGCTATTGCCTTCGTTGTTTTTGTAATTCCTGTATGACCAGCGCTCTGGTTATTGTGAAAACGATGCAAAATCTTAATCCTTAATATTGCTGGGATATACAGTTTCTTGTTAACAAACCAAAATCCCCCCTTCTGCTCCCCCTTTTCTGCGTTGGATGCGATCCACTGATCTCCTTCATAAGACTGTTTCAGTTCGTTTCCCCAATTATCTTCCCCGTCGAGTTCAACAATAGCCGTTTTCTCCTTTTGGGTTTGCGCTCTTGTCCTGACAGCTAAGCCCCATTGTTTATCAGAGAATATTGTCCCCTCTTTTGCTGTGGTTATGCCTTCGTGTTGAGGCATGCGTGAAAGAGCATCTGCCAAGACATTCTGCTTCCCTTGAAAAATTTTTAATTGGAAATCGAACCTGCTGAAGTATTGCGCCCATCTAATTTGTTTGGGGGACAATTTTCGAGGAGACTTTAAATACTGGAGGTTCTTATGGTCAGACCAAATTTCAAATGGGATTCCGCTTCCTTCGAGGAAGCTTTACTAAGGGCATAGGGTATTTATTTATTGTCTATTTCACCTGCTTCATCTCCCTCGTCCTCCTCTTCTGCAATTTTGCTTATCTCCCATTGCGTCTGCTGTTCTTTAAATGCTAGGCTCTTTCCTCTCCAATCTACTTCAGGATTAGCCTGTTCGAGCCATGGTATCCCTAATATTACGTGGTATGCGGCAATAGGGGCTATCACAAAGGATATTCTTCCTTCCCATTTGCCTATTTTACATGGGACCCCCCGTATTTCCTTTGTAGATACTTCCCCAGCAGCAACTGATCCATCTAGCTGCGAAAATGCAATTGGGGAGTCAAGCGCCATCTGCTGGCACTTCAGCGCTCCTGCTAGTTCCGGAGTTATAATGTTCCTAGAACAACCACAATCCACGAATGCCTTGCAGGTGGCCCGATTCTCTAGCCCCGAGATGCAGATTGGCACTACTATCATGCGTTTGTCCCGACTCACCAGTTTTTCCGAAGATTCTGGGGCTTGCACCTCCTCCTCCGCACGCCTCCCGGTTGCTGGCTTGGGTTTTGAGGGTTTTGGTGGCTTCCCCTTCCGTGCCCAACATTCTGCTGCTCGATGGCCCGTCTTCCCACACACAAAGCATCCCGGTTTAGGTTTGTTGTCGTCTCCTCTGGAGGGAATCCCCGGCCTCCCTCCGGACCTTTCCTGCTTCCTCGTTTCTCCTCGGCCTCTTGCCACCGGTCTTTGCTGGCCGCCGCTGCTCCTGAAGCGCTTCACTTGGGCCAGGGTGGACTCAACGCGCCCCGCTAGTTGAATCCATCCCTGGAGCGTTTCGGGGTCATCTCTGTGCGCTGCCCAGCTGAAAACCTCGGGGCGTAGTCCCTCTTTAAATATTTCCACTTTGGTCACTTCAGACCACTCTGGTACCCTTTCCGCGAGGTGGAGGAATTCCTCTGCGTACTCGGGCACCGTTTTGTCCCTCTGCTTTATTCCTTTAAGCTGGTCTCGAGCCCTCAATTGCTCTAGCCGGTCTCTGAACCGGTTTTCCAGTGCGGCGAGGAAGCGGGGCACTGACCTCAGGCATGGGTCGCGTCTGGCATGTAGTTGCACATACCAGCTTGCAGCTCCTCTCTTTAGTGTGTTGCCGATGGCTCGAACCCTGCTTGCTTCGGAGGGGAATGTGTGTGCATTGTCTTCCATGTATCCTCTGATGCTAATTAGAAAAAAGTTCAATTCAGCTGATTCCCCTCCGTATTCTAGTTTGAGATCTTCCCTCCTTGGCATCCATTCTGCGGCCCGTTGGTGCTGTCTGGGAGGCAGGGGGAAGGGTTGCATCGGGTTTCCTTGGACGGCCCCTCTGAACACGCCGCGCCCCACTCCGGTGGTCATTCTGCGCGGCTCCCGAAATTCTGCCGCCGCTGTCGGCCCTTCCACCCATCCGCATACGGGCCTCGCTGTAGCCCCCGCATCTCGTCTTCCCTCGTCGTACAGCACATTCTCCTCCTCTTCCTGGATCTCCTGCTCCTCTCCGCCTTCGTCTGCTAATCCACTGGACCCGATCCCTGGCCCCAGTGGTCTTTCCACCCCGACGCCCATTCGGGGGGTTGGGAGCTCTGTTGGAGATGGCGGCCTCAGAGTTCCCAGAGCTCGCTGGCGCTCCACTTCGCGTGCCATTCTGTCTCGGAACTCCAGCTCCTGCCAATATTCCTCATCTCCCTCGCCCCTCGCCGCCACGGGACTCTGCGTTGATGCTCGCTGGCCCCTCTGGCTCCAATCTCCTTCCTTACTTGGCTCTCTCTCGGCGCCATATCGGATGGGCTCCTTTTGGAGATTCTCTTCCAATAGTGGCACCAACCTCCCTACGGTTTCCGACAGCCTGGATAAATTTGTTTCCAGGATGGATAACCGCAGGGCCACGGTCTCCGGCATGCTTCCTCCAGATCCCCAACTGGTTTCCGCAGCCGCAGAGACGCCTCTTCCTCCCCTGGGAATCCTCTGGGTCACGCCGTCCGGCCTGGGGTACCCCGTAGAGGAAGCTATGGCTTGCAGCGTCTCTTCTCCCAACGGCCGGGCCCCTTGCAAAGGCCTCCCTGCTCCGTTTGGGCTTTGATCTCCTTCTCCACTCATTATCACTTCACTGCGAATTCCGCAGGAGGGTGAGAACGGGATTCTCGACTTAAATGTCACGCTCACTTCAAAGGATCAGTCTGAACGCAGATCAAAGATAGCTGCTCTCAAATCCAATCTTTATTGAAGAATACATGACTTTGGAAAAGTCGAGAATGACCTAATGTTTACATACATTCAATTTTATCACTTCTGATGCAACGTAATAGCACACGCAAATATCATCATCAAACCCCACCCTCCGGATCACATTACTACCATTCCCACACACTACATCAATTATAATTGTTTATACTTTCAACCCTGAGTTCCCAGGCTCATTTTATCTTCTCCCGCCAGGTGCTTGCAGGGTTGTTTTATGTTATGAAGCCAGATTCAGGGCTTGGAAATCCAGCCCTGGGATTTGGCTCCATGACAATACAATATAGCAAAAATATAAAACAACATATCATAATACAATTAAACAATACAATAAATAATAATGTACAGTACAACACAAAGTCAAAAAAGCAATATAACAGGGCGGGCTGCATGAACACTCAGTTAAAACTTGGGGTGAGAAAGAGATAAGGATAAAACCACGGGGAACAGGGACATAAGATAGAGAAACAGTCTAGAGGATAGATGTTGGGGGGAGTAACAAAAGAAGTGTTTAACAGTTACTCACCGAAAGCACACTGGAAGAGCCATGTTTTTAGATCTTTCCTAAAGGCTAAAAGAGTGGGGGCTTGCCTGATTTCAATAGGCAGTGAATTCCACAAACGGGGGGCCATATTAGCATCCTTTATAGGTTGAAAGTTGCGTTGAAAACAATAAACAGTATATAACTTGATTTTGCATACAATTATCATGTTTGATGTATGGGAAGCACAGTATACTTTATTCACTTTATTACACTTAATTCAGAATACAATTACACATTGAACTTAGTTAATTAAATAAATAGTGATAAGAGGTTCCTAAATTCCAAGGAACACCTGAACTGTAATGATTCTCTTCGGTTTTTCCAGTTTGAGAGGCTGTCACAGAAACATCAATAAAGGAGAAGAAATTATCAACATTAGTAAAACAGAAAGAAATGTCTCCATTACTTCTCCAAACTATCAAGTAGACATAACATTCTGATTGTCATAAAAAGAACTGAGGAAAAGATTACTTGTAATTATTGGATAGTGCACATGTAGACATAACATTCTGATTTTCATTAAAAGAACTGAGGAAAAAATCAGTTGTAATTATCTAATAGTGCACATGGTCTTATGTAAAAAAATCTCTTTTAGAAATACGTTTTGGGCAGTGGACACCTTATCTTAAATATTTTACTAATTATTAAAAAAAAAACCATAATCCATTTTTTCCAGAAAAGAAGTATTTGGGCAGGAAACAATGACTCCTGATTTTCTGTATAGTATTTTCTGAGGTTTTTTTTTTCATTTTGAGGGGGGAAAGCCTTTTATAAGAAACTAAAGAAAGTGTTCCTTGCATTAACTTGCATTCTTTCACATTTCATGTTTTTGTTTTCTTCAGTCATATTATCATTCTGAATAATTGTGGAATTTTGATGCATGTGAACTGGTGGCTGGACTTTGCTTTTATTATTACTAGTAATAACAAGTCAGTGATTGCAGTTGCATTATTTTTTTCTTTCATAGATCAGAATACGCTTGGGGCAGGAAACAATATAAAGATGTTAAGAGTCCGGTTATAATACTTTTTATGATGAAAAAAATGCATGCTGTACACAGCAACTTAAACAGCTCTGTCTTTTCCACAAGGGCTTCCATTTTATCTGTCCTATTATATGCTAAACAATTGCCAAGCCTTTCCCAGCTTGCAGTTTTTAATTAGGTGAGACAGACAGGACATGGACAGGATCAAACAAGCATATTCATAAAATGTATGCTATGCTTAGGTCAGATAGTTATAAGATATATATTTAAAAACCTAAGTAATCTTGCCAAAATCAAATGATTTTGACTATCTGTTTAAGGATGAAAAAGAATGCAACTATATAAGACAAAGCCAGTTAATGGTATCTGTTAGTACTGTCTACTATGCTGTATGAAGCGGACACATTTTTCTTTGTTTAATTTCATGGGGAGCAGGTCATATGTGTTCTTTTTTTGTACTCAAGAGTACAATGGCTCTTCCATTGACTTGTGTTTTTCTGTTGTAATACAGTAATTTTCCTATGTGCTTATTTACAGTTTCTTCGCATATGTGCTGATCTTTTCCGATTGGTTCCTTTCCTCGTCTTTGTTGTTGTTCCATTCATGGAATTTCTGCTTCCTGTAGCCTTAAAGCTGTTCCCTGGTATGCTTCCCTCAACATTTGAGACAAAGTCTAAGAAGGTAATTGTAATGTGGGTTAACAGTTAGATACTTTTAGGCCTTTTGGTGTTCTGAGTTTCAGCCTTAGTATTTTTCTTCCCATTAATGTTAACATTAAAACCCTGGTCCCTCAGTGTCTTAGTGCAACACTCAATGGTGACTCTCCCTGTTTGACTCAGGTACAGACTGCTTGAAAGCCAGTATCTTTCCATAGCAGTCTGACTTGAAATCTTTAGGGCAGGGCTGTCTTTACACTCCAGCACCTCAGTTGAAGACATGGGAGAGAACTTTCTTGGTGGCTATTTCAAGGGTTTGGAATTCCCACACAGTACATTATATATTTTAACAGTTTTCATTATTTCATTTTTTTTGTGATGCATTATTTCTGATTTTAAATATTTTTATTAAACAACAAAGATTTCTATAATATAAAACAACATACAAGGAGAAATAATATATACAAGAAAATAACTACACTACTTAAATCACAACAGCAAATAGCTAAACTACTCTACACACAACCCTCTAGAGCAGCTTTTCAAGATGAATTTTAAACAAATTACTGGTACTTTTAAAGTGATCACTGTGTGTCCCAGTAACAAATTCTGTTTCCAGCACAGTTTGTGGCACTGTATCATATACAACTAGAGGACTCTTCCAGGATGTCTTCCAGGATTTTGTGTTCTTTGCTCCAGCAAAGTTGTCCGTTACAGCTTTTAGTTCATATTCAAAGCAGATATACGCAAAAATGTATTTTTTCTTTGTAGGAGGAAAGATTGAAGAAAGAACTAAGAGTGAAACTTGAAGTGGCTAAATTTCTTCAAGATACCATAGAAGAGATAGCTTTAAAAAATAAAGCTGCCAAAGGGAATGCAACAAAAGATTTTTCAACCTTCTTTCAAAAGGTAAAAAAATGTTTTGCTTATCTTACTCATTTAATTAATATATTGTATTTCTGCATTTAGGATGCCAAAGATTGCTAAGGAGTAATACATGAATAATCTACTATAATAAAAGCAATGTCTTAAAGAAAGCGTAGATTTGAAAAAATAGGAGAAGAAAAGCAAATTACTTTGGCAGGCCAATAACGTAGCTATACAAGCTTGTTTTGCTGCTGGAAAGAGTGAAGGGAGGAGATAGCAGACTTCTCTTAGAGTGTCAAAATCTAAGCCAAACAACAGAGAGCAAATTTACTTATATCCCTGCCAGATAGATCCCATATGCTGTAAGACAGAAAAGGGACTTGCTCAGATTTATAACCTGGGCAAAACATTTTGGAGAAGATAATCTAGATAATCTTCAAATAATCTGATTTCAAGAAAGATCATAATCAACTTTCTTTGTGGTAGAAATACAGCAATTGCACCTTGATTAAATTTATATGGAGTCCCAACACCTTGTATTTTTAGGACAGAATGAGACTTATCTTGCTCTCCAGATGTTGGACTGCAAGCTCTCGCAGCCTGAGCTAGTTTTGGCAATGGCAAGGGATGCTGGGAGTTGCAAGCCAAGAGTCCTGAGGGCTGCATGGTTTCCACTTCTGTTCTAAGACTTAGAGATTTATGAGAAAGAAGGGGGAATAATATTTGTGGTTTTTGAGTATTCAGCATTGTTGAATAGATAGCCCTCATGGGCTTACCCAACTCTAGGAAGGCAGGGATTACATAGTAATTATTTTTATCTAATATGAGTGACCCTTGACTCCTCTGTTACTTCCATTTCATAAGATGATATATCCATGATTTCATTACATAGAAAGAAAGAAAAGATGGTGCTAGAGCATAGGCCTACATTTTGTCAGAGAAGGTAACTTTCCTTGAGATCCAGGCTCATTCTGGCCCAGGTAAAGCTCCCCCCCCCCCCTTTTTGGCAGACAACATTGAATTTATCAGAAAATTTCTGTACTGCTGTCTCCTTTAAGTGCTGTATAAATAGGTACAATCCGCCAAATTGAAACATCCTCAAATAACACAGGCTAGTATCCCCAATTCCATTATTTTCTTTGTTCCATCAAATTCTGTTTTAGACAAAAGTTGTAGAAACAAGTTATTTTAAAAAATAAAATGCATTTTCTGTTCCTCAGATCCGTGAAACTGGTGAAAGACCAAGCAATGAAGAAATTTTACGATTCTCTAAACTCTTTGAAGATGAATTAACTCTTGATAATCTCACAAGACCTCAGCTTGTTGCTCTTTGTAAACTGCTAGAACTTCAATCAATTGGGACCAATAACTTTCTTCGCTTCCAGCTTATAATGAAGCTGAGGTCTATCAGAGCAGATGATAAAGTAAGATTCGAATTCTGAAAACGCTGCAGCTTTCCCATTTTCAATCCTGTTTGCCTTCTCTAACATTTCCAGCTCTTTCCTTTTTTGAGATAGTTGGGTATATCAAGACTGTCTTAGTCAGACCATTGGTTTACAGAGCTTTTCTGATCTTTCTTCAAGATCTCAAGCATAATTCTTGTTGCCTGCAATCCTTCTAGGTCAGGAGTAAAAATTGTGCAAGTTCTCCAGATGTTATTAGACTGCAAGTCACAGTAGCCCAGACCAGCATAGCCAGTGGTGAGAAATGCTAGATAAGACTTAGAAGGCCTTGCGATTCCCTTCTAGATGGAAAATCTCAGAGAGCAGAAATATTACAATGTAAAACAGTATTCTGCCATTGCTCTATAGTTCTTCAAGACTCTTGATACTCCTTGATCTTGTAAACTATCATTCATCCCTCACATATTAAATTTTCTTTGTGTACTCTATATTTAATCCGGTAGAAAAGGAAGAGATGTACTTCAGAGGGCTACACGTACAAACTGTTGTTAGTTTGATGAATCCCAAACGAATGGATCCTACCAGTACGGGAATTGCGAAAGCACTTTATTCTTGAATAAGGCAACTACTAATAGAATGCTATTCAGTTGTCATCTACAAATAATGTTAAGAGTTCATTACAAATTCAATAAAACAATTTTGTTCTAGGGTTTGTAATGTTGTGTTAAAGGTGTAAAGCTCTTTTTCTGCTCCTTGGAAATTTTCATCCTATTTTCTCATGCCTTGTTTTTTAGAACAGTTTCTTATGAGAATTTTTAAAGAAACACATTTTTATTCTAATTGGTATAAATACTGATCTTGTGTCCTGTCTAGTTGATAGCTGAGGAAGGTGTGGATAGCCTAACAGTTAAAGAGCTACAAGCAGCTTGTCGAGCAAGAGGTATGAGAGCACTTGGCGTAACAGAAGATCGTTTAAAGGAGCAGCTTAAGCAGGTACTGATCAGCTAGGCTTATCATGAGCCCTAAGCAGTTCATTATGTATATTGTATAATACTTGCCCTTGGTGAATGCTTTAGCCCAGAGAAGAACCGTTACTAGTAGGAAAAATGGGCACAGTGCAACTTATATATACAGTAGAGTCTCACTTATCCAACATAAACGGGCCGGCAGAACGTTGGATAAGTGAATATGTTGGATAATAAGGAGAGATTAAGGAGAAGCCTATTAAACATCAAATTAGGTTATGATTTGACAAATTAAGCACCAAAACATCATGCTATACAACAAGTTTGACAGAAAAAGTAGTTCAATACACAGTAATGCTATGTAGTAATTACTGTATTTATGAATTTAGCACCAAAATATCACGATGTATTGAAAACATTGACTACAAAAAGGCGTTGGATAATCCAGAATGTTGGATAAGCGAATGTTGGATAAGTGAGACTCTACTGTATTCTTATATAAGTCAACCCCACATATATAAAATGAAGGCAGGTTTGAGGGGCTAAAATCAGGGATTTTGATATCACCAGCAGATTAATTGAGGGCTGTTCTGTGAGAGTCTAAAGCACCAATACTAGCTCAGGGGGTCAGCCACCCCTGGCTGCCCCTACCACTTCACCATCCAGGAATTTCAAAACACCAGAAGTGGCACCATGGCAGAGAGAATAGAAAAGATAGGTGCTTTTGTTTGGTTCTCCAAGGAAGGATTAAGCTCTTACCTTTTGCTACTATTCACAGAAGGAAATGATTTCTCTTTAAATAAGAACTAAGGTAAAGTACATTGATCCATGGATAGGTCAACCCAAGTTTTTGGGATTGATTTTTTGCCTATTTATAGGATAGATTTATTCTCTTCTTGGCACTGCTTTGAAAATTATAATGCTAATGAATTGTGCAGTTTTTTTAAAACTCATGAAAAATAATTCACAGATCAGAAGTGTAAAATTTGGTATAAAGTTACAAATCCTTCAAAAACTGAGAACTGTCCTTAGAAAATTTCAACAAGATGTACTACACTTAGAATGCATGAAACTATTGCAACTTGGAGATTATTTGTTCTTATAAGAAGTCCTGGTCAGCAGTCTGGCCACAGCATTTTGTAGTTTCCAAGAGATTTCCAAAGGCAGCCTCATAGGGACTGTGTTACAGCAATTACTAGTGATTGTAATGGGGTGGTTTTACTGGTTTATCTAACAGCAAGCAGAGCGTATCACCTGTTTTCACAATGATAATCAGAAACAAAAATAATAAGGCTTAGTAGTACATCACACTAAGAGGCCAAATCAGACTGTAAACCTCTTTTCAAATCTCAACAGTTTGGTAGAATCAGGATCATTAATAAAATGTAGTCACATTTCCAGGATGTAGTCAGTATCTTGGGTTAATAGATCTTAGTTTGTTAAGAGATCTGGCAATATTTTGTTGATTCAAATACAAATTAGACCAATGAGAGTGTTTTTCGTAATTAGCAAATGTAATAAGGATAGCAAGTGCAATGCTTGATGCAGAAGCTTCAATTCCAGCTTCCTAATATAATATAAAAATCCAGTGTTAATACAAACTAGAACAAGTTGTCATGTCCCATACATTTCGGTAAGTCAAAAGGAATGTTTTGTAATGGCTCTGCCCTTTATTTGTTCTCCTGCCCTTTATATGTCTGTATGTACCTTCATGTAGGCAATTGACTTACGGTGTCCACATAAATTTTACAGAGTTTTCTTAGGCAAGGAAGAGGTGTTTGCCATTTCCTTCTTCTGAAATACAGCCTACATCACTTGGTATTTCTTGAGAGACTCCCGGCCAGGTACTAACCAGGCTTGTTATGGGCTTCCAACCAGACTCTCAGATCAGTTGAGATCTAATGCTTTTAGAGTACTTAGGCTTCACCACTCACAGATCACATGTTTAATCAGAAGGTGTTAAAGTGTTTGGTTAAACTTTATTTAACTGTGTTGTTGGATGTAAAAGAATGTACTGGTCTTACATTTTTTTCCTTTTAATTGCAGTGGTTAGATTTGCATCTGAATCAAGAAATTCCAACCTCACTGCTTATTTTATCCAGAGCAATGTACCTTCCAGATACGCTGTCACCAGCTGACCAGCTTAAAACAACTCTGCAAACACTACCTGAGAGTGTGGTATGTCATGATTTATCTAACTTGTACTAACATTTTCGAAGAACTTGCTTGTTTCTTAACATTCTTTGTTTTCACTTGGAGCATGTGGATTAACTGATATCTCCATCTCAAAATGCTGGAGGTGGGCAGAAGTCTAATTCTCATTTTGAAAAGACATCCTTTTTAATATTAAGAAAGAATCTACAACCTCCTTAAAGATAAATCGTTGCTTCTGCAGGTTTCAAGTAGAAGTGGTTCATTCTTACTACCTAGGGAGTCTGGAGTGGACTTTAAAACCGCCTTGGGGGTATTGTTTTAATCTGATTTTGGGGTTGGAAAAGTTAAAAAAAAAAGGTTTTGCTGTTTATTTTTCCTTCAGAGCATTTGCATGTATTTACAGAGTAGGAATACCAATTTATTTAAACTTCCACATTGACAGGTGGATCTGCCAGCATAATGATAGTTTATGTTAAAGTCACAATACTATGGTGTCAGAAATGAAAATGATGTGCAATTTCATTTTAAGGCCAAAGAAGCCCAGGTGAAAGCAGCAGAAGTGGAAGGAGAAAAAGTTGACAATAAAGCTAGACTGGAAGCAACCCTCCAGGAGGAAGAAGCTATTAAGAAAGAAAACCAAGAAAAGGAATTGGAAAGGCTTTCAGATGCAGCTGAGAAAGCTAAAGAGACCCTTCAAGTTGCTGAGAGGGTAGGCAATTTCAAAAGGAATCTATGAGTTCATGTTTTGCTCTGTCTTTATTGGGAATTGTTCTTTCTCCCAGAAATCACATAGAGGTTTTTCTGTTTGTGAAAGGGGGGACTCCATTCCAGTGGACTAACAAGGCCTTCAGTATGCTTTTCTTTCTGAGATTTTTGTTATTGGCACCTTGCCAAGAGAGAAATCCTGTAAACAATATTAATTAAATATAAGTAAGCTTGTGTTGGTGGCATATGTAACGGGAGAAGAATCAGATTCATCATTTGTGAAAAAATCAACAGCTTCTCTTTCTTTTTCCTAGAGAAAGTTCTAGCTTGCTGGCAAAACAAAGTGCCTTCTTACTCATCTGCCAGAGACAAGAATTGTGGAAATTTTATTGTCATGGAGGGAGATAGACTTGATATGGATTATCCTTCCCACTTTCGTTAACAGGCAGGACTTATGTCCAATTAAGTTTAAGCTGCCTTTCGAAGTAGGAAAACAATCTCCAGAAAATCCTGTTTGTTTTTCTACCTGTGCTTTGTTGCTCATTTTTTCCTTGCTTCTGCAACCAACTCCTTTTTCTTTTTCTCTTTCTCCTGCAATTAAAAAACAAACATTTCTCTCTGTCTGCCTTTTTCCTTCTTTTCTTTTTCCTGCCTTTCTGCCATTTCTTCATTGGTTCTGGTACAGCTGTGCATTGTGGGCAGAGTAAGGACAGAGATGGGTCGTTGAAGGAGGATTGGAAATAGTGGCTTGTCCTTTTCTTCCATAGTGGCTATCCAAGTATCACCTTCCTTGCGCAATACTGGCCACAATCTTTCTTCCCTTCTCACAAACAAGAAAGTCTTATTTTCTCCTTCTACTTCTCAGAGAAGTAGGGGATGGGCTACTTCATCCCTCAGTTCCATCTAAGGAGGAGAAAGAGGTGCTTTCTGGGGGGAAAGGGTATTTATGTATTGGCTGATGCCCCAATGAATTGTTAGTGTCGAAGGTGCTCCCCTACCCAAGTACTTCCCTATGTGCTACTCTTGGTGGGAAGTGCAACACCAACCATCCCTACTTGTTTTTCTAGCTATAGTACATCCTATATATATTCTATTATATGTGGCATTTAATTCTGCCATTGTGTAAGACCGCTCTGGGTCTCTACTAAAGGAAAAATGTTCATGATGCAATTGTTTTCTGTAGTGGTAGGAAGATATACTCCCCTCTGCTGTTGCCAGGCCATCTCTGGGTTGGAGGCCTGGCATGTATTTTCTCTCTCATTCTATTTTCCTTTTCCTTTGTTGGGGGAGGATCCATTTTTGGGTGGACTTTGTCTTCTCTTCAGCTGAGGTTTTTCTGAAGGTAGTTTTTCCAATAAAGAGAGTACCTTAAACCTATTTGGCTGAATTTCCTACAGTAGAAATAAGTGGGAGGGACAACCAATCTTAAGAATGTCTCTGACCACTACAGAAAACAACTTAGCACAGTCAGCTAGCTACATTCACAGGTTTCTCTTTGGTTTGTGAGTTTATTTTTTATTTAGCTGCTGCTGTACTAGCTCAAGCTTCCCATTCCACTCTTATCTGCTGTCTCTTTGCCTCTCCATCGCTGTCCTGCCTAACAACAACAGCACTTCAGTCCTTTCTCGTTCTGCTCTATCCTCTGTCTCTTTGCCTCTCCATCGCTGCTCTGTCAAAGAACTTCATTACTTTCTTCTTGTTACAACTGAAGTTTCTACGAAGAAACTGGATGATAAATTTAAAGTCTGTTTGCCTTCTGTGTTTATTTTTGTTGATCTTTCAGAAAGAGGTGGAGTCCACAATAGATCTTGATCCTTCTGCTGTACATATCAAAAAAAGCCAGATAGATATTGAAGCTGAGCAAGAACTGGCAAAGGTGGATTTAACACTTCATTCAGAAACACTGAAAGATACAGCTCCAGTACTGGAAGGCATTAAGGTGAATTATGTGTAGGGGTGAAAATAAGATATGCTGCCGTATGAATTGAGGGCGATTTGGCTGCAACATCTGTCACCCCATTGATCGCCAGGGTTGATTCAGCTAATCTGGCTGGCTAGGCGGGTGTTCCCTCCCTCCACGTGCATCCTTCCCAAAGCTGCGCACTCGGTGGAAGTGGAAGACGTCCCAGGTATAGAAGGAGTGTATCGAGCTCTCCAATCTTCGGTCCTGGGTATAAAATAGCTGCGCTCTCCTGCTAGAACCTCCAAACAAGCCGTATGACTTCTATGCAGTAATAGTAATAATACTAAACTTAATTTGCTACCTGTCTTCCCTCTTGGCTCAAGGCAGGGCACAACATAGTGATAATACATAGATGGAACAAATATCATAAAATGCATACATTAAAACATTGAACAAAGATTAAAACACCAATACTAATTACAGTAGAGTCTCACTTATCCAACACTCGCTTATCCAACGTTCTGGATTATCCAACACATTTTTGTAGTCAATGTTTTCAATACATTGTGATATTTTGGTGCAAAGTTCATAAATACAGTAATTACTACATAGCATTACTGTGTATTGAACTACTTTTTCTGTCATATTGTATAACATGATGTTTTGGTGCTTAATTTGTAAAATCATAATCTAATTTGATGTTTAATAGGCATTTCCTTAATCCCTCCTTCTTATCCAACATATTCGCTTATCCAATGTTCTGCCAGCCCGTTTATGTTGGATAAGTGAGACTCTGCTGTAATTGTGAATTTAAAATTCAAAATTTAAAATTGATTATTAGGCCTACTACAAAAGTCAGGTCTTTAATTGTGTTCTAAACAGCTCATGTAGCTGTCGAATCTTTTCTGTCAGGTCATTTCACATTCTAGGGGTAGCTGATGGAAAGGTCCTCTGGGTGACAGTTTCTACTTGTCATCCAGATGGCTGAACTTCTCCCAGAGCAGGGCTGCTTAAACTTTTCCACTCGTAACCCTTTTTGCCCAAGAAATGTGTATGTGAACCACGGCATATAGGTTGATACAATAGGGTTTTTTTTTCGTGCCAGGAGCAACCGGAGTTGCTTCTAGAATGAGAGAACGTTGCCCAGGGGACGCCCTGATGTTTTTACCATCCTTGTGGGAGGCTTCTCTCATGTCCCCGCATGGAGCTGGAGCTGAAAGAGGGAGCTCATCCGCCCTCCCCCCATTCGCCCTCTCCCCATTCGAACCTGGCAGCTTTCAGGTCAGCAACCCAACTTTCAAGTCACAAGGCTTTTATCCCTTAGGCCACTGGAGGCTCCACAATAGGTATAAAAATCAAACATTTACTGATAATAAATCAGTATTTGTAAGACTTGCTAAACAGGCTGATTTTCCTTTTTATGAAGTTCTGCTGAAGTATCTTCTGCAGAGCCCTCTGAAAACACTGCACAACAGGTTCCTGTAAATGTCTAGAATAGCACTACGTGACGTTAAGAAAGCCCAAACCATGCAAGCAAGCCAGACCCAAACCATGTAGGGCTTTAAAGGTAATAAACAACACTTCGTACCTTTCCCAGAAATTAATTGGCAACTAGTAGAGTGATTTTATTAACGGTGTAATATGCTCACACCTAGATATTTCCTCAAGTAATCTGGGTGCTATGTTTTGAACTAACTGAAGTTTGAAACTTGGCTATATAGTTTCAATTTGCTCACTTAATTGTTCGAAGAGTAACAAAATGATACATTGTTTTGAATTTATTGTCTAGAGCAGTGGTTCTCAACCTATGGGTCCCCAGGTGTTTTGCTCTACAACTCCCAGAAATCCCAGTCAGTTTACCAGCTGTTAGGATTTTCTGGGAGTTGAAGGCCAAATTATCTGGGGAGCCACAGGTTAAGAACCACTGGTCTAGAGACTGAGTAATAATCTTGTAATAGTATTTGACAGAAAACATGGAGTATTTCTGTTCTAAAAGGAGCGTTTTCAAGTTTTTGTTGCCTTTCAAAATCAATATAAAACTATATATATGATTTATCTGAGCAGATCATATATATTATTCAGAATAGTTCTTCCCTAAGCAAAGTAGTGGTCTTACAGCAGCAACCTTTTTGTGTAGGGCACTGTGGGGATGAGCAATTGTGGCAAATCCCGGTTCAATTTTCTTGGATATCATATAGGCTGTAAAATATATAGGCAGAAACTGAATTGAAAGTTGACTTCTGGTTTTACATTTTTTTAATATTTAATAATGCGAGGCAGGCTGTAGTTTTATTTGAAAGACGAATTTCCTCTTCTCAATTCTTTCAGCCCAGGAAATCCACCCTTTTTATGCACAGAAAAGTCCAGGGAGTTTGGGGAGAATTGAGACATGGGAAAATATTTGGCATGTAGGATTTATGCAGCTCCAAGACCACACTTTGTCCACTCCCTGTTTCATGAGTAGCCAGTATTATGATACTGTTAGATAGGAAGATATTGTGAATTTGGCTTTGCCATCAAAGGTATCCCAGTTAACTGCTTTCTCTTAACTTGTGGTACATCCGCCTCTCCCTGCCTTAGCACCTCCAAAGCTGGCTGCCACTAGCATATGCAGCTTTTAGAAATATCCATGCTTTATAGAAGCAACTCAATAACGCTGATCTTTATTTATTAGTTGTTCTTGTTTTCATGCTGCAAAGTTTGAAACATGGCAGTGGTGCCTTTTCATTAAGGTTAGGAATCCACCTTCTATTTCTAAAGCACTAATGATTGGATTTTGTAAACAGTGTAGAGGAAATTGTATATAAAATGAGCAGATTGTCTATTCTGCGCATTCTCCAATGTCATAAAGTGTCTTACAGCTTTTTGGTTGATGCATATCTGAATGATGTGCCACATAACCCTGTGACAGGGTGAGCAACTATTGTGTTGGAAGAGCTTCTCCCACCCTCCCTCAAATGTTAAAATTACTCTCTTTCAACCCAATATGAGAGGAATTTTGGAGTTCAAAATATTTCCCAGTTTTTTAATTAATTTGTATTCAAAGAAACAAACATGCCATCATACAAACAAAGGCATATGCAAAGAAACAAATTATATCAAACACAAAACAAGCATTTTTTCTCAGTATAAAACACCAACCTACAACTGCTGACAAAACCACAAAACCAAATAAATAAACAAAGTACATACAAAAGCAAAACTACAAATGTAAAAACTAATTACCTACCTATCACTCTGTCTGGTGGTTTTTTCGGTTCTGACTATTCTACTCTCTTTTGTAAATATTATGTCATCATACTTCTGCGTTTAGTAACATATTACTAATTCATAAATCCTACAATCAATTAATACTCTAGTCTTATACTAATCAATAAATCCCCACTCTTTTTTGAAGTTAGACAAATTCTTCTCATGAATTTGTTGATCTTAATTATTTCACAAATCTTTGTTAGCCATTATCATATATTCTAGATATCTTTTTGATTCCATTTTTCATTTAGAAACAGTGCATATGGGAGAGCCGCCTCCTCTTCTTCTCTTCTCTTTCATTGCATAGGGGTGTTCTAATGTCAGTGATCTTTCAGCATGACCCTATCACAAATGTGCCATCTTACGAAGTTAGCCACCATGTGGATTTTCCTGTTTGCCCACAAGCCAGGCTTTTTGATAGATCTTATCAATCTGTTTGCTGAAGACTTTATGTATAGCTTCCATGAGAAGTTTCTCCAATCTTGCTATCTCCTGCTGGGTTTTGGATGTGATTTCACCAGGTCAGCTTTGCCAGAGTATTTCTTTCAATTCCGCTGTTACCCTTTCCTTGTAATTCTCAATTCTGTCAAAATTTAGTTACATCCAACTCGTTCCACATACTCTTCCAATGTGCCTTCCATAGCCATTTTGCCTTAAAGTTATTGATGTATCTGAACACAAAGTAAAATACACTTTCTTCCTTTCTTCGGTTTTTTGTAGCTGTTGCTGATGCTGCTGTTTCTAGGCAAAAGGGGAAGCAGTCAGATATCTACTTTCTGTTTCTTTGTCCTGGGAAAGTTAATTCATTATGACTTTGAGGAAAAGCAGAATATTAACCTTTTTATGGGTGTGAATACGATCAAACCACAACACAAAATGTATTAACCTTGGTGTTTCTTAAAAGAATTTTTATAAAGTCCATTAGTTCTCTGAAGGAGTTGATAACAGCTGTTTCTAGTTGCATTTCATTTAGTTTCAGATAAGAGATTTAGATAACTCACATCTAGAGAGCATAAGTTGAATGTCAATGAGAATTTAATTATCCAACACCCAGGAGTGAATCTCAAGATACACTCTTCTTTAAATTATTCTTTAAAATGACAATTCTGTTAGGATTTTCTTGGTGTTAAAAGAGAAAACTACCACAAAACAGCAGAGCATCCAAAATACGCAAAAACAGGATACTTCTAATTAAGCATTCAGATCACAGCTATCAGAGCGTGAAGTGCCATCTGGCTGTAAAGAATTTAGAGCTTAGAAGGCAAACATACGGAGTTCCATCTTGAAGATTAAAAAAGGTTTATTTACAAAAAATCTACATTTCTAAATAGTAAAGAACTGGGTCCTAGCTACTCTAAACTCTATCTCTTCTAGGGTTCAACGAGAGGGGAAGATCTCCAAGACATCTCTCCTGACACACAAGCAGAGAGAGGTCTCAATACACACAGCACACACTAATATATAAAAGTAGAAAGTCAAAGACAAAAAGCTTGCACCTGTAAAGTGTATACATTCCACACAACCAATCAGAATGAGAGCAGAAACAGAGAAGAGAAAAGAAATAGATACATTTCAGCTGTCATTCAGGAGACAGGGGGCAAGGATTAGCTCAGCCTATTCCTAAACTAACTACTCCTCATTGGGTACTGCAAACTTGGGCAGTATGGAGTTGAACTCCAATAAATTCAACATTCCTTTTGCTACGCATTACAGCCACCATCCTGGAAGGGGTGTTCTTTTCCCCCTAACTCCTCTGAGATAAAAACAGTGTCTTGGAAGGCCGTCAGAGGCAGAACTGGGTTTTCATGAAAACCTCTGTTTTTTCCTTGTCTGGAAAAATGCCACCACCAGTCCAGGATAACAGGTCCACAGATATCGGCAGATTGCCATATTTGCCTGATTCCATTTCAGTGTATTTTCCAGGGCGTTCAATATTCAGGATTCACTTCTCCATTCCACCAGAGGAATGTTTTGCCTTGGCACCTGTGATAGTGTACCTTTCCCCATTACTATTTATTTCAAAGATTTGTGATACTCATACGTAATTTATTTGTCATAGTATCCTGAATACAGGGTGTCTGAAAAGGAACTCCCTTGTTTCCATTTACTTTAAATGGAAACTAGAGAGTTCTTTTTCAGACACTCTGTATTACAAGCCTTTCAGACAAGCAGAGGGTAGTTGGGCTTCCAGAATCAGGGAAATAGCTCAAGCATGAAAGAGATATGAACATCTGGAGCAAGTGAGTCCTTTCGTGGTATTCTAGATACTGAAAGAACCAGATCACGTTTGGTCTTGAAGGCTAAGTGGTGTCAGTACTTGGATTGTAGACTTGCCACAAATCTCAAGAAGGGTAGGCTGCATTTCAAGGGAGGTAATTGGCAAAACTACCTTCTTGCTTAACAAAACTCTGGCAAATTCATGGGGTCATCATAAGTCAACAGACAACTTCAAGGCACATACATATACAGACATTATCTTGGGGAAATATTTCTGCCTTTCTTCTTTCTCTATCAGTTTGTTGATTTCCATTTGCTTCAGGGTGAAGAAATAACCAAAGAAGAAATTGACTTGCTAAATGATGCTTGTACCAAACTGAAGGAGCAGAAGAAATCCCTAACAAAGGAAAAAGAAGAACTTGAGGATCTCAGAGATGATGTGCAGGAATACAGTGAGGTAAGAGAAGAAGAAGTGACTTACATTGGTAAAATTAATTTTGTTGTTGAATACTTTCATAGCCAGAATCACTGGGGTGCTGTGAGTTTTCCAGGCTATATGGCCATGTTCTCACCTCTGCAGCTGTCGACAAGTCTACATAGGGACCACCAAACGCAGCATCGCCCAAACATGAATCAAGGAATATGAAAGGCATTGCTGACTAACCAGAGAATTCAGCCACAGCAGAGTACTTGATGAATCAACCTGGACACAGCATATTATTTGAGAACACAGAAATGCGGACCACTGTAACAACCACCATGTCAGATTACACAGAGAAGCCATATAAATCCACAAGCATGTGGACAATTTTAATTGAAAGGAGGAAATTATGAAAATGAACAGAATCTGGCTACCAGTATTTAAAAAAACTCTAAAACCAGGACAGTAATTAAAGAACAACACTCAAAAACCAGGAATTCATGAAACAATCAAGGCCAGCTAACACCTCCCAGCAAAGGATTCCCCCAGGCAGGAAGCAGCCAGACTTTGAAGCTTCAAGGCCATTCAATGCTCATTAAGGTGGCCAATTGCAACATTCAGACTTCCCTCCAACAGACAAGAGTTCTTTCTCCCACCCTGGACATCCCACGGATATATAAACCCCACTTGCCTAGCTTCCAACAGACCTCACAACCTCTGAGGATGCCTGCCATAGATGTGGGCGAAACATCAGGAGAGAATGGAACATGGCCATACAGCCCAGAAAACTCACATCAACCCAAAATTAATTTTGTGTTTTATTTGGAGAGGAAATTAGTGCTAGCTTGAGCAAGCTATTTGTATGAGAGAAATGTTTGTACTTCTTTAAACCTCACATCTTTGACAGAAGAGGACAAGACATTTTACTTGTCAGACAAGAAGGTGGTTCCCTTTTGCTCAAATTGTTGTACAAATTAAGAATACAATCAAGATCCAGTTTATTACATGTTGACTTTGCCTGTTCTCAATAAATCCCTTTGCCACATTTTAGCCATTTCTCCGTCCCTCTCTGTGCCACAGTGCCCTCCATTCAGGATTGTCCCTGAAGAAGCTGGATGGAACTGATGGCTTTTCAGGGGACTGTTGGGGAGAGGAAGAAGCTGGAAAGTCAGCCTGTGTGCATATCCTTTTCATGTTCTTGAGTGGTCTCTCAACTTGCTTTTTACCAAAAAATCTGTTTGATCCTTAGGATTTGCAAGAGATTAAAGAACTGTGTAAGACTGGAGAAGAGGAAATAGTTGAAGAATCTAAAGCAAGCAAGAGACTCACTAAAAGAGTGAACCGAATGATTGGTCAGATTGACAAAATTATCCAGGAATTAGAGACGGATCAAAAAGTGGTGGACGGACAGTTGGATAGTGGTACTACTCCTCCTATTGGGTAAGTCATAAGTGATGTCAATGAGGGAGGCAAGACGTGTACACATAGTTAGTGTCATTGAAGATTTTTTTCAGCACAAGTGCCTCTTTTGAATCCAAAACATGAAAGTATCTACTTCATCTTCTGTAGGCCAGTGTCTGGAAACAGTTCTTTTTTTTTTTAAAGCAGGTATACCTTTTCTCTTAAGTTTCCTTTCAACAAGTTTGAAATGGTTTTAACATAAATACGTTTAATAGAATCATAGAGTTGGAAGGGGGCACTTTGGCTCACGGTCACCGTAAAAGAGTCAGGATGCTGGAGAAGGGATATAGCCTACATCCTCTCTGACATGCTGTATTATTTAAAGTCAAAGAACAGTCAAGTTATCTTCCTGCTCCCATATTCTGCTGTCTGGCAGTGTCTCAGGAAGTGATCATGACTACTGACCATATAGCTCATTATCTAATGTTTCATTATAACATGCCTGGGCTGTTTTTTCTTTTATGTTGAGCATTGTTTTCTTTTCTCATGGAATTTAGTTATCTGGTTAGTATTAGGTTGTTGTGGGTGTTTTTTTTTTATTTTAAATCCTTTTAGTAACTGCTTGCTGTATACAGATTGTGTTTCCCATTTAGGGAGAATCTCATCAGTATCAATGAGCTTATTAATGTGATGAAACATATCCAAAAGATACCAGAAAGCAAACTGAACAGGCTTGCAGAAGCACTGGATGAGAACAAAGATGGAAAAATAGATATTGATGATGTTGTGAAGGTGAGTGCTTTTCCTTTATTTTGCTTTATATATAGTACTGTCTGTCTGCCAGCATGGGATCCAAGGCAGCTTATGAACTATTATACAAGTGTAATTGATGTAAAATGCTTTTTGAAATCAGACATCTTCTATGCAGATATTTTAGGACTTTCTTAGCATTACTATTTGACAGCTCATTTCTTTGTTTGTGGCAAGGACATCCAGGAGGGGGGCATCTCTTGTCACTGCCCAGGTTAGGCCCGCATTGTGTGATTAGAAGAAATACAAGAATTCGGTGTCTCAATTCCTTGCCTTGCCTATTGAGTTCTCATGTGATCTTTGCCTAGCCAGAGCAGCAACAGGAAATAAACTTCTTCTGGTTCTCCGAAGTGCCTTTTTGTAAAACGGCCACCAGATGTGAAAATTGTACGGTACCTTCTTATTGCTCCCCACTCTATATGTCCTAGCACTTTATTGGAACCTTAGTTTGTCCCTTCCTGCCCTGATTTTACTTCTGGACCCCTTTAGAGTCCTTGCACTATTCACTTTTTATTATATGTGTATTGATGCAGAGTTTTAAGGTATTTATTTAATGTGCATATTTTATTGCTGTATTGTGTTAACTACTGTTTTAAATCACTGTTTTTATGATGTTATGTGTTATGCTGGGCATGTCCCTGTTGTAAGCCGCTCCGAGTCCCTTCGGGGAGATGGTGGCAGGATACAAGATTAAAGTAGTTATTATTATTATTATTATTATTATTATTGACACAACGACATTGTATGACACAGCAAACAAGATAGATATGCTGGATTTCGTTTCACAAAATCACAAGTCGAACACTTCCCAAGTGTCTAGGACTGTGTGATGTATTTTCGGATGATGCGTGCAGATCCCAGTAAGGTGGCCTTTTGCAGTTGGCAGATCGTAATTTTGTCAATGTCTATTGTTTCCAAATGCCGGCTGAGATCTTTTGGCAAAGCACCCAGTGTGCCCATCACCACCGGGACCACCTGCACTGGTTTCTGCCAGAGTCTTTGAAGTTCAATCTTGAGGTCCTGATAGCGGCTGAGTTTTTCCTGTTGTTTTTCGTCAATGTGACTGTCACCTGGGATGGCAACATCAATGATCCAAACCTTGTTCTTTTCCACAACTGTGATGTCTGGTGTGTTGTGTTCCAGAACTTTGTCAGTCTGGATTCGGAAGTCCCACAGTATCTTTGCGTGTTCATTTTCCACAACCTTTGCAGGTTTGTGATTCCACCAGTTCTTAACTGCAGGGAGGTGATACTTGAGGCATAGGTTCCAATGAATCATTTGGGCCACATAGTTGTGCCTCTGTTTGTAGTCTGTCTGTGCAATTTTCTTACAGCAGCTGAGGATATGATCAATGGTTTCATCGGTTTCCTTGCACAGTCTGCACTTTGGGTCATCAGCTGATTTTTCGATCTTGGCCTTGATTGCATTTGTTCTGATGGCTTGCTCCTGGGCTGCAAGGATCAGGCCTTCTGTCTCCTTCTTCAGGGTCCCATTCGTGAGCCAGAGCCAGGTCTTCTCTTTATCAGCTTTTCCTTCAATTTTGTCAAGGAACTTTCCATGCAGTGTTTTGTTGTGCCAGCTGTCAGCTCTAGTTTGTAGTGCGGTTTTCTTGTACTGGTTTTTTGTCTGCTGTGCTTTGAGGAGTTTCTGATTTTTGACTTCAATCAAAGCAGGTTCTTCACTTTGTTTTACATATTCTGCCAGGGCATGTTCTTCTTCTTTGACTGCTTGTTTTACTTGCAAGAGTCCTCTGCCCCCTGATCTTCTAGGCAGATACAGCCGGTCAACATCACTGCGAGGGTGCAGTGAATGATGAATGGTCATAAGTTTTCTCGTTTTTCTGTCCAAATTGTCCAGTTCCATCTGTGTCCAGTTTATAATGCCAGCAGTATATCTTATGACAGGTATGGCCCAGGTGTTTATGGCCTTGATGGTGTTGCCTCCATTGAGCTTGCTTTTGAGAATTTTTCTGACCCTTTGTGTGTATTCTTTACTGACCACAGTTTTCACATGTTCATGCTTGATGTTGTCCAGCTGTAATATGCCCAGATATTTATAGGCCTCTGGCTGGTGACACCTTATTGTTTGGCCATTGGGCATATTGATGCCCTCACTTTCAATTATTTTTCCCTTCTTCAATGCCACTGTCGAACATTTGTCCAAACCAAACTCCATGTTGATATCAGTGCTAAAAATTCAGACAGTGTTGGTCAGAGATTGGATTTCAGTTTCCGTTTTCCCATATAGCTTCAGGTCATCCATGTACATCAAATGTGAAATTTTGTGAGAATTCTTAGATGTTTGGTAGCCGAGATTTGTTTTTTGTAAGATTGTTGACAGAGGGATCATGGCAATAATGAAAAGCAAAGGGGACAATGAGTCTCCCTGGAAAATTCCTCTCCTGATGTTGACAAGTCCATAACTTTCATTTCCAACAAACAGTTCAGTTTTCCAGTGCTCCATCATGTTTTCAATGAAGGTGCCAACGTTTTTACTAATCCCGATGGCGTCCAGGCACTTGATGATCCAGCTGTGTGGGAGTGAGTCAAAGACCTTTTTGTAGTCAATCCACGTCATGTGAAGATTAGCTTTTCGGCTCTTACAGTTCTCCAGAATCATTTTGTCAATCAATAACTGGTCTTTTGTGCCCCTGCTTTTCCGTTTGTTGCCTTTCTGTTCATCTGGCAAGATGTTTTTTTCTTCAAGATAGTCTTGAATTCTGTCAGCTATGATGCCAGTCAGTAGTTTAAACATAGTGGGCAGACATGTTATTGGCCTGTAGTTTCCTGGTGCTGCTCCTTTTGCTGGATCCTTTTGTATCAGGTATGTTCTTCCAGTTGTTAGCCATTCACTGATACTTCCTTTCTGCAGCATCTCATTGAATTGTTGGGCCATTTTTCCATGTAAACTAATCAGATGTTTGAGCCAAAATCCATGGAGTTGATCACTACCAGGCGATGTCCAGTTCTTGACTTTTTGCACTCGTTTGCTGATCATTTCAGTTGTTATTTCCATCAGTTCCATTTTGTTCTGTGAGAATTTTCCTTCAAACTCCTTTATCCACCCAGCGTTTTTGTTGTAGTTCTTATTGTTTTCCCAAAGCTCTTTCCAGAACTTTGTTGTTGCAGTTTTCTCTGGCTTTATGGTTACTGTGTCTGTTTTTTGGTTCAGGCTCTGATAGAACTGTCTTTGGTCTGATTGAAACAGTTGATTTTGTCTGTACTGGATGATTCTGGCTTCATACCTTTCAATTTTTCTGGCTGTTGCTGTAATTTGTTCTTTCACAATTTCCAAAGCTTCTTCAATTTTTCTGGTGTTCAGCCAGTACTTTCGGATCAGGTATTGCTTGATTTTGTCATTCTTCAGTTTCTTCTCTTTCATATTTTTCAGGTTACTTGCATCTGATCTAAGCTTTTTGATTTTCAACTCTAGCCTGACCTTCCACTTTGGTTTTCCAGTCGATTTTCTTTGGGGCTGCCTTGGTTGTAGGAGCCCAAGCTCTTCTGTTACTATCACTGCTGCACTGTAGGCATACTGATTTGTTTGTTCAATTGATGTTATTTGGACAGTGGAGAGTGCTGCATTCACATCTTTCATGAGAGGCGCCAGGTGTCTCTTGGGCACTGTTTTTAGAGTTGGGAGCCGCTTTCTTATTGCATTTGCTGCAGCATGAGCCATGATCTTATCCTTGAGCTCTTGTTGTCTTGCTGTCAAGGTTCCTGGTGGTTCAGCAGATGTTTCAAGTGCTGGTTCATGAAATTCTTGCAAAAGCTCCACACTTTCTTCTGGTTCAATCTGTTCCACCATTCCAAGTGTTGCTGAAGTCTCTGCTGCTGTCTGTGCTGTGGTCTGATGGTAATTTACTTTGCAAATTTTCTGGATTTCTTCAAGTTCAACTTCACTGAACACTTTGTTTCTGATTATGAATCTTCGTTGGTCAGCCAGTCGGGGTTCTGTTATCTGTGAGTCAGGGTACTCTTGTTTCCACAGTTGATGCATCCTTTTTTGGTAGCCACGCCTTTGAGGTTCAGATTTGTAGTAGCATTTCATAATTGTGCGGTTTTCTGGCATTGTGTATTTCTGCCGCTTCTGTGACTGTTTATTTGGGGTTTGATGATTCCGTAGCCCACTTGTCAATGGATGTCCAGAATCAGCAGCATCCACCGCGGTCCTTTTTATCCTGGGCGACGACCGAGCCAGTATAGACTTCGTTTGGGTTTGTTTCTCCATAATGCTAATGGGTTAGGTGCTCTTAGTTCTGCTCCTCAGCTGAGGCCTCTCTGGCTTGGTTGGACCTGCCGGTAGTTACACTACCGCCAGCACAGCCCTCAGTCATCATTGGAGCAGTTAAGCCCCCCCACCACGTCAAGGTGGCACCTGCGGGGGGGATTATTATTATTATTATTATTATTATTATTATTATTATTCTCCTCTTCTGCATACAATAACAGACTTGCACGATAAATACCAATCATGCCATTTTTAAAATAAGCTGTTACATATTTTATTTATCTTCACAATTGAATAACGTGTTTGTGCTCTCGTATGGGTTAATATGAACCAGGTCAGAGAAGGAAATTTTCCACCCCACCTTCAGCAGCTTATCAGCATTACCCCATTAAAGGAGGGTCCTTCTGCGTTTCTTTGATTTTAAGAGCATTCCTTCCACGAATTCTCTTAAAATCAAGCTGTGCTATGATAGCTATGTAATATCTTACGTTATGCTTTTCTGAGGGTGGTGGAAGATTGCTCTGTCTTTCTAGAAGCATAAAGTGCCTTTCTGTTCCCCTGGCAGCCACACTTGGACTTGAGCAGTTTTTAGTTCATGTATAAAGCACATTGTTCACTTATTGAGCAGAATAATAAATGCTGTCCTACAAATATTCAGTTTTTATAGTCTGCTCGGTCTTTTTGCTCTTTGCAATTTGTCTTTTACTCTTCCATTTTATCAACTGATCTATTCTTCATTGTGCACAACAGCACTGGAAGCATATACTAACAGGATATTTTTGCAGGGACAGATGAGATGCTCATACTAGATGTACCATCAATTCAGCTTTGATCTTGTGTTCAAGATCAGGAAGAAGTTACTTACCAGAATCAGTGGAAATCTATTAATCCCTCCCATTTTAATGTCCTGCTTTTTATATTTTTTCTAGAGAAACATGTTAGGTTATTATGTATAGCCCTACTTTTTCAGTACATTAATTGTAAGGTAAATTACACATTTTATCAAATTCAACACAGATTTCAGTATCCATTAGTTGCAAAAAGAGTCCTGTTCGTTTGGAAAATGCGAAATTGGCCTTCCCAAGCCAAGGAGGTGTACATTATTTTGAAATGGGGGGGGGGGGGACCTTGTATAGTGTAAAATAGCTTGATGCTGAGGCGTATTTCCTTCTGTTACTTTATTTGTAATTGTTAATTTTTAAAGCCCACAAATGAAGCAAAATGTAAGCATTTATACATATGACTTAAGTTTACATTTACATTTTCAAACATTGTATATTTGCATAGGTGGTAGAACTGATTGACAAGGAAGACATTGATATTTCTACTAACCAAGTAGCAGAGATCATGTCACTGTTGCAAAAGGAAGAAAAACTAGAAGAGAAAGAGAAGACTAAAGAAAAAGCTGAGAAGGAAGCTCTGGAGGTGAAGAATTAGTCTTTCTAAGATTACAGGCACATCTTCTATATTTTGTCTGGCATTTATGAGAAGAGGAACATCAATCATCTCTTGGCAAGTCGGAAAGAGTCTCCAGTGAAAAACAGATCATTTCATCTCAACAAGAGCAATTTGGAGCTTCGAATGCTGTGGTGATTCAGTTGACTCTTGAATGTAAATTAGGGCATTTTCTTGCATTCTTCAAAGAGTAAGGAACTTCTTTTAAAAATAAGGTGTTTACTTGGCATGTATTTTATTCTCTTCTACTTGGTAAAGACATGAAAAGTTGTACACAGTATAAAGTTCTAGTTTAAAAACCACCCAAAAGATTTCTGAAGTCCTATCTAAAAATATTGTCAGGTGTCGAGAAGAGCATGTGTGTTCCTACTGAAAGTGCCATGGCTGCCCTAGGATATCATACAGCCTAGACCAGGCCTGTACAACCTGTGGCTCCAACTACCGGAAGCCCTAGCCAGCTTGTCCAATGGTCAGAAATTCTGGGAGTAGAGGCAGCCGAGGCAGGACCTGGACTAACAATTGTAGAAGTATCATGTTCAGTTATTTTTTACACATAATAAAACCCCTCAACCACTATTTTAATTATTGATTTTTCCAGTTACTGAGCACTACATTATGGTCCTCCAGGAAAGCAAATATAAAAGTGAATGCAGTTAATACTCAGGAAATGAATTCCTCACATTCTTCCCATCACCCCAGTTTGTCCCTTCCAGCCTCTTTCCCTCCATCAGTGATAAAATGTCTTATAAAGAACATAGCAGATCACAATACAACCATTAGTTCCAACAGCGGCCTCTGTGAGCAATCTTCTCTTCCCTGTTGGGAAGGTGGCCATTCGGAATTTATCAGGCAGAGTCATAAGCTTTTTAAACCATTCGGGATAGAGGTGAGGGTGAAAGTAATGCTTTTGGAGATGTGCCAACTAAATCATTTTCAGTTTTCTCTTTGCAATTTTTTTTGTTGCACAAGAGACCTTTTTAAATTTGTTTGGGCATACAGGAGCAGGGAATTGGTTCCAGGACCTCCAGCAGTGACAGCGAAGGAGGTTGAGTCCCACTCCTTTGATGGAATCCTCAACCTCCCTGACAACTGCTTCTGATTCTCTTTCCACTTCCTCTCCTTGCACACATCCGTGTCCTAATCTTTCTGCTTCTCTTCTTCCTTGCATGAGTCCATGGCCCATCCTCCCTGAAAACTGCTTCCTGATCTTCTGGTTTTTTTTCCCCCTGCGTGTGTGCCACAGCCTCCCTTCCCCACCTCGCCCCACTAACCACCTCCCAGTCTTCATCTCTCTCCCTCTCTCTCTCTCTCTCTCTCTTCCCCACTCCAGCCTAGTGGCTTCCCTAGCGGGAGGTGCTGCAGAAAATAATATCTGCAATTGTTTTATTATTATTTTTGATACATGTTTGATTTCATCTGTGAAGACAGAACCCACAGATAAGGAAAGCCCACTGTGTTTAATCCTGGGAAATGTGTGTTTTCAAAACAGCACATTGCATCTTTCAAATTTAAACAAAAAGGAGACAAGACTTCTCTCCCAAATGTTTCTACATGAAATGTCTAATACATGGAAAATGACGGAAAAAAGTGAACTATTCTTTGGTTTGTTGAGGTATTTTAAATAGTGGAAGTCAAAGTATCTATATACTGACCATGGTTATCCTTTGGTTTTCATCTTCGATACAGAATACAAAAATTATCTTTCAGTGCCTTACTCACTGCAAGATTAGTAAATGTGGTCACATTAGTAGACAGATTGTTTTATGTTGTCATTGACTTTTTTGATTACTTTATTTGTTCCTATTTTTTGAGAGTAGCAAGTGGTAACTTAAATATTAAACAGGCCTTTAAGTCACAGTTGGGAATTGTTTGGTCCTCTGTTATTGGATTCCAAGTCGCATTATCCCTCACTGATCAGAATGCTTCAGAACGTTCTAATACCTGTTCTTTAATTCCCAGTGCAATTAAAGGATACTACTCTCAAGTCTATTCCTCAGACAATAAATAATGTTTAAATCAACTCAATTCTAAATCCTTTTTTACAAACTCCATAGTTTTGCATCATTTTGCACAAGAACCCTTTGAATTCAACTCAATTTTTTTAAATTTCCAAGTTTCTTTTTGTATTTGTATATGTATTTGGCAGATTATCTGCTTTAAATTTGAATCGCAGGCAGCTTTATTATTAGGAGAGACGTAATTTGCTGCTGTAAAACCTATACATTTTGTTGAATCTCAAAAACATTGCAGAGTAATTAGTAAATACGTTTGTAGCTGAATTTGGAACTGAAATGTCAGTTTATAGGAACCCAGAGGCAGTAGGGTACATTACCATAGGATACATGGTATGGACTATGACTATTACTGAATTGCTTTCAATCATGTGTTCTCCTGTGTAAAATGAGCAAAAGGGATCAAAGCTCAGGTACTTTGCATTTTGGATTAAGGAATATAGTTTGTAGTGGGTAGCATTGTTTTTAACTGAATGTTATTACAGTAACACTGGGACTAGGTGCATATTAAAAAGGACATTTGTGAAATATTTGTATGGAAGGCATTTTTATAGAGGATTTTTAATTAACAGATTTCCACTTAAATCATATGTCAGATACTAGATTGATACCTTTGAATTATATCAGTGTTGAGATTGAACAGGAATTTCATGACTAAGATATTGGAAAAGTTGTATCTGTTCTTTGTCTATATAAATTGTGTATGAATAACTTGAAACTAGCAAGTGATTCACATGATTATCTACAGACTTTTCAAGTTCCCCTTTAGCTTAAAGTTGTCTAGTATGAAATAGTAACAGTATTCTGTATCGAGGAATGAGATCCTGAAGTTAGGTTTAGAATGTTTTTTCCAAATATAATAAACTCACACAGAATTGTCTTGAATCTCAACATATTTTTTCCATTTCTATTCTTAGCAAAGGGAACCTATTGTAATCACAGTGTTGTCAATAAGAAAATTAGGCTTGGAAGTCTTCTCAATCCAACTTGCTGCCCACTTCTCACCACCTAGAAGTAGTGGTGAGAATGGGCATTAGAAATTGTGGATCTTTCAGTAAAACCATTGGTGTAGCAACGGGTCAGTCTAAACTCTTTTCCACAGGAGGAAGGAAATATGTTGTTCACTTATCCATCTGGTCAGGTTTTAATAGACATGGGGAAGGAGTAGTTGCATCTGGGAGTGCTGTTTAAAGAGTACTACGGTAGTATGCAAAGGGGTAGGGGAAAACCTTAATGTGTAAATACTTTGAGGCACACACTTGACATTTGTTCTTTATTCAGGTCTATGATACAGAAGGGGCAGATGTATAATGAGTGCAAACTATTTTTGTTTTCTGTGAGATTTGCAACATAATATACACCAGCTATTAAATACATTTGTTTTTTCAAAAAATGCAAACATTTTCTGGTGGAGGTTGTTTTTCAGCAGAAAGGTGTAGCCCAAGATTCATAATCAGATGTAGCACAGCAAATCATGTGCAATGGATAGTATCCACACCTGAAACATTCAAATAGTCATTTTCAGGTTATGGTTTTCAAGTGAGAATAATATTCTTGATTGTGATAATATGGAAGGAAGGCAGTGATGTGATTAATCTCAGTAGTTTGTATTGCACAGACTGTCGGATGGCAGCTGGTTTCACTGCCACTTGAAAGATCAGCAGTTTATTCCACTGCTGATCTTTCAGCATTTCTGCTCTTAGAGATAACGTTCCCAGGATGATTTTTTTTGAGGAGGTGTGGGATCATGGACTACCTCTTTTGAGGTACATGCATTGTAATTCATACACCTTGTCTGTTGCCTGTTCTGTAGTTGCGTATACTTTTTGTCTCAGAACATGTCCCAAATGTCTGCATGTTGGAAGGAAAGTTCTTTTTTTATATTGAGCTTCACATTGAGCAGCTTGCAGTGAGGTTCCAAGACCCTCTCAAATGTCCTGGTGCTTTTTGAAAATCACTATCCTGGTGAGGTGTAAAACATTCAATTAAAAAGCAAATTAAAGAAAGAAAAAGTGTTTGAAGAAGTGTCCAGTCCCTTGCCATGGCTTAAGGCTCTTTGTATTGCTGATTTGCCACAGCAAGTGAAGGAAGAGTGTCAGCCAGAGAGAGAGATTTTTAATATTTTTCATTTGTCATTTGGATGTTCTGTTGTGGTTTACGATTAGGTGATACTAGGAATATTTTCAGGAAATGTGATACACTCCATTGTTTGATCCATAGGAGGATGGCAGAGGGACCCCCCTCTCCTGGAAATATGCTGGCACTTGTAACTTTTAGTCTGGAAAAGTATAGTTGCCTTTCAATTTCCAGGTAGGAGATGATCAAGAAATGAATCCACATTCGCAAAATTGGGTGGCAGGCATCAGACTAACAAAGGCACATCACACAAATCGTGTGAATTCTAATGTGCCATGCCACTTTTTTCTAGAATACTCTTCTCTGGAAAAAAAAGATTTGTACTATCATGAGTTGTACAAAATATGTATATGTTTAAATTTAACTATACTAATTATGTTCTTTATGTGTATTTTTTATCTAAGGTTAAAGTATACAAAGTACCATATTGTTAAATAAAAAAGCTTTATTCTGCTTTATTTCTTCAATTTGAATTATAAAGAAAACAACACCCAGGCATTTTGGTGAATATACCATTTCAAGTGCAATAAAAAAGTAATCATTTTAATCATTTAGCCTTGCATTTTTAGAATTGCTTTAATGTTATTCCATCTTGTTGACTTTGTTGCTGCATTATAAAGCCTGCTTATTGCAACGTGAACCATTTAAGTTTCACTGTGCATGTGTGGTGTGATTTAATAGCAAGAGAGCAATCGGTTTTGGTGATTATTCATGCAAAGAATCCCATGGTGGTGCTGAGCATGCTTGAAATGTCATCTATGTGAATAGTCACGCCTTCATTTTGTGAGCATTTGTTCCAGGTCAGTTTACCTATTTCAGAATAAAATATTCCATAACAAATTGTCACACAACAGTTTTTGTCAATATACCAAATGTAAACACAAGAGATAAAATAATACAACTGGAGCTGTATTGCTGTATTAAATCCAGACTGGTTCTGTATAGACAAAAAGTCTTGCTCAGCTACAATAAAAGATAATATCTTTCTTTGCAAGTCTGTCGGCTTCTTTTGATTTTGGGAAACGGGAATCATTTGTCAATTTTATAAACAGATGCTTGTTCTGCAAGATATTAAGTCTTCCATTTGTGTCATTGTTTCATCTTAGAACCTTTTCTTGTCTACCTACCCAGACTTGCCCGTCTGCCCAGTACTTGGATGAGGGAAATAACGGATCATTTTGGTGAGGGAGGTCTTGAATTGTGCGCCACTACAAAGAAACTGGATTAGCGCTTTCTCAACCTGTGTCTTCAGATTTCTTAGTAGTTCAGCATTTAATCAGGTGGCTTTGCAATAGGTATCAATTTTTTTCACAAAATTTATTAAAGAAAGTTAATTTACCATATATACTCGAGTATAAGCTGAGTTTTTCAGCCTTTTTTTTAGGCTGAAATAGCCCCGCTCGGCTTATACTCGAGTGAGTGTCCTGGTGGAGTGAAAGCCCTTTCAGCCCCACGCCTTCCTGCCAGGACCCTCACCTCTCCTCATAGCAACCCAGCTGGGTCACTAATAATAATAATAATAATAATAATAATAATAATAATAATAATTTTTATTTTACTTATGGTGTCAGAATCGGATTGAGAATACAGTTATAATGTATTAAAAACCACAAAGAAAAAAACTTTATACTAGATTTCCTTTGTCCAGAAGCTGGCCACTTGGAGTGCCTCTGTTGTCGCTGGGAGAAGGTCCTCTGTTGTGCATGTGGCAGGGCTCAGGCTGAATTGTAGTAAGTGCTCTGTTTGGTCTTCTCCACACTTGCATGTCACAGACTCCACTTTGTGGCCTCATTTCTTAAGGCTGGCTCAGCATCTCGTGGTGCCAGAGTGCAATATGTTCAGCGCCTTCCCAGACAGTCTTTTGTGTGCCCAGGAGGGAATTTCTCATCCAGTATCAGCCACTGAGATTCTGAGGTTTTAGCCTGCCACCTTTGGACTCTTGTTTGCTGAGGTGTTCCTGCGAGTATCTGTAGATCTTAGAAAGCTATTTCTTGATTTAAGGCGTTGGCTTGCTGGCTGATATCCGAACAGAGGATGGGCCAGAGATGTCCATGCCTCGTTCTTTCATTACTGGCTGCTACTTCCCCACAGATGTAAGGTGGTGCAATACAAGATAAACAGTATAATATCTCCAGTGGTGTAGGGCATACACATCCTGTGATATTGTGTCATGTCTCACTAAGAGCCACACCTACTCTTTTAATGTGGTGGGATGAATTCACACTGGGCATGTGTATTCAGCAGCAGAGTAGCAAAGCGCAAGGGCAGATGTCTTCATTGTATTTGGTTGTGATCCCAGGTTGTGCCAGTTAGCTTTCATATGATTTTTCTAGCACCCACTTTTTGCTTGATTTTCAAGCAGTGCTTCTTGTAAGTCAGAGAATGGTTCAGAGCAACTCTCAAGTATTTTGGTGTGCTGCAGTGGGATTCCTTCTCAGGTAACCCTCAAATGCTCAAGATGCTTGTCTGTTCTTAAGATGAAAAGCACATGTCTGCATTTTAAGTGGATTAGGAATCAGCTCGTTTTCCCTGTAATAGCCAGTAAGAGTACCTAAAGCTCTGGAGAACTTCTGTTCAACCATTTCAAAGCCCTCTGTTTGAGCGATGATGGCACGATCGTCAGCATAGATGAAACTCTCTGTGCCTTCTGGCAGTGGCTGATCATTTGTATAAATTTTAAACCTTGAACAAGAAAGCACGCTCTCCTGCGGCAGGCCAATCTTCTGTTTTTGCCATCTGCTTCTCTGTTTTGTAATAGATTTCCTATGAAGTGAGTGAGGTGGTAGTCTTTTGTGATATCATAAATTTCTCAGGAGAAGGCGCTGATTTAAAGTATCATATGCTGCTGAGAGGTCTATGAAGACAACTACTGTAATTTGTTGCCTTTCAAAACCATCTTCTATTTTCTGAGTCAGGTTCAACACTTGTGATGTGCAGCTTTTCCCCTTTCCTGAAACCAGTTTACTGTGGAATAGTACATGGGTCTGTTTTTTCTGTAATTCTATGTAAAATAAGTCTCTCCAGAACTTTATAAAAATGGCACAACAAGGAGATTGGTCTATAGCTTTTTGGATCTTTACGGTCTATGCCTGGTTTCAAGATGCCTGTGACTGTTGCTTTCCTCCAGATTTTAGGGATCTGACAGGCTGCAATGCGTTTGCTCATCAGCTTCAACAGCCAGCACCTTGCTTTTAGGACAAAGTTTTTAATTTGTTTCATCGGTCCAGGCCAGCTGCTTTACCAGTTTTACATTTATTGAGAGCCATTTCCAATTCAGTAGATGTAAAAGGTTCGTGAAGATTGCTGTTCTCATTATCTGGTTGTCTGACTATTATTATGACTGATGATGATGATGATCTATATATATAAATGAGTGATGGCATCACGGCGACTCACAAAACAACAAAACTACAGGCCCCCCAACCTCGAAATTTGACAACACAACCCAACATCCACGCCTCTAGGTTGATACAACAAAAAGAAAACCATACCACCATACTTCGCCACAGCAACGCGTGGCCGGGCACAGCTAGTAATACTATAATAAGGTAAGGTTTTCCCCTGACGTTAAGTCCAGTCATGTCTGACTCTGGGGGTTGGTGCTCATCTCCATTTCTAAGCCGAAGAGCTGGCGTTGTCCGTAGACACCTCCAAGGTTATGTGGCCAGCATGACTGCATGGAGCGCCGTTACCATCCCGCTGGAGCGGTACCTATTGATCTACTCACATTTGCATGTTTTCGAACTGCTAGGTTGGCAGAAGCTGGAGCTAACAGCGGCCGCTCACGCCGCTCCCGAGGCTTGAACTTAGGACCTTTCGGTCTGCAGCTCAGTGCTTTAACGCACTTTGCCACTACTATAAAAATATGCTTCATTATATTTTAGCATTCACATGTACTCACATTTGTATGTTTTCGAACTGCTAGGGTGGCAGAAGCTGGGGCTGACAGTTGGAGCTCCCCCCGCTCCCCGGATTCCAACCGCCAACCTTTCGGTCAGCAAGTTCAGCAGCTCAGCGGTTTAACCCGCTGGGCCACCGATTGTCTGTCTTGTTTGTCTATTAAAAACCGCATTGAATGTTTGCCATATACATATGTTCTGTGATCCACCCTGAGTCCCCTTTGGGGCGAGAAGGGTGGAATATGAATACGATAAACAAACAAACAAACAAATAAAATAAATGCATGCTGAAAGGATCAAAAGTGTGATGCAGCAGCCAAAGCTACTGCCATAATCACATTCCATGTGCCAGTTTCTTTAGTTGACTCCTCTCTCTGCCTCTCTTTCCGTGTCCTTTTCAGGTTTTTCTATCCTGCCTTGCCATCTAGACATATTTCAGTACCTCCTTTCACCTCTAAACTATTTCCTTTTTGGGTTTTTTGGTGACTTTATTAATTATTATTTAAGTCTTAGGTAAAGGTTTTCCCCTGACGTTAAGTCCAGTCATGTCTGACTCTGGGGATTGGTGCTCATCTCCATTTCTAAGCCGAAGAGCCGGCGTTGTCCATAGACACCTCCAAGGTCATGTGGCCGACATGACTGCACGGAGCACTGTTACCTTCCCGCCGGAGCGGTACCTATTTATCTACTCACATTTGCATGTACTCAAGTCTTCTCTAAAAATATCAACAATTTCCTTCCTCTGTCCTTCCTAACATTTTAGAGTACAGTACTCTGCTTGACAAGGTAGTAACAGAGTTTTTAAAGTTCAAAATAACCTATAATCTAAAATGCTATGGATTGTGAACAGCAGAACAAGGGTAGAGGGGGGAGGAATAAATAAAAATCAAAATCTGCAGTGACCAAAAAGATTTTCAGAGCAGCGACTTCCTGCTTTTGTGGCCAGGTCGATCCTGCTTCTACCTTTTCTGAAGACGATCTTGAGCATCTCCTTAAGCCAGTGGTTCTTAAACTGTGGGTGCCCAGAGGTTTTGGCCTTCAACTCCCAGAAATCATAACAGCTGGTAAACTGGCTGGGATTTCTGGGAGTTGTAGGTCAAAACACCTGAGGAACCACAGGTTGAGAACCATTGCCCTAGAGAAAATCCCTCATGCAGGATGCAGACCTGTGACTCTCCATACATCACTTCTATTTCATTGCATGATTTTTAACATTTTGAAAATTATAGGTTTTTAATCTGATCAAGATACATTTTGTACTTTTAAGTTGAGCTAATAAACATATCTCCTGGATATGTTTTTTTGAGCTTGTTATGATCCACAGTGCTTTTTTAAAAAATAATAAAGCCAGGGTTTCCAGATCAAATTTTAAAGAACAACTTGGTGACTCTATCCAAGATTTACCAGGGCTTTGCTGTGATCAACCAGTTATTATTCTTCCTTTGATGCACTTTATATTTTACTAGCTTGGGAACCCGGCAATGCCCGGGTTATTTGAAAAAGGCATTATTTGTCTTTAAATGTTACGTATTCTCAGTGTGGAGTGGGTGAACTACAGTTTCCAGAATCGTGGTTCAATCCTCCCCAAACCTACCAGTATTCAAAGTTGGCCATTTTGGATCTGTGTGCCAAGTGTGGTCCAGATCTGTCATTGGGTGGTCATCGCCTGGCTGCAGTACTCTCTGGATGGGGGTGAACTACTACAACTCCCAGATTCCCAGGGGAATTGTCCAGAAACATCTGTCAGTATCCACAGCAGGCAATATTCAGTCTGTGTGCCCAGTTTGGTCCAGATCTGTCATTGGCTGGGTTCAGTGGTCTTTGGATGCAGGTGAACTACAACTCCCAAAAGCAAGACCCATTCCTACAAACCCCTGCAGTATGTTCAGTCGGTCATGAGGCTTCTCTGTGCAAATTTTGGTCCCGGTCCATTGTCGGTGGGGGTCAATGTTTCTCTGGATGCAGGTGAACTATAATTCCCTTTCCCTCAAACTTGTCCAATATGTTATATTGGTTATGGGGGCTCTTTGTGCCAAGTTTGATTCTGGTGCATAATCAGTGGGGTTCGATTGCAGGTGAACTATAAATCCCAGTACCTACTACTTCCAAATGTCCAGGCCAATTCGCCTCCAAACCCACCAGTATTCAAATCTGGGCATATTGGGGATGAAGTGCACGTTTGGTCCAGACCCATCCTTGTTTGGGTTCATAGCGTTCTGGGTGTAGGTGAACTACAACTCCTATAAATTCCCCAGTAGGAGTCACAATGCTCTGACTTGATGCAGGGTAAACTACAACTTCAATCCCCCAAATTCCTCCAGTAAGTTTAGTTGCTGCTCAGTTCTGCTCTGTTTGTTATACAGACAGATTTGAAATAAAAAGGTAGTAGGCGGGATTATGCAAATTCCACACCAATGGAGAACCCTGGGATGCCTGCCTATGGTGCAAGGGCAGGAGGCAGGGTCATGCAAATTCCCCAGCAATGGAGAACCTTGGGATGCCTGCCTGTGGTAGAAAAAGCAAAATCTAAGATGAAATGGTCCCCAAATGAAAGCATTCCTTGGGTGGTGGGCCGTAGTGTTTGGGGAGGACATTGGCAGGGGTTGGGCTACATGTTCATGGAGCTCACTGTAACCGCAATGTCAGTGGACAGGAGTGACTTGCTGGCTTCTCAGCACTGGGAACTATAGTTTGTGGAGGCTGGAGGCTGTTTGTGTGAGTGGACACCTGTGCCACATACACACAAACAGGTTCTCACTTTTATTATGGATATAGATATAGATAGATAGATATAGATAATATAGAGATATATTGCTATGTATGACTAACCAGTTATTATTCTTGCCTCTGATTTGTCCATAGAGTTTTCTTAGCACATTTTCTGTGCTTCCACAGTGGTATCTTCAGGAAGTGAACCAATTCCTCAAACTCACTAGGTGGCGCCCAAGGATTGTAAAAGTGGCTTTTTGGAGACTGTTACTAATGTTTGATATAAAAAGAGAGAGAGAGAGAGAGAGAATAGAACAAGTCAACTACAAGGTGGTATTACATGCTGTACTTAATTACACATCTGCAGTGAAAGATGGATGGCACTTTGCACAGGGGTTGGATTTTACAAGGAACACCTATTATAAACATGCCATTTCCATGGTCTGTAACACATGAAAAGATTTGATGATTCCACTCGCAGTCGGGCTCAGTCTAAGCATATAGGAATCCAAAATCTTGATGTTCTGCAGGGAGATCTAATGAAAATTTGCACATGTGGAACATTTGCTTTAGCAGGCACAGGAGACAATAGTGGTAAACATTTAGGATGCTGACTTTTCAACAGAAGTTTTGTGTTCTTTGAAGTTATGCACATACTTTTAGGTTGGATGATGCAATATCTCTTAGCTATGCAACACAACGGCTTTTTTGTGTGTGTCAGGAGCGACTTGAGAAACTGCAAGTCGCTTCTGGAGTGAGAAAATTGGCTGTCTGCAAGGACGTTGACCAGGGGACGCCCGGATGTTTTGACGTTTTACCATCCTTGTGGGAGCCTTCTCTCATGTCCCCGCATGGAGCTGGAGCTGGAGCTGATAGAGGGAGCTCATCTGTGCTCTCCCTGGGTGGGATCCGAAACTGGCAGCTTGCAGATCAGCAGCCCAACCTTCAAGTCACAAGGTTTTAACCCACTACTCCACAACGGCTGATCTATAAAAACATATTTTTGCAAGGTTGCACAGCTTGCAACCTTTCTTTTGAGAGATCATGCTTAAAATCATGCACCATTCTTCTCTACAAGTAGGCTTGTTCTTGCATATAAGTTGAATTTGCATATAAGTTGGAACAAGTAGATTTTTAAGTATAACTCCAGCAACTTTCTCACACACACACACACACACACACACACACACACACACACACACACACAAAAGCTTTGGTTAGCATAGGAAAGGGTTACAAGCCCTGTGGTGTTTGTTTTGTTATCTGTGCCCCTGTTCAAAAATTTTACCTCACTTTCTGTCTCTGTGATAATTGGATTTTGAAAAAAATGGCTTGTTGTGGAAATAACAATCGGTGCTTTTTCTCATGATAACTCTTCCAGGAGTGAATTTCCCTTCCTCGGTGTAGTTTTCTCTCACTTCCTGTTGTCTCATCCCCATTCATAACTATGAGTTGTATGTAAGTCAGATGTTTGTACTTCAGGGACTGTCTGTATTGGCAATGCATCCAGTGTTTCAGGTCTTTAGGTCTAACAACTTCTAGAGTAGTGGTTCCCAACGTGTAGTCCATGGACCACCGGTGGTCCCCAAGAACTAAAATATGGTCTCTGGCATCTTCATTGCAATGTTGCAATGAGAGTGACTGTTCTCACGAAACCCTCTTATAGTGCCGAGGCAACAGGGATGTCGGGAGGGGAGAGGTTGACTATCCATGGTTGTCTCCTGACTGCTGCTTCTCCTCCTCCTCCCTCCCTTCCCCTGATCGAAGCCTTCTCAAGGGTCTCATGACTTCTACCTCTCCTGTAGAGAATCCTTATGGTAAGAGAGTGAACATGTTGCATATCCAAGAGCTTTTGTTGAGCTCTACTAAACTGCATAATATTCCCACCCAAAATCTGACGTTAAAGTGAAATTTATGCAAGCACAGCCTCTCCTGAAGCCTTTGTGAACAGTATTAGGAAATTTCATGTTAATTTGCTATCACGTTTGTTGGAAGGGCTAATCAGATGAATAAAATCATTTGGCAATATGTATGTATCTGCTCATCTAAAGCTATTCTTGGGCAGTTGATATTAATGTCTACTAACCTATGTTAGCCCCGGTGGCGAAGTGCGTTAAAGCGCTGAGAAATGCATCCAGGTTCAAATCCCAGGAGCGGCTTGAGCGCCAGCTGTTAGCTCCGGCTCCTGCCAACCTAGCAGTTCGAAAACATGCAAAATGTGAGTAGATCAATAGGTACCGCTCCGGCAGGAAGGTAAAGGCCCTCCATGCAGTCATGCCGGCCACATGACCTTGGAGGTGTTTATGAACAACGCCGGCTCTTCGGCTTGGAAATGGAGATGAGCACCAACCCCCAGAGTCAGTCATGACTGGACTTAACATCAATGGAAACCTTTACCTTTACCTTTTTAACCTATGTTTGTATCTTGTGTGTTTCCCCTTCTCTTTGTTTCCTTTCTTTGTGTTCATATATTTTTATGGGATTTTTGAAATATAAACAGAAAAGGTATTAAGGGAGCATAACAATATTATTCAGATTTTTGTCGTCACATTGATGGAAACCTGCAACCAAATAGTATACAACATGACATTCCTCGAAATTCCTGTTATAATCCACTATTATACTTTTGTATAATGCACTGAATATTCTTCACTAAAACGTAGACCATTATTTCAATGGGCCACTTCTTATGTGAGAATCTTTGCATGATAGACAAAGTTGCTCTTTTTAAAAAAAAAAAAAAAATGCAACGTTTAAAAAGTTTAGTATTCCTCATGGGTAATTATACATTCTGATAATAATAATAATAATAATCTTCACGCATCATCCGAAAATACATCACACACTTGGGAAGTGTTCAACTTGTGATTTTGTGATATGAAATCCAGCATGTCTATCTTGTTTGCTGTGTCATAATAAAATAATAATAATAATAATAATAATAATAATAATAATAATAATAATATACTTTATTTATATTCCACTCTGCCTCTCTGAGGGTACTCAGAGCAAATTTCAACAACAACTATATGGCAAATATTCAATGCTGTTATACAATTGACAAAGACAAACAGTACATAAACACAGGCAAGGCTTCTCTCTCTTCATCTCCAGCATCCGACTGTGCTTGACTCGGACATGGGGAGGTGCTATTGTTTTCATTTTCCATGCCGAGGAGCCTGTCATCCATCCTGATTTTCAGAACACCCTTTACCTCCCCCCAAAGTGGTACCTATTTATCTACTGACATTATTGTTTTCGAACTGCTAGGTAAGCAGAAGCTGGGCTGACAGCAGGAGCTCACCTGAGCTTGAACTGCCAATTTTCCAGTCGGTAGGATCTCCTATAGCTGGCAGTTTAACCCGTTGTGCAAAAACCCACTTCTGTTGAGGTCATTTGAATCAGAAGGCAAATTGCTTATTTTCTGGCCACTTTATTTGCTGCTACAAACATTTTAGAAGTACAGTAGAGTTTCACTTATCCAGAATGTTGGATAAGTGAATATGTTGGATAATAAGAAGGGATTAAGGAAAAGCCTATTAAACATCAAATTAGGTTATGGTTTTACAAATTAAGCACCAAAACAACATGTTATACAACAAATTTGACAGGAAAAGTAGTTCAATACTCAGTAATGCTATGTAGTAATTACTGTATTTACGAATTTAGCACCAAAATATCACAATGTATTGAAAACATTGACTACAAAAATGCATTGGATAATCCAGAACGTTGGATAAACAAATGTTGGATAAGTGAGTTTCTACTGTATGTGTTAAGATAGCTACAGGGCCATGGTTTCTTAACCTAATCTAACTAAATGTGTGACTCCTCTAAAGTATTGGCCCCTACACAGTTGTCTGCCCTGATCTTTAGAATATTCTTTATTATTGTGGCTTGCCAAGAAGACAATGCTTGCTAATAGTCTAACCAAGTATTCTGGTGACTTGTCTGCATGGAACCCGCTGTGATCACTCTCAATTTTTTTAAAACAGAACTTTGCTGTGATGGCTTCAAACTACAGGAAAGGAGATTCCACCTGAACATTAGGAAGAACTTCCTCAGTGTGAGAGCTGTTCAGCAGTGGAACTCTCTGCCCCGGATTGTGGATGAGGCTCCTTCTTTGGAGGCTTAGAGGCTGGATGGCCATCTGTCAGGAGTGCCTTGAATGCGATTTTCGTGCTTCTTGGCAGGAGGTTGGACTGGATGGCCCATGAGATCTCTTCCAACTTTATGATTCTATGTGATGTCATCACATTGTTTTTCCTACTAGAGGTAAAAAACTTCTCCTACCAAATAGCGTGGACCATGTAGGCTTTATAGATTATACCTAGGGCTTTGAATTGGGATAGTGTTTTAGCATAGACAAAGCTATTCTTCAAATGGGAATTGATGCAGGGGAAGTAAAATCAAGAGTGAACATACTTTTTTTTTTTAAATTTATTTAAAATTTCAAAAGATAACAATGAAAGTGGGAGAACATTTGTGGTTATAGGAAAGTAGGAAATTAAAAGGGGAAAGAGAAAAGGGAATAGTGATTTAAAAAAAAGAAAAAAAATGAAAAAGGTTAAAAAAAAATCTGGCTTGACTTTACCAGATTGTCTCTAGGGAGAACCTTTCCCCCTAGCTTAGTTTTCTTCCATTTGTAAGTCTGCTTCTCTATGGCAGAGTAAATGTCCCAGAATCATTTTTTCCCGATTACTAGTGCCTTTTTGTCCTGTCCATATTATCAACTTGTCTTTTCATATTTCGTATTTTCAAATATTATAAATCAACTAGCTGTGCCCGGCCACGCGTTGCTGTGGCGTTGTCTGGTGGTGTTGGTGAGAAATTGTTGAGATAGTGGTGGTATTGAATGTCTGTTGTATGGTTGTCTTTATGTTTAGTATGCACACTGAAGTGGATTATATGGCAGTGTGGAGTCAAGATAATCCAGTTCAAAGCAGATAATATTAGATTCTAAATGGTTTATATAGCTGTGTGGAAGGGCCTTGAGTCTACACTGCCATATAATCCAGTTAAAATCTGATAATCTGTGGAAGAGTCCTAAGTGAGGCCTAACTGTGCCTGTCCCCTGGACTGAGTAGGTTGCTAGGAGACCAAGTGGGCGGAGCTTAGCCTTCAAAGTGGCAGCAATTGGATAAAAACTATTATTCCTCTCCCTGTAATTAGGACTTTATTTTTCTTTTCTTTTTGTTGTATCAACCTAGAGCCGTGAATGATGGGTTGTGTTGTCAAATTTCGAGGTTGTGGGGCCTGTAGTTTTGTTGTTTTGTCCGCTGCCCTGATGCCATCACTCTTTCATATATATAGATACTGTAAGATTGGAACCTCAGTCCTTATCTCTAAATTAATGTTGTAATTTTTATTTGCTGCATATAGTCTAATAGTAGTTTCCAGTCTGTACTTCTCTTCGGCACTTCTTGGTGTTTAGTCACTATATATGTTAGTCTGTCGATATTTTTGATTTCCATTAATTTAATTAACCATTGGTCTACATACTTTACATACATACATTGGTGGACATACTTCTTAATGGCAGCAGATCCTGTAGTCGCCCTTGCAGGTAACAGAGAATGACTGGAAACGAATGAAAAGTGGACTTGAATTCAATGTCTTTGCTACTAATTCTTGTGTATGACTAGTCAGGAGGTTTGACTAAATGGATGAAAGTATTTTTCCTGATATTTTTCAAGGGGTATATTGCTTGAATAAATCCGGTCTTGTTCCAAATCCAGTCGAGTAAACATGCATCTCCAAAACAAGGATTATCATTCATTATTCATGAATTTCAAATGTATACCACAAACTTGCAGCAGTTAGTGATATTATCTGTTTACATTCTAGGATAGCATGGAGGAATTGTTTAAACTTTTAATGTAAATGTACTTACAATTCTATATGATCTTTAATAATTCAAGTGCCATCCAAGTACGCTACAGAAAATGTCCATCTTGAAAGTATTTCTGCCTCTGTAACATGATGTTCACATTTTCACACTCAATAGTTTGTTTATCTGTCATATACCACCTTTCAAGTAAGAACGAATTTTTCAATTTTACTGGGAGGCATTTGGCTTTAGAATGATAAATATCAATTAGAAACAACTCAAGTATCTGCTTGCTGTTTCGGGGAATAAAAAGAAATGAGCACCTTGTTTTATTGCAGTTTCTTGATAGTTTGTGTGCAAAGTAAAAATAACTTTTTGAAGCAGCAACACAGACAATTGGTATGAGCTAGTGGTGCCTTCTATTCCTCGACATAGTTCTTTGTGCTACGTGATCAGAATTGCCTGTAAGTATACTTTGGATTTCAGCAATTCACGTATGATTCCTTTGAAACAATTTTGGCTCCCGTGGAAAACCACTGGCAGTCGTGGCAGAAATGTTACCAACACTCTTATGGTGCAGGAATCTGGGGCTCAGACACCAACATTTGTAAAACTTTGGAAATACAGTAGAGTCTCACTTATCCAAGCCTCGCTTATCCAAGCTTCTGGGTTATCCAAGCCATTTTTGTAGTCAATGTTTTCAATATATTGTGATATTTTGGTGCTAAATTCGTAAATACAGTATAATTACTACATAGCATTACTGCGTATTGAACTACTTTTTCTGTCAAATTTGTTGTATAACATGATGTTTTGGTGCTTAATTTGTAAAATCATAACCTAATTTGATTTTTAATAGGCTTTTCCTTAATCCTTCCTTATTATCCAAGATATTGGCTTATCCAAGCTTCTGCCAGCCTGTTTAGCTTGGATAAGTGAGACTCTACTGTATTGCAGAAAAGTTCCTATGAAAATGTTTTTCTCTTCCAGTTGGAACTCCAGCAGCACTTCTGTACACCCAATCTGGACTGCCATCAGTAAAATCAAAAATAGATTGTTCCCAGTTAAGATACATCAAACGAATTGCTACTCTTCAAAACAACCGTCTTCCAGTATTGTGCCACATGGAAATGAGCAACCATCAACACTGGAAATCAGGCTTAGAAAACCTCCTCAACTACAATCTCCCTGAATTGAATTCTGCCCTGGATATGGACAATAGGCAACTAAGAGACTGTCTATTTTGGATTGATTCAAGATGAGCTCTGCAATCAACTAGAAACTCCAAATTTTCACTATGGCTACCCATCTATTCTGCCTTGGTCAGACCACATCTGGAATACAGTGTCCAGTTCTGGGCACCGCAGTTGAAGGGAGATGTTGACAAGCTGGAAGTGTCCAGAGGAGGGCAGTTAAAATGATTACGAGTCTGGAGAACAAGCCCTATGAGGAGCGGCTTAAAGAGCTGGGCATGTTTAGCCTGCAGAAGAGAAGGCTGAGAGGAGACATGATGAGGTAAAGGTATTCCCCTGACGTTAAGTCCAGTCATGACCGACTCTGGGGGTTGGTGTTCATCTCCATTTCTAAGCTGAAGAGCCAGCGTTGTCCATAGACACCTCCACGGTTATGTGGCCGGCATGACTGCATGGAGCGCCGTTACCTTCCCGCCAGAGCGGTACCTATTGATCTACTCACATTTGCATGTTTTCGAACTGCTAGGTTGGCAGGAGCTGGGGCTAACAGCGGGCGCTCATTCCGCTCCAAGGATTTGAACCTGGAACCTTTTAGTCCGCAAGTTCAGCAGCTCAGCGCTTTAACACACGGTGCCACCAGGACACCCTGGAGACATGATAGCCATGTATAAATAAGTCATAGGGAGGAGGGAGCAAGCTTGTTTGCTGCTACCCTGGAGACAAGGACGTGAAACAATGACTTCAAACTACAGGAAAGGAGATTCCACCTGAACATTAGGAAGAACTTCCTCACTGTGAGAGCTGTTCAGCAGCGGAACTCTCTGCCTCAGAGTGTGGTGGAGGCTCCTTCTTTGGAGGCTTTTAAACAGAGGCTGGATGGCCATCTGTCGGGAGTGCTTTGAATGTGATTTCCTGCTTCTTGGTAGAGGATTGGACTGGATGGCCCGTGAGGTCTCTTCCAACTCTACGATTCTATGATTTTATAGTTTCTCTTTTCGAAAACTGAACATTTCAGATGAAGCTAAAGCCACCTTCCTTAAGAATTGCGTTCACTGAACTGCAATTCCAAGTAATGCCTAGTGCAGTGTTAGATGGTTGCTACCTTAATGTGCCTTGAGAAAACAGACTATGTATATGCAACCAAGGTCAGGTAGAGGACATTGTGCATTATTTGTTAGTCTGCCCTTTGTGTTACCAAAACTCTATAAATCTAGAAGCAAGTTTCCTTCCTTTATATGACTCAGAAACACTGAGTTCTCAGCCTGCATAGGACTTCATTCAACTTCAGATTGGGAAGCTCCATTGCAGCTGACACAAGCTGACGTATGTTTTTTTGTAACCTGTGATGGGATTAGTTTTTTTCTTTTTCTGTCATGGTTCTCTCTTTAGACCAGATGTGGTGAAATCTTTATCCTTCAGGTTAGCATGCTCAGAAGGAAGAAGCTGTGAGAGCTGAGGTCCTAAACATGTGATGAGACAATTGTTTTCCATCCCGTTTTAATATTTGCATTTCAGTTTCAGCTCTCTGCAACGTCTTATTATTTAGCAGATAGTCATGCAATGGATGTCCTCCTTTGGTTATTTTGGAGAAGAGACAGCCCTCCAGATGTTGGACTGCAAATCATTGCATTCTTTACCACTGCTTATGTTGGCAAAGGTAGATGGCATTGCTGTCCTCCCATCCCTGTTCTGAAACTTTAGAACTTTTTGGAACGGTGTAGTGATCTGAGGATTGAATTATGGGTTTGAATCTCCGCTCTACCCAGCCATGGAAACCCACCAGGTAACTTTGAGCAGGTCACATTCTCTAAGGCTTTGAGGAAGCAAATCTTGCCAAGAAAACTTCATGATAGGTTCACTTTAACTTTTTGTGTTGTTATGTGTCAGTATAGAGCCGACCTTAATAAAAAGATAATTTCCAAAACAAAGCAGATCTCTGGGCGAAAGTGTGAATGAATGAATTTTATTATTACGGTAACAGACCAGAAGTTTAAAACATTAAGACATTAAAATCAAAGATTTTTCTCCACTGTTATTAATGTTTATTCAAAGAAACAAACATATCATCATACAAACAAAGACATATGCAAAGAAGAAATTGCATCACATACAAAAAAAATCAATTTTTTTCTTGATATAAAACACTAGCTTATAACAACAAAAGTACTAAACCAAACCAATATACCAACCTACATACAAAATCAAAACTAAAATAATGTAAAAACTAATTCTGCCAACTTGCCATTCTCGGGCAGAGCTTTTTTTAAAAAAACATTAAAACCAAAAATTCAAAAAAGTTAACAGCAGAAAGTGTGGCTGCTCTTGTGAGTCTTTTGTCTTGATAGTATTTCTAGACTGACAGGAGGGCTTTGTGCTGGAAAGAAATTAAAGCCCACCTTTCGTGGTTCAAATACCGTATTTACTCATGGTTCAAATACCGTATTTGCTCGTGGTACAAATACCGTATTTACTTGTGGTTAAAATACCGTATTTACTTGTGGTTAAAATACCATATTTATTTGGCTAAGTTACATTGCCATAATTGAGGGGCACAATAGAGGCGATGGTGTTGCTTTGATGTTTCTGTGCACACTCAGAAGAAGACCTACAAGCCACTCTAAACACCTTCGCAGAAGCATACGAGAAGCTCGGCCTCTCACTGAACATTGAGAAAACCAAAGTGCTCTTCCAACAGGCACCAGCTAATCCCTCTGCAAAGCCAGGAATACAGCTTAACGGTGTAACATTAGAAAACGTTGACCATTTCCGCTACCTTGGCAGCCACCTCTCCACAAAAGTCAACATCGACACTGAAATACAACACCGCCTGAGCTCTGCGAGTTCAGCATTTTTCAGAATGAAGCAGAGTGTTTGATGATCAGAACATCCGTAGAGATACCAAGGTGCTTGTTTTCAAAGCCATTGTCCTCCCAACCCTGCTCTACGCCTGCGAAACGTGGACGGTCTACAGACATCACACCCAACTCCTGGAGCATTTCCATCAGCGTTGCCTCAGGAAAATCCTGCAAATCTCTTGGGAAGACAGGTGGACAAATGTCAGCGTGCTTGAGGAAGCAAAGACCACCAGCATTGAAGCGATGCTCCTACGCCATCAACTCCGCTGGACTGGCCACATTGTCCGAATGCCCGATCACCGTCTCCCAAAGCAGTTACTCTACTCTGAACTCAAGAACGGGAAACGTAATGTTGGTGGGCAGGAAAAGAGATTTAAAGATGGGCTTAAAGCCAACCTTAAAAACTGTGGCATAGACACTGAGAACTGGGCAGCCCTGCCCCTTGAGAGCTCTAATTGGAGGTCAGCTGTGACCAGCAGTGCTGCTGAGTTCGAAGAGGCACGAATGGAGGGCTTAAGGGAGAAACGTGCCAAGAGGAAGGCCCATCAAGCCAACCCTGACCGGGACCGCCTTCCACCTGGAAAACGATGTCCTCACTGCAGGAGAACATGCAAATCAAGAATAGGTCTCTTCAGCCACCTAAGAACCCACCCCCCAAGACACCAGAGATGGAAGACAATCAGGGCCGGCCGGAGATATTTTTTTATGTAAAGCGGGGGTGCTGAAAAGCGCCCCCGCCACCGGCGCCCTGGCCCCGCCCAGCGTGCTCTGGCCCCGCCTCCCACGCTGCGTGGGAGGCGGGGCCAGGGCACGGGGGGCGGGGCCAACTCTGGCCCCGCCCCCTCACTATTCGCCCTGGCCCCTGGCGAATAGTGAGGGGGCGGGGCCAGAGTTGGCCCCGCCCCCCGTGCCCTGGCCCCGCCTCCCACGCAGCGTGGGAGGCGGGGCCAGGGCACGCTGGGCGGGGGGGCGGGGCCAGAGTTGGCCCCGCCTCCCACGCTACCCCCGCTCGCCCGTCTGGCCTTTTGTAGCAGGCCAGACTCAGCGGAGGTTCCTCCAGGCCGCGATCGCGGCCTGGAGGAACCTCCGCTGAGTCTGGCCTGCTACAAAAGGCCAGACGGGCGAGCGGGGGTAACGTGGGAGGCGGGGCCAGCTCTGACGCCGCTCCCCCCCCCGCCCAGCGTGCCTTGGCCCTGCCTCCCACGCAACGTGGGAGGCGGGGCCAGGGCACGCTGGGCGGGGGGGCGGCGTCAGAGCTGGCCCCGCCTCCCACGTTACCCCCGCTCGCCCGTCTGGCCTTGTGTAGCAGGCCAGACTCAGCGGAGGTTCCTCCAGGCCGCAATCGCGGCCTGGAGAAACCTCCGCTGAGTCTGGCCTGCTACAAAAGGCCAGACGGGCGAGCGGGAGTAGCGTGGGAGGCGGGGCCAGCTCTGACGCCGCTCCCCCCCCCCCCCCCGCCCAGCGTGCCTTGGCCCCGCCTCCCACGCTGCGTGGGAGGCAGGGCCAAGGCACGCTGGGCGGGGGGGGGGGAGCGGCGTCAGAGCTGGCCCCGCCTCCCACGCTACTCCCGCTCGCCCGTCTGGCCTTTTCTAGCAGGCCAGACGGGCCAGGGCGCACTGGGCAGGAGGCGGGGCACCGTCAGGGCAGTGCCCCGCCTCCCGCCCAGCCTGACGGCGCCCCCCCGGGCCTGCGCCCGAGGCGGCGGCGTCAGCTGCCGCATGAGTGGGGCCGGCCCTGAAGACAATCCTCCTCGAACTATGAGGGATCGCCCAAGTAAGTAAGTAAGTAAGTAAGCTTTGATGTTTCTGAAAGTGAGGCCGAAGAAGGGCTGCCTTATATCCCAGACTAGGCAATCTAGAAAGTGTCATCCCAGATGGTATGAAGTGGACGCGAGACAAGAGACCCCAGTTGGAGACGGAAAAGAGAAAGATGGTGGTGGCTGCAAAAAAGGCTTTTTTTGTGGTCACTGTTGCCTTGCATTACATTTGATAACAAACCTTGTTTTCGTAATGTGCACCTTCAAAATTGAGGTGTGCATTACATTTGATGGTGCATTATATTCGAATAAACATGGTTATTTCATTGCACAGCAAAAGAGCTGACCTTTAATTCTTCCCATCTGATGTTGAGATCAGGCAGAGAAGCCTGGTGCTTGTCAAAGAGTTTCTCATGCAGCAATGATTTAGAGCAGGGGTCCCCAAACTAAGGCCCGGGGGCCGGATGCGGCCCTCCAAGCTCATTTACCTGGCCCCCGCCCTCAGTTTTATAATATAATATTTTTATATCATTTTAAATAATATAATATATTGTATATACATATAATATTGATAATAATATTATAATGTTATACAATATAATACTAATAATAATACCATATAATAATATTAATTATATGTTATATATTACATATAATATTACAGTATAGTGGTATAGTTCAATATAGTAATATATAATGCTAATATTGTGCTATGCTAATAATATATTGTATGTACATACAGCTTCTGAGTCCCCTTCGGGGTGAGAAGGGCGGGATATAAATGTAGTAAATAAATGTGGTAAATGAACAAATAAATAATTTTAGACTTAGGCTCAGTCAAAGTCTGACATGACTTGAAGGCACACAACAACAACAACAATCCTAATTAACCTGACTATCTCATTGGCCAGAAGCAGGCCCACACTTCCCATTGAAATCCTGATAGGTTCATGTTGGTTACAATTGTTTTAATTTTTTAAATATTGTATTGTTCTTTCATTGTTGTTGCTGTTTTGCACTACAAATAAGACATGTGCAGTGTGCATAGAAATTTGTTTGTATTTTTTTCCCAAATGATAATTCGGCCCCTCCGCAGTCTGAAGGATTGTGGACCGGCCCTCTGCTTTAAAAGTTTGAGGACCTCTGATTTAGAGCATAGTGGGGTATTCTGGTTGTTTCTCCAATAATTTGGTGTTAAGGAGACTAAGGGTTAACAGTTGGAATAGTCAAGGGTGTTGTTATGGTTTCTTTATCAGCAGGAAAGTTTGGAAGAGCAGGCTAAGGTAAACTGGCAAATAATGGTTAAATAGTTATGAAACATTATTACAGGTTTATTGAAGCTAACATGTACTTCCTTTGTCTTGTGTGCACATCTTCTCTCAAATCAAGGAACCTCAGAGTGTCTAGTTATGATGTTAAGACTGATGTGAAAACAACACAGGTCAGTGTACCCCTTGAATGTGCTAACATACAAAGATTAAAAGCGTTGTGTTTATTTATGTTCATTATCAAATTGGAGGAGCCCCTGAGTTAAACCACTGAGCTACTGAACTTGCTGACCGAAAGGTTGGAGAATCAAATCTGGGGAGTGCGGTGAGCTCCGGCTGTTAGCCCCAACTTCTGGTAACCTATCAGCTCGAAAACATGCAAATGTGAGATCAATAGGTACCGCTCCGGCGGGAAGGTAATGGTGCTCCATGCAGTCATGTGGAGACCAAAATCCACTGCTTGTGGTAATATGAAAATAACCAAATAAACTCTATATATTACAATAACATATATCCAAAAAACAGGACTGTTCCAATCGCATGGAAGTAGAAACCAGCGGTTCTTCTCTTGAAGTCATGTTGCAGGTTTGAGTCAAATTATATGAGAACTGGAGTCTATTCATACGTAATAAAGAACAGGACATTTACTTACATGAAAAACTTGGCTTTATACTTCAAGAGAAGAACCGCTGGTTTCTACTTCTATGCGATTGGAACAGTCCTGTTTTTTGGATATATGTTATTGTAATATATACATTGAGTTTATTTGGTTATTTTCATATTACCACAAGCAGTGGATTTTGGTCTCCACAGTTTTAGGGGAACCCATTGCTCTTTTAGGCTCCATGCAGTTATGCCGGCCACATGACCTTGGAGGTGTCTATGGACAACGCCGGCTCCTTGGCTTAGAAATAGAGATGAGCACCAACCCCCAGAGCTGGACACGACTGGACTTAATGTCAGAGGAAAACTGTTACCTTTACCTTTACCTTATCAAACTGGAGATGTCATGGAATAAATACATTGTTGAGCATTAATCAACATAATTTTGCATAATGCTCAGGAAATCAGAGGACAGAAGATAAAACTGAACCAGAAATAAAACTGAATAAAAATAATTCTATTCTAGTTCTCTTTGTAAGAAATGGCTAGTTGTCAAGGTGATAGTATTGTAAGTTTCTGCTACTTGCAGTTTTCACACTGAAATGATGTGCAGTGCAGTTCACACAAGGGCTTTTCTAACTTGTGAAAACCCTAAGGCCCTATCATGTGGTTTTTTAAGCAGAATTTCTTCAGAGAGGGGTTGCCCTTGCCTTTCTTTGAAGCTGAGAGAGTGTGACTCACCAAAGGCCAGCCTGCCAAATATTTCTGTAGCCAAGCAGGGATTCAAACCGTGTTCTCTCAGTGTCCTAGTCCAACATTCAAACCACTCCACCACACTGACTCGCACATAGAACACTATTTGAAACTATTTCAAAACCCTCAGGTAATTTGATTATTCAGTTGGGCAAAGGTTCAAAGGGTGGAGGCTTCTTTTGATCTGTGCTAGTTCCACATTTCTAAACTTATTTTTGATCCCTCAAAATAACTGGGTGTGAACTTTGCTATTTCCACAATGAATGTGTGTGACAAGAAACAACATGCCTTTAACAATTTCATATTGCTGTTACCTTTTGCCAGAGCTTCAGAAAGATGCAAACATACACACACCCTTCAAATATATGGGTGGATAATTAAGGCACAAAATGCTGATAGTGTTATGTTTATATCTATCATAAGGCAGTCTACAAAATATAAGCACCAAGATGAAGGTAATAATAATAACAATAATAATAATAATAATAATAATAATAATAATAATAATAATAATAGGTTGTTGTATGTTTTCCAGGCTGTACGGCCATGTTCCAGAAGCATTCTCTCCTGACGTTTCACCCACATCTATGGCAGGCATCCTCAGAGGCATCCTCACAACCTCTGAGGATGCCTGCCATAGATGTGGGCAAAACATCAGGAGAGAATGCTTCTGGAACATGGCCATGCAGCCCGGAAAAAATACAACCCTGTGATCCCGGCCATGAAAGCCTTTGACAACACAATAATAATAATAATAATAATAATAATAATAATAATAATAATAATAATATCACACTTGGGAAGTGTTCGACTTGTGATTTTGTAATACATTTGCTGTGTCATACTATGTCTTTGTATCAATAATAATACTTTATTTATACCTCACCACCATCTCCTATAGGGACTCGGGGTAGCTTACAAGTAGCACACAAAGATGCCATACAAGGTAGCTTCTTTTATTTACTAATCTGATGCTAACTAAAGTTTACATAAATAAAATAGTGTTTATCGTACCTTTCAAAATGTTCAGTAATAAAAACCAGTGTTCAGGGATGAATAAATTATGGATGAATAAATTTTCCATCTGCACTGATTTCCATGGCAGAGGAATTAGAAGCACCTTTCTCTGATTCCATAGCTATTCTCTTCCAACCACAAATTCTATTTAATTTAGATTTCTGAAAAGTATTGCAGCAAAGAAATATTGGTAATTAAACAGGCTCATTTCATCATTTTTGAGTAATAATGCTTTACAGGAATTCGGAAGATGTTCAGTGATGTTTTGCATTACATATTGTGGAGTGCAGTCACAATTCTGTATCATAATAATAATAATAATAATAATAATAATAATAATAATAATAATAATCTGCGTGCATCATCTGAAAATACATCACACAGTCCTAGACACTTGGGAAGTGTCCGACTTGTGATTTTGTGATATGAAATCCAGCATATCTATCTTGTTTGCTGTGTCATAATAAAAGAATAATAACAACAACAACAACAAAAAATTATTATTCAATAATAATAATAATAATCATCATCATCATCATCATCACAAACTGATGGAAGAGAATGCTTAGAAAAGGCCTTCAAAGTTGGCCATGCAATTCTGAGGATAGTCCATGGTGATGCTAAAGGAGAAATACAATACTGGCTTATTTAGAAAGCAGCTTGTTGAGCAACTTATCACGGCTTGACCAGGTGCTGTCTACTTTGTTTTCCTCATAATCTTTACTGTTGTTTGTTATCAACCAGTCTTTTAGTTTGCATTCTCTCTTCTGTTTGCCTTATGTTTATTGTATGCTTTGCTGTATTAGTAAATTACCAGTGCTAGTGTTTCTATTAAAACACTGTTTCTAGTCCATTTTAGATTACGATGATGTGATAAACCTAAGCATATTAGGTCTGAACTTATGTTGTTTCGCAACACCTTGGGAACAAGGGTTACAAGGAAGATAAGCTAGGAACAACTAGTGCTATTCAAACTCAGTGCTGGGAAGTTCAGTGGACTCATCTCAGTTTAATATGCTCTTCAGTGTTGCAGCCCAATTGGGAGGGATCAATGTTGGAGGACATGTTACAGCTTAAGTGCAAGAGAAGCAAGGGATAAAAATGACAGGAGCTAAAAATAACTTCACCATGTGTGTAGGGAAGACAAATACAAGATGATATGTTATCCAGGTAGGATAAAGTAACATTTAATGAGAATTCTCATTGCTTTTGATTGCATGGTCAGGTGAGATCTGCTCCACACATGCAACAAAAAGCCAGACCAAGCAACAAACCTTTGGAGATAAAAGCCTACAACTTCATTTGATTACAGTTGTAGATAAGGGTCTGGATCCAGACATCAATCCATCAATCTATCTACTTTTTAAAAATTATTTTTATTGAAATTACAGATAGTCTAAACAGTGAAAGTGTGAAAACAATTATATTTATAGTAAAGAAGGGTGAAAGAAGTAAATAGAATCCGAAAAAGAGATAAGTAAATAAAGAGGGGAGAGAGAAGAATAAAATAAAAATAAGAACAACACTGATACATTTATATATATATATATATATATATATATGAAAAAAGAAGACACAAGAAAAAAAAGAACACAGAAGGCAAAGAAACAAAAACACAAAAAACAAAACAAAACAAAAAACCCAAAATAAACAAAAACAGAGTCCAACAAAAAAGATATATACAATGACTTCCATCTCATACACAGTTACTTTGAAAAAAAATTTGATTACTTTTTCTTGTTTCTTGTCTCATTAGTGTCAGCATCTTCTTACTCTCAATCCAGGTTTAACCAAACTTCTGTTTAAATTAACACCTTCATTTGCTCTTCTCTCAAATAATTTTTTTTATCAAGTCCCAATTAGTTTGTTTTTTCGGTCTGCCAACATTGTTTTTAATAAATACGTCAACTTATCCATGTTCATTATTTCCAACACCTTATTTAACCAACAATCTAACTCAGGGGTTTCTTTCTTTTTCCAGTATTTGGCATATGTCATTCTTGCTGCCGTAGTAAGATAGTTAAAGAGGATCTCTTTATTTTTTTCTTTTTCAATATTAAGCATTCCCAGAAGAAAGTATTTTGGGTCCAGATTTACTTTAATTTGCAACATCTTTTGGATTTTTTGGTGGATTTCCTTCCAATAATTCTTTGCTTTTTTGCAGGTCCACCAACAGTGGAAAAAAGTTCCCACTTGGTCGTCACATTTCCGACATTAGTTTGAGGTTTTTTTGTAATAATTTGATAATTTTTTGGGGGTCAAATACCATCTATCTACTTTTTGATCTATAATGTGCATGCATAATTTGTCTTGAGCAAGGATTAATTCCCAGCAATTGGTGGTGGGATGTGTGTGCAATTCCATCATCTGGAAGACAGTATGCTAAATTATATTATTTCCCAAAATGTCTTTTTGTTCATGAATGTGATCTTGGAAGCAGTTTTTTGTTCAAGTCGCAAATATATAATTTCTCCTTTCTCTCCTTAGCAAGGGGAGATGCCAAGGTTAAAATGTAATACAGTAGAGTCTCACTTATCCAACATTCGCTTATCCAACGTTCTGGATTATCCAACGCATTTTTGTAGTCAATGTTTTCAGTACATCGTGATATTTTGGTGCTAAATTCATAAATACAGTAATTACTACGTAGCATTACTGCATATTGAACTACTTTTTCTGTCAAATCTGTTGTATAACATGATGTTTTGGTGCTTAATTTGTAAAATCATAACCTAATTTGATGTTTAATAGCCTTCTCCTTAATCTCTCCTTATTATCCAACATATTCGTTTATCCAACGTTCTGCCGGCCCGTTTATGTTGGATAAGTGAGACTCTACTGTACATTATTGTTGCAGTAATGTGTTTAAATGACTGAGGATGTGAAATGCTACTAAGTTTCCCATGTTTTTGAAATCAGTGTTCCCTTCCATTACTTTTAGCTTCCCTGTTCCTCAAGCTGAAATATGGGGATAAAAAGATTGACAAATTTTGCTTAAATGGCTGTCAAAAGGATTTAAAGAGGATAATGAATGAGTTTGTACATGCCAAAGTGCTATATAAATGCTAATTAATATCATCATCCAAGCAGCTGTTCTCGCCCCTAATTCTCGTGTGTGTGCATGTGTGAATAACAAACAGGAATGGAAAACATAGCATAAGCAAAATGATCTAGAGGAGATCACCACACAGAAAATCTGTAAGTACTTAGAAAGGAATGCCGTAACCACTCAAAGTAAATGTGGGTTTCTTTATGGCAAGTCATGTCAGATCATAGAATTATAGAATAATGGAGTTGGAAGAGACCACATGGGCTATCTAGTCCAGTGGTTCCCAACCTGTGGGTCCCCAGGTATTTTGGCCTACAACTCCCAGAAATCCCAGCCAGTTTACCAGTTTACCATGGTTCATGGATCATTCAATTGGTATTCTGGAACAGTACTTTTTGATACATTAACTAGACAGGATGTAAACATACTAGGTGGAAGATATATATACCTCTCAACCTCTGAGGATGCCTGCCATAGATGTGGGTGACACTTCAGGAGATAATGCTTCTGGAACATGGCCATACAGCCTGGAAAACACACAACAACCCTGTGATTCCAGCCATGAAAGCCTTTGACAACACATAGGTGAGCCATGTGAGCCGCCCCGAGTCCCTTCGGGGCGGGATATAAGAATAAAGTTATGAAGTTATTATAGGTGGGCAGAGTTGAGAGAGATTACCCCCTCTCCTCACCTCCTGTCTCATCCAACCAGATCTCTGTAATGTAAGTCAGGTCAGCATGCTCCTTCAGAATCAGGTCACGGATGGCACTTGTTTTTCCATTTACTGACCTGCCATTCAACAGCATTATTTTCTGAAAAGGCGTGAATTCCTCTTTGCTGTTACTTTTTTTTGTGAGTGGGGGGTTGTGGTGGTTCTTTCAAATTTGTAGTAACAATTTGTATTTCCCAATTTACCGTAATGTATTATCCAGAATAAAATCATCTGTTTATTCAAGAACAACATGTGACACTCCAGAATTTTATCTCTATGAATGCACTTACAGAATCATAGTAGTTTGATTCAGATACTACTATTTCTGTGGGAACATTTCATACATTCCCTTGTCCTGGCAGAAATTTTCAGGCAAGCATTAACTTGTTATAATCACACACTTGCTTTCAGCAATATTCCATTTGCATATTAATAGAAAATAAGTATTAAAAGGGAATGCTGCCACATTATGAATGACGACATTATGAGGTGGAGGTGGAAGAGAACTGTGCACAACTGGTCCTTGTATCTGCAGTATGCTCTTCCCTTCCAAGGGAATATATAAAGTTTCTCTATTGAATAGTGTTTCTTTGGGAAATTATATATAATGAATGCTAGTATTCACTATTATCAGTTCACTGAAATATGAAAAATTCTGATTGAGTTTTAAATCTTTTTTTTTTCATTGTGGTGTTTGTGAAATCATACATGTGGTATTTCCTGTGCTTCCGCAGCAGAATCGTGATCTTCTAGAAAGCTTTAGACACATTTAGGTGGTAGCCCCGCTCACACTCCCCATAGAATATATAGCCAGTGTAAGAGGCTACTGCCTCAGTTCCTTTAGTCTGCTGCTCTCGCAGCAGCTAAGAAATCTTTGTTCTGTGACTTGCTTGATTCGGACTGCTTAACTGTGATATTTGACTCGGACTGCCTTTGATTGCCTGATTTCTCCATTCCTGACTACGGACTGCCTCTTGACTAAGTACCCTCGCTCCTGTTGTACCCATTGCTTGGCATGTCTTCCACCACCTGTTTTAAAAAGTGCACGTCATGAGCTGGGGAGCTGTCGGACACTGATGGGCAAGATATGTGCCTCTTGTGCCTTGGAGGGGGCCATATGGCTCAATTCATAGAATCACAGAATAGTAGAGTTGGAAGAGACCTCATGGGCCATCCAGTCCAACCCCCCACTAAGAAGCAGGAAATCGCATTCAAAGCACCCCCGACAGATGGCCATCGAGCCTCTGCTTAAAAGCCTCCAAAGAAGGAGCCTCCACCACAGTCCGGGAGAGAGAGTTCCACTGCCGAACAGCTCTCACAGTGAGGAAGTTCTTCCTGATGTTCAGGAATTCTGTGCCATTTGTTTGGGCTTTACTCCTCAAATGAGGAAGAATCGGGAGTTATGGCTCAAGGTTCTCTTTTATGAGGAAGCCCTGTTGCCTCCACGCGCTCTGGAAAAGCACTCTGTCCTTGAGCCAACTGTGATGCCAGACGCTAGGCCCTTGGGGATGATCTCTTACATGTGGCCATCCTTTCTCAGCATCCTTTGCCCATAGCGAGCAGGTTTTAAGCTTATTCAGGTATTAAGCTTATCATATCTCCTGAGACATTGATTATTATACCGTATGAAAGTAAAGGTTTATTCTTTGAAAGACTTCAAAAACTGCAGCAGTGAACCGAGAGAAGAAATTACATTCAATGTTCTTTTTTATTTTTAGGCCAGATAAATGAAAACAAGAATAGACTGTTTCACATCTTTCAATGACTGCAAAATAAGCAAAATACAGACAATATTGGAACTAAAAAGGTGTTTATCAAAATATTAAAATATCCAAAATGAATAGCTTGCAACATCTGCAGGGAAAAAAGTTTTAAGACATGTTTATGCTTTAAAAAGTTTTGTCTATATAACTATACACAAACTGAAAAAATTGTTAAAGAATGAACAAGCTTACAACCAATGCATCTTTGTAAAAACTCAGTAAATTTTATATATATACATTTATAATAACTATTAAACTCAGGCACACATGTGTTCACTGTTCTGGATTGGAATAGCAATTCTTCAGATTCATGGAATGCATGTACAAAAGTAGCATACAAAGTAAGAAAATATCACAAGTCTTTATTTCAAAAACACAATCATCTATATAAATCTATTTTTAAAAAACTCTTTTCAACTTAAAATCTATAAATTTTCTATTTTGATAAATCAATGTATTATTTAAAAATGAATACTTAACAGGAATGGTGGCCATCCTGTTACACTGGTAAAGCAACGGATCTATACAGAAAAGACCATAGGATCACTAAAGGCATTTCTTGGTGGTAGTAAGGTTAAACGTTTCTTACAAATACAACTTTCTTAATCTCACTCCATTCCATGTTTTTCTTGTTAGCTAAATGCTTTGACAGAGTTATCCAGCACATACAGAACTCTCATCTACAAAACTTGGCATTTTCCCAAACAAAATGTTAGGTTTAAAGGCTATAAAACCATCAAGATCTTCTCCACATATAAATTAAATATATATTTTTGTTTTGTCTCCATTTGACAATGCAAATGGATCTGAGAAGAGAAAACAAATGTCATGCACACATACCCAGGTGCACACACTCTTACAATCAACATTCAATTTTGCTGCAAATTTGTTATTCAGTGAACCACAAGAGTACTTTCATTAAAAAAAAAGAGGGAAAATGCACACATTACCTCCTTAATGCACAGTGGTAAATGTGATGAAATTTTCTTGGCTCTTACACAAAAGTAAAAATAATCTTTGTCAACATCTGCTTAGATGTAATTCTAATGTGTTGCAGAATGTGTGTATTTATAGTCAACCCAGGAAAACTTTAAGAAAATACATTAAAAGTTTTAAAAGTAATCTGTTAAATGACTGTACAGCTATACATTATTTTAATATTTCCCATAAATGCAGAAGAAAAAAAATAATGTATCTTTCTGCACTTGCAATAAGTTAAGACTTTAAATCTGGCAAAAAACAACAACAACGAAATGCATACATTAATACTAACATATTTAAACCAATGAAAAGAACCACTGTTAATAACTATAAATAATTTTACAAATATACAGGATGTTAAGATATAACTTTTTAAAAATAAAATGTAGGAAAAACAAAGCAAATCTCTTTCCCTAAATCAGTATATCCTAGATTGGAAGGTTTTTTTTTTTTTAACTTGGAGAAGTTCTCTTTCAGCCTATCTCATCTGCAATATTACTTTCTCATATACACACAAATACATATTTATAGTTTTGATACACGTGCACACATACACATACACACAACTCTAGGAAACAGAACTTTTTGATAAGTTAAAAGGCGCTTGCCTACAGGTACCCGTAATTATTTTCTCCAAGTATTCGTGGGAGATGGAAATTGCTAGGAGATTTCTGGGGAAAGGTGGCAGAAATCCAATGTGAGAACTTTGAGGCTCCCATCTAAATTATTTCTGCATATCAGAATGTAAGTAAATAAATATAGCAAATAGCAAGATTTGTATCCAACACTGTTCATGATTTTTAAACAATTCCCTGGAATAATTTAGGGCAAAGTAATCACAAGACGCTCATACACAAAACCACGATCCATTTACGACAGCTTGCAACATCTCCAAGTCTTTAGTGTTCTCTCCTGTCTGCATACATTCACTTATTCTGTTCCTGATGCTAGTGCAAGAGGCAAAACCAATGCAACCTCAAAAGAGGCCTGATGCATTTCAAGAATTATTAATTCTTCAGAATGGCTTTTAAATTCCTCCAAAATAGATGGCAAATAGGTTAATAATTAGGGCTGGAACTCCCTCACCACTATAGTTATATCTCTCAGCATGAACCCCCTCAATTTCCATTTACAGGGCAGTTGTCCTTGTGTTCGACTAGGGTCTTTCTGCATATTGCTTAGGAAATAGCTGACTGACATTCCCATCTTCTCCCATGAGAGACTTCTGCTATATCAGCAAGAAGAACAGTCCCTGTTGCAATTCCTTCTCATAGTGGAGATTGCCTGCAGGAGAGGGTGAGGTGGCTACATTCGTTGGCTGCTTCTTGATGAACAGGGGGACAGATTGATGTTGTTTGCAGAAACCACTGTCCTTTAAGTGTGGACTGGGGAACTTTATTGGTTCCTACATATCCCCTAAATCAGTTGCATATATAGGGATCATGAATATAACCCAGCCGTCGATGTGTTACCCATTTTTACCTGCCTTAATGAGTTCCAGCCTAACTATTTACATAAGTATGAATCCCTGCAGGCAACATAGCTTTCAAGTTCCACGAAAAAGATTTGTGTATTCACCGCGTGGTAAAAAGAACTACACTGTTTACACACATTTCTCTTACGGACGCATAGCATTTCTTTTTCTCATTCCTGACATTAAAGGCACATAATGGTGACTGTAGCATTCAAGGTGGAAGTTCAGCCCTTAGGGCACATGTGTCAAATGCAAGGCTTGTGGGCAGAATTTTGACCACCACGTCATTTTATGTGGCCCACAAATCTTTCAATGCCAGGGCAATATAGTTTCATTTATACAGCCTGACAATTACAAACAGCACTTAGAAGGTAACCATTGGGCTGATGTGGCCCTCGGTGAAAATGAATTTGACACCCCTGCCCCAGGGTTTAGGGATGGGTATTGTTGATGGTTCTAGAAATTTATTTGCCAGCCATGTGACTTACTGCAGGCTACATCTCCAAGCCCTCGCTGAAACCTCAAATGACCAGAGGGCCATATAGCTTTAAAAGCTCCTTTTCAAACATAACATACGCAGGGGTCTAGGCGGTGCATAAGCCTGATGTAGTGTGTGTTTGTGCTGGCAGTGGGGAAGGAGCTCTGAGGCCCAGAGAAATACGCAAGTGCTAGCATGGAGCCCACCCCAGATCTAGGTGTAATACTAATTGTTAGGATGCTACTTCCCTGCAAAAAAGTAGGTTCTTTTTGACCAAACAGTGCTTCTGAACCATTTGGTTCTTTTTATAATTGAACAAGTGGGGAATGGGCTCTATGCTACAGTTTCACAAGTATACAAATCTTCTGTGTCCTGGAGAGAATAACAGAATCTCCCTCTGGGTTTTGTTCCTGACCTGCTCAAAACATACATTCAAGAGATTCTTTCTTGAGGGTCTGCCATCATGTCCTGATGATGATGCCATTTGCTTGTTGTTTTGGAAGACAGGGTTCATCGGAGAGAAGATCATGTGCAAATACAGAGTCATCTCCTGAAGAGCAGGCACTGTGTGTATCCTGGCCTGCGGGAGAATATTGTTCAAAAGGTGCCGACAGGTCAAGATACTCCTGTAAGAAGAATAATTGTGTTGGGTAATTTCAAAAAGGGGGGGAAATAAAAAAATAAAGCAGCAACAGAAGCAGTTAAAGCAGTTCAGAAGCTTCCTGAGCTATCAGTAAAGCAAGTGAGACTCGTGAATGACAGGAGCAGAGTCAAGCTTTAAAAATTACAAAAGACTTTACAGAAAGAACTAAATTTCTATATAGGAAAATTTCTATATAGGATAGTTCTATCTAACTATCCATCTCTCTGAAGACATTTTGTCTCTCTCCATGCTCACAGGAGAAGAAAAACTGAAGCATTCAAGAGCTTGCTATATGTCTAGAAACTTTGAATAAAAAGAGGTGTGACCCCGAGAAGTATCAGTCTAACAAACCAAGAAATAACAGGAGAGAGAGAGGCAAACAAAGAGGGCAATGCGGCAAGAGCTTTCCTTACCAGCTAATTCTATCTCCTTGGTGAGGACTACAAACTTGTGCAGGCAGGATGTGGTTGAGTTCCAACAAATTGTACAAACAATAGACAGAAAAAATAACTCAGCAAGCTCCTATAGTGACACTTCATTCCTATGTCTAAGTCAGATGAGATCTGGGAGTTCTACACTTAGGTTGTAAATATAGGGATCAATGTACACCAAAACCTGCCCAAGATGATCAATGTACACCAAAACCTGAATGGATGCAAGACCTGAAGCAGAGGCCACTGTCTCCATGCAGCAAGAAGCAGCACCTGCTAATCCTAAACCACAACCAAAAGGATCTTTTGAATAGATTCAGCCTTGATTGTAGAAAAATTCCTCACTGGCTTTATTTTTTCTTTAAAAAGAAGCATTTAAACTTCTGTTTTGTTTTATTTATATTATGCTTGAGTGTCCTGTCTGTATGGTGTTACACTCTTTTTGCTTGTTTCTAGCTTGCTTTTTGAAAGACGTGTATTTATTTTAATTTCATCGTAATGTGCTCTATATTTAAATCCGAGAGGTGTGATAGAAATGTTTGAAATAAGCAAACCAAGAAACATTTTATACATAAATGGAGCTTTAATTCAACTGATTTTAATGTGTGTTGTTTGTGGGTCTGTGGAGTTGACTGCAGGCTGCCCACAGAATATAGTGACGCTCAGACCTGTTTCAACTACTATATATAATATGATTTTAAATAAAAGGTAAATGTCAATTTGTCCATGAAACAAGGGCTACAGCCAACCAGAAGAGAAGAGATACTCACATCAGTTGAGGTTACTGTCAAAACCCGATCCAGATCTTCAACTAGTTGTTTAAATGTTGGCCGCTGTGAAGGTACTGCATGCCAGCACTCCCTCATAATCATGTACCTGGAGTGGGATGAGGAAGAAAGGATTGGTCATTCATGTATATATGTACACACTGCAAAGCAAAGCACCCATCCTTCCTCATTCTAATTGCCACACCAGTGTGAAACTACAGAGTTCAATATAGTCACAGCTCTAAGAAAAGCTATCTCTCAGCTTATTTGTCCTTGTTTTTATACTCCTATGCCGTCTGCCAGATGGTGACAATTCAGAAACAGGATATCCAGACTGAGATGGATCTTTAAGAATATTTTGAGCTTTCTTAAGACAGTGGGAATTATACAGTTCTTTCAAAGAGTGGAGAGGGAATCCAATAATTCTCGGGGCAGTAGTGGTAACCCTCTGGAATGCTTTCCTATCGGTCACTGTGCAATTAGTAAACCATATACAGATGCAATTGGATAGAACACTCTCTATAGAACAGCAGTGGAAAGTTATTAGCAAACCTCCTCTTCTATAACTATAGCCATCTGACTGCTCATGTGTATCTATACAGTTATGGTCTGCAATTTGGGTCAAAAAGGTGATCTCAGCAGCTTTAGCGGAGTCTGTGGTAGCGCAATGGGTTAAATCCTTGTGTTGGCAGGACTACTGACTGAAAGGTTGGTGCTTCGAATCCGTGGAGTGAGCTGAGCTCTGATCTGTCAGCTCCAGCTCCCCATGCGGGGATATGAGAGAAGCCTCCCGCAGAATGGTAAAACATCTGGGAATCCTCTGGGTAATGTCTTTGCAGATGGCCAATTCTCTCACATCAGAAGCAACCTGCAGTTTCTCAAGTTGCTCCTGACATGAAAAAAGAAGCTTCAGCCATGAAGCTGATTTCAGCTTCAATGAAGTTTATTTCTTCCCCAGTCCATTAAGGCTCCTGATCTGAAGCAGCAGTTCTATAGGAAACTAATCTTATAAAGGGTTCCATGGCACACCTGTACAGTCCCTACAAGGATAACTTAAGAGTGCCCCTTTTCACTTCTTTTACAACTCTCAGATGCTTCATTCTTAGCTTCAGTTTTTGCTTTGCCCAATACTTACAAATCATGGGTACAGTTTGCGGGTTTATCCATTCGATGGCCTTCTTTTAGGAGTTTGAAGAGTTCCTCAACAGGAATTCCTGGGTATGGAGAACCTCCTAAAGTGAAGATCTCCCACAGCAGCACTCCAAAGGACCAACTAGGAACCAAAATAGTAATAATTATAAACAACAACAACAACAACAACATGCAATGAAATTCAAGGATAGGAAATGAAGAGAAGATTTCTGATTTGTTTTTGAATAGCTATGTATAGCTAACAAACAATGAACTAATTGTCTTGGCTATGTATTTTTCTCTAAACACTTGAATATTTCCTTTGATCCAGTTCTACAGAAATCCCAGGCACTGAGTCTGAAATTAAAATGGAACATTTAATCCGATGTCTGAGAGATTATCAGTTACTTTATATGCTTTGTGAAGTCTTCTGCTGTCATCAGTAAATGGAACACATCAAATTATTCATGCACAGGTTCACCAGACTGCAGGATGCCTTCTCCTCTTGGCATTACAATTCTTTCCATGACTCTGTATTTTGCTTTATTTAACTACATTTTCAAACAATGAAAGCAATGCTTACACATCACTCTGGTGAGTGTAGACCCGGTCAAACAGAGCTTCTGGAGCCATCCATTTCACAGGCAGCCGACCCTATAATTAGGGAGACAAAAAAGAAATATCCACCACCAGCACTTTCACCCAGATATTCTGGCACCATCTGAACCTTCTAATGTAATTTGAGCTGAAACAGTCTAATCAGTGACCAGACCAAACAGATGGCACCAATAGACAATGTAATAACAATCACAGATAAACTGATTGACCTATTCAACCCCTAATACAAGTAGCATTTTTGACACAAGCCCTTCACTGTAAGGCAAATAGAAGCCTGAAGTCAACATGACCGGAAGCCTAAAGGCAAGGTTTTGGCTAAGACCCAGATATAACATCTGTTCCCTGTCCTGAGTGAAAGTCCTCTCACAATTTTGGACATGGCTCATTTCTCTTTCTCTTTTACCTCAAAATCCACTTCCATTCCGCCCCTAACTGTTCCCTGGCACAGACACTTTAATGATGAAAGCTTTACATCCAGAAGCACAATACAATATGAGATGGTATTTATGACAGCAGTCAAAAATATATATTGATACTACTCAAAGTGTAGCACAAAAATGAAGCTCTTGCATTAAGACAGTAGCTTCTACTAGGCATGAAATTCACCAGTCAGCAACTAAAGTTGTACCTCTGTTAATTGATTAGATATGTTTGTTTACTTATTTATTTATTTACAGCATTTCTACCCTGCCTTTCTCACCCGAGGGGATTCAAGGCGGCTTACAAAACTGGCAAAATTCAATGCCAATAATACCATACACAATAATAAAATAAAACATAAAACATTTAAAAACACTTAAACATTAGTCAGATAAAAACAGAATACAAAGCTTAAAATATGTGAGTACTTATGTCCATTCGTCTAATAGCCTTGTGTATCATCCTTAATCCAGACCGTGTCAAGCCATAAAGTTTATTCATTAAATGCTTGCACACATAGCCATGTCTTTAGTTTTTTTCCCTAAAGCCCAACAGGGATGGAGCCTATCAGATATCGCTAGGGAGGGTGTTCCACAGCCAAGAGGCCACCACTGAGAAGGTCCTGTCTCTCGTCCCCACCAGCTGCGCTTGTAAGGCAGGTGGGACCGAGAGCAGGGCCTCCCCAGACGATCTTAAAGTTCTCGTTGAGTCATAGGAGGAGATATTTTTGGACTTTAGATATGTTAGATATGTTCTTAGGCATCAGTTCTTTAATAGAAATTTTTGTACCAGAGGCACAAATATGAAAAAATAGGTCCCCGGTTCACAAAAAAGCACGCATTCTGTATACTTTTTACTTGAAATGAACAGTGTAATATGTGAAACCAAACAACTACTTCAAAACTTCTTTCAAAATGCATCCAGGGATTTTTTTTCTTTCATCAGCCTTTACTTTTTTTTAGCTAAACGGATAGCTCTATATTTTTCCAACAAGTTATGGGTACCTAGTGAGGCATGTCATCTACTTTCCCTTGACATTGTGTAGTTGTGTCCGACTCTGGGCATTGGTGCTTATCTCCATTTCTAAGTTGAAGAGCCGGCGTTGTCCATAGACACCTTCAAGGTCATGTGGCCGGCATGACTGTATGGAGTGCCTTCCCGCCAGAGTGGTATCTATTGATCTACTCACATTTGGATGTTTTCGAACTGCGAGGTTGGCAGAGCCTGGGGCTAATGGCATTTAGCTCACCCCACTCTTCAGATTCAAACTGTTGACCTTTCAGTCAGCAAATTTAGCACCTCAGCAGTTTAACCTGCTGTGCCACCGGGGGCCAAACATTAAAAATCAGTAGCCTCTTGAGCTGCCACTACCATGAAAAGAGGAATTCAGCTGAATGGTGGGTGAAGGAACACCAGCAACAACAAGGAATAGCTGGCTGAATATATTCTTATAAATACATTTTAAAAATGCAATTTCCTCATGAGACACCTGACTCCTTGGGTAATTACCCAAATTGACTCATTGGGGGGAGGGGTTGTTTTTTATACTCACGTTGGTTGTTTTCTTATAATAATCTATGTTGTGAACATCTCTAGCAAGTCCAAAATCAGCTATCTTCATCACGCTATCTTCAGTGACCAAGACATTTCTAGCTGCCAAGTCTCTATGGATGCACTATAAAAAAGAGAAAAAGCACAAATATGGATTGATTGAGAGTATTTTGCACTTGTTTATCATGGTTTATATGCTGCTGCATCATCTGTCTAACCCAGATGTGCAGGCTCTCCTTCTCAAACCTCCCTCTGTACTGAGTTCTATCATAATGCAGAGAGACAAAAGTCTCCTCTATCTCCAATCAGAGGTCAGTGGTAGACATTCCCCAACATTTAAAAATGTATTTCCAGTTATCTTTCACATTTGATTTTCCCACTTGTCAGTCAGAACTTCCGGAGACAAACTGAATTCCAGGCTGAACTTAGCTGGATTCCAGAAACAGTGGCAAAGAGCAGGCTGGTCCATCTTCTCCTGGTCTATATGGGAAAGAGGAAGGGCCATTCTGCTTGCTCTCAGCTGGTGATCTCAAGAGTGCAAGGAAAAGCCAGTGGGGTGTAATGAAACATTTATGGCAGTTTTCCCAACAGCTTGTAGATGAACCAACTGAAAGTATTTGCTCCGCATCTCTGTTCAGGGAAGAGGTGCTTGATTCCTGAGCCAAGAATGGGGTGGCAGAGCAGAGTGCTTCATAGTAGATAATCCAACTCATGTGAATGGCCTGGTAAAAAGAAAGACTTCCTGATCTGAGAAGCATCTAGTGCAGTGGTTCTCAACCTGTGGGTCCCCAGATGTTTTGGCCTTCAACTCCCAGAAATCCTAACAGCTGGTAAACTGGCTGGGATTTCTGGGAGTTGTAGGCCAAAACACCTGGAGACCCACAGGTTGAGAACCACTGATCTAGTGGAAGACATTTCCCCTTTCCTTATTTGCTTTGGAGAAGACATTTTGCTATTCATTTTGTCTTCTTCCTTTTCACAATTTCAATTGCAGCTCCACATCAGGGTGTCCTTATTCGCATACAACTCCACATACATGTTTTCCTCACTTGACTCACTGTTTTATCCTCCCCCCTTTTTTATAGTGCACAGATCTAAGTAGTGACACTTAAAAATCCTGTACTAAAGTTGACAATGCATATTGTTTCTGAAGGCAACACTACCAGGATATCCCACTAAAGCACTGATCCAATTTGTGCTTCTTTTTGTAGACACAAAACAAGAAGTCTAAAAAAACCCACCCCATTCTTGCCACATTTTTACTCACCTTTTGAGATGCCAGGTATTCCATTCCACGTGCTACTTGGTAGGCACACGAGACCAAGTCTTTAAATGTTAATTGTTCCTCAGGTAGCTTGCAGGTATCAAAAGAGTAATCCATGCCAGGTGGACGACGGGCTCTAAGGTATTCTCGCAAGTTCCCTTTCGATGCATATTCCACCAGAACATAGAGAGGGCCTGTAGTGAAACAATCAAGTATTATCTAAAACAGACTTTCTTCTATCTTCAGGCTCTCATTCTAATGAGCTGCAAAAGCATTACTCTGCATGTATCTACCATCTGAATCTCTAGAACCTATGGAATTGGCTTTGAAACTAATAGTTATGAAATCATCAGGCTGCTTTTGAGCAGGTTTTTTTTTGGAAAACTCTGAAAACCCACTTATTCTTGCTATAAGAATTAAAACTTCTTTTAAATTGATTTTGTATTTTTATTTTGTATATTGCCTTAGGTGGGTTCCATTCTTAAAGTTTGCTTCAACTCACTTAAAGTAAATGATTGTAATGTAATTAAGAAGCAGATACTTCAGTCCCAGAATAGCTCAATCAGGTTTAATAGTAGCAACATCAACATGAAAAGAAGAATGTAGATGGTCTGGGGGAAACACTTGTCATCTTGCAGAAGTGTAAGCCCCATCCCTTTTCCGTGTTTTGATGTCCTATAGCCTGGGACTGTAAAGGATTTAATGAGTATTTGAAGCATATAAGACATTGACTCTGATGTGGCAGATATTTCTGTCTGTGGCACAAAAGTAATAAATAACAACAACAACAACAACAACAATAAATCCAGCATATCTATCTTGTTTGCTGTGTCATAATAATAATAATAATAATAATAATAATAATAATAATAATAATAATAATGCTTTATTTGTAGACTGCCGTATCTCCCCAAAGGGACTCAGGGCAGGTAAGGTAAACAAACATGCTTTATGGTTGCATAAGTATTCATCCTCTTTGTCAGTACTTGGAAAAAACGCCTTCAAGTCTTTGTGGGTTAATCTTTATCAATGTTGTCCATCTAGATTGTGTTTTATACTTAGTATAAGGCTGCTCTTTATGGTCTTTTAACTGTTTGACACTTTCTATTAAGGGGCAGGACATTTGGTCTCTCCCTGTTTGAGTCTTATGTGCCTGTTCAATGCCTCACAGTAGTAGTCACCCCTTACTTTGACTTTAGGACCCATTGCTTCTGAACATGGACATTACACTAATCTGTCTGATTTCCTTTTAATGTTGTCATCTCACCTTGTGGAAATGGATTCCATAAACTAATTTATCTCATAGACAACTATATACTATACTATTATACTAGATTTGCTTGAGTCTTATGTTCATCATTTTTGGGGCTAAATTACAGAGCCAAAACTAAGATGTGCATTAGATTCGATGATGCATTAGAATCGTGCATGTATGCCTGACTGTGCCCTTCCATCAGGCTGAGGCTAGCAAACTTACCAGCCCCACATGGTTCTCAACTGGCTTCATTCATGAGGCCTTCAAAACTAGGGTGAGGGATTGGAAACAGCACCCCTCTGTCAGACTGGTGGCTTTCCTTTGCCTTTAACCAACCTCGGCCCTGACAGAGGGATGGCAGCTTCCCAACTGGTCTCCTTTACGAAGCCTTCAAAACCTCCCCCTTGGTAATCTAGTGCCAGACTAGATGTGTGAAAGCATTAAAATCCCCTATTTTGAAAAGTATGGAAGTAGTTGCTGTGGGAATGCTGAAATAGGACCATAGAGAGTGTATACTGCTGCCTAACCCACTGCAGTTCTGACATAGAAGCTACCATGCCAGTATCATTTTTTTAGTATACCCCTTCATAGGCACACTCCTGGAGTTTGCCTCTCCCTGCCCCAATTTTAAATTGGTGGTGTAGAGTCTTGGGGGCTTCCTAGAAACACTGTAACTCACATGATGCCCTTCCCCACCCCCTGTTCTGCAGCCACATGTTCTGGGAACATACCATCCTGTGTGCAGGCTCCCAACAGATTAATAATATTTTTGTGCTTTCCAATCATTTTCATCATTTCCATTTCTGAGATTAAGTCAGAAAGATCTTTGTCAGTTGCATCATCTATAGAATATATAGAAAAGAAGAAAAAAAACAGCAATTAAGGAAAAGCATACTTTCATCACATGACACATGGGAAATTCATTCAAGTACCGCATTCAACCATCTGTTCTAGCAGCTCAATAACACAATATAGCACATACCATGTTATTTCCTTGCCATTTGTCACTACTAATTGCATATAAACTGATCAGTGTCTCCCTCCCTCCCAATAGTCTTATCATCAAATCTAGCAGTTCAAACCTGGTGTAACAATGGTTGGCATCCTGTTGGTGAATTATAGTGGTTTAAGTTGTACTCATATTATCACAACTCACTTTTGGGTTGTTTTGGAGTTCAAAATTCAGTGTCACCTGCATGCCAATCAATATCCCCACCAAAGCCACATTTTATCATCTTTAGCTTCCTGAACCTGGCCATTTCCCAACTGGCAGAGTAGAGGTGTAGCCAGCAAGTGTCCAACTGTTTTTCAGTTGCCAAGTGGGGAGCAATGACACTGCTGCAGGTTCTGTAGATGCCTGTCACCGTGTGTTCATCTATACAGGACAATGGCCAGGCATTTGGCTGTTATTTCTCAATATTCTCTACCAATCTGGAAATGGCCACTTTCGGGAGGGTGCAACTGAGGAAAAAGTGGCTTGGAGATTGAAGTACTCTAACTATATCTTGCAGCTATGTCTCCTGATGCAGGATCATAGCTGATATTTCCCTATCCCATAACCTGTAGCCGATTGGCTACCTCAGTCAGGACATTAATGTAACCCCATGTTCAGAAAGGAAATGGAATTTAATTCCCACTAGTTCATCTGTACAGGGAAAACTTACACTATAGTAGGGTAGGTGTAAGTGCTTCAAAATAATAAGAATGAAAAATCCTAACAAAATGACCCCATAAAAGGAGACTTTTCTGTTGTACCAATTTGGGTGGAAAGTCTTTCTTTTATTGTTATTCCTGGAATTCGCTTTCTGCCATTTGCTGAATATTCTCCCTTTTTTAAAAAAAAAACTAAGTAAATAAAGTTAAGACCACCAAACTCTTTATGAAATTTGAGAAGTGATAGCATGCAAATGCAAGAATGAAGCAAAATGCCCAACCCAATGATCTGGTGGCATGAACATATAAACAGATTAATAAAGGGAAGGAATAAGTTTAGTGAGGCCAAGAAAGCCTGAGATAGCAGAGCAGGAGAGGGAGACTACAGGAAGAAAATCCGGAAGAAAACAACTCAGTACCAACCACTGCAGGAACAGACATAAGAAAAATAAAGAGTCATGCCAAACAGGGAGACCATTTCCTAGCACTATGTGTTCTCAGTACCTTTCAACATCTTGACAGCTACTGTGATAGGCTTATTTGGTTTCTCTTTATTGATGCCCATTGCTTCTGCCATCACTACTTGACCAAAACAACCTTCACCCAAAGGCTTCCCTAAGGTCAGACTGAAATGAGAGATACAAGTAAAGACATTTGAATAATCACCATGTATGTGGCAAACAAAAAAAGGAAGAAGTGAAAAAAACTATATTTGCAGCCTATTTTTTCCTTACCAAGATCTTGCCAATTCCCACTTGGGATCAGAAGGCAGTTCAAGCTCTGAGACATTTGCCAGCATTGGTCCTTCACTGGATGAAAGGCGGGTGATCCTGACTAGTGGAGTATTGGAATTCATTGAAGAGTTGGATTCCAAAGATACCTGCTTGAATAGAGCAAAGGAGTTGTTGTTACTGCCAACAGCTCCTATAACAAACAAGCACAGAAATAAACAGGGTAAAGGGACATAGCTGGGCATTAGTGTTTTTTTTGTCACACACAGTTCATGCTTCATCCAAAAGATAAACTGAAGACACTGTTTTTCTTTGAAGTGCAAGTCTCTTAAGTCATGCTTTGGTTTAAATAATCACAGCTTCCCAATTCAGGAATGTGATTTAGTCTGGTGCTGTGCAAAGCATTAAATGTATTTTCCCATGTAATCTGTCCCAGTTAATGGGACAATAAAAACAGTGTATAATGTAATCACTGGGGTTTGGTTCCACATTGATTCATTGATTCTAAAATCTGTGGCTGCCACATTATATAGAATGTTATTTATTTAATTACTGTATTTTTACCCACCTTTCTCCTGATATAGGGATTCAAACACAGTAAATGTATTAAAATGTGAGCATAAATATTAAAAAAAACATTTAAGCCCTGTGTATTATTAATGACACACTTTCATTTGTCTGCAAAAGGCAAACAGAGATGGGACCATCCTGGTCTCTCTGGGGATGGAGGTCCAGCATCTGGGAGCAGCCACCAAAAAGGCCCTCTCCTGTGTTCCCACTAAACGCGCTTGAGAGAGCGGTAGGACAGAGAGGCCTTCTCCTTAACATAGTATTCTAACAGGTTCATAAAGAGAGATACAGGGCTTCAAATAATCTGGACCCAAGCTGAATGGGGCTTTACAGGTCATAACCAGCACTTTGAATTGTGCCCAGAAACAAGTTGTTGCAATACGGGAATTGTGTGCTCCCTTGTAGCCACCCCCAGTTATCCAGATCCCGCTCTTTGGACCAAGTAAAATTTCTGAGCACTTTTCGAGGGCAGTCCCATGTAGAGTGCATTACCATAATCCAAACAGAATGAAACCAAGACATGTACCACCATGGTGGGAACTGACATTTTCAGGAACTGTGTGGTTGGCAGGCTAGCTTTAATTATGCAAAAGCACTTCTGGTCACTGCTGATACCTGGGCCTCCAAGGTTTAGAGTTAAATCCAGGAAAAACCCCAAGCTGTGAACCTGTGTTTTCAGAGGGAATGTGACAGGATGAATCCCTATTCTGTCCTCCAACTGATTAAGCTTCTATTTCTTTGCCCTCATCCTGCCAGGCACTGGTTTAGCAGAAGAACAGCTTCCTTGGAACTAGGTGGAAAGGAGTATTAGAGCTGGTAACACCTGACCCCAAAACTCTGGATGACCTCTCCCAGCAATTTCATGTAGATGTTAAATAGCATTGGGGAAAGGATTGAACCTTGAGCGATTCCACAGGTCAACGGGTCAAATGAGAATCCCCCAGCACCATGTTCTGGGACTCCCCCTCCTCCACCCCCAAGAAAGAAAAAACTACCTCCAAAGCCCCATTCCATAAAGTCAATTCAAAATGACACCATGGTCAATGGTACTGAAAGCTGCTGAAAGGTCAGCAAAACCAATAGGGACACATTTCACTGTTCAGTTCCCTGTATATACATCATATACCAAGGAGACCAAATCTATGTCTGTTCAGAAACCAGGGCCAAAACCAGACTCCTTCTCCAGGAACCATTGGAGAGAAGCCACCATATACCTTAGTACCTTGCTCAGAAATGGAAGGCTGCAAACTGCCTGGCAACTACAGGAACTGGGGAAAATTTCTTCAGAAGGGCTCTTACCACAGCCTCCTTGAGGCATGATGGGACCCTACCCTGATTCATTAATTCCTTGTCTGCTCCAACAGTTTCCCTCTAGCCTGTTTAATGAGCCAGGAAGGGGAGGGGTCAAGAACACATGTGGTGGCTCTCAACTCTCCAAGGATCCTGTTGGAGCCTCTGGTGGCCTAGGGGATAAAAACCTCGTGACTTGAAGGTTGGGTTGCTGACCTGAAAGCTGCCAGGTTCAAATCCCACCCGGGGAGAGTGCGGATGAGCTCCCTCTATCAGCTCCAGCTCCATGCGGGGACATGAGAGAAGCCCCCCACAAGGATGGTAAAACATCAAAACATCCGGGCGTCCCCTGGGCAACGCCCTTGCAGACGGCCAATTCTCTCACTCCAGAAGCAACTCCGGTTGCTCTTGACACGAAAAAAAAAGGATCCTGTTCACATCCTCAGGGTGCACAAACTGAAAAGCATCTATCAACACTGGAGAAGGAGGTGTCAAGGTTAGAGGCATCTGAAATGCTGGGCCTTATGAAAATGGCAAAACCAAAGTTGGCTTTTTGGATTTGGGGGGCGGGGTATTATCAAGCTATGGATGGTAAACCATTGAAGCACAATTTGAAGATAAGGAAGGCTGACTGTATGCTAATTCCTGAGAATGAACAGCCCATCAGCACCTTAGCCTACTCTTTAGTATTTACCTCTGATGTGTCTAATACAGTGGTGTCAAATTTGTGGGGCCCCTAGGTGTTTTGGACTTCAGCTCCCAGAATTCCTTTCCTTTGGACAAGCTGGCTCGGGGCTTCTGGGAGTTGAAGGCCCAAACATCTGCAGAGCCACAAGTTTGGCACCTCTGTTCTAATACTTCCCATCAGGATCGACTCAGTCCCTCCAGGACAAACAATGATAGTGAATGGACAGACCACCAAAAATGAACCACTTTCTAAGTTTCTCAAGATTCACATGATTGTTAGTGGAGTCAGAACTTGCAATGATTTAGAACTTAAGAGAGTGGAGAAGTATCAAGCAAACTGATCCTTTTAAGATCTGTCATTGCCTTCATCAAGTGAGTTCTGTGAAACCGGCACTTGGTTTTTGGCATCTCTCTGTGTTGCTGCTAGATGTGGAAATTCCCACAATGTCAGACCAAGACATAACAACATCATTCTGACTGCTATCTTTCTTCTTGGAGAATCTGAAACTTCAGACTGTGCAGACATGAACGTGGATAGCTGTGCCTCGTCTTTGTACCTTGCCAGGGTATAATCTTGTCATTTTGGAGTCTACATACTGTGTTATACTGGTATTACTTTATTTATACCAGCCTTTCTTCCAAGGTTATGATACAAGGTAGCTAAAATGTCAATTTTTGGTAATTAAGATTTAAAAAAATCACAAGCCAGAACATTTTGAAACCACTGGAAGCTTGAAAGAAATAATTTATGCAAAATTTGTTTGAATATTCATCATGAAACAAAGCATGATCTTGATGAATTTGTCTTTCATTAATTATCTCAATTATCTCACTCTGAAGTGTTATGTGCATAATGACAATGTAAGATAGGAATATAGGAGAGAGTAGGAATCTTGTATCTACTTTCTGTTACCTGTCTCTTGAGTGGGAACTTGGAGACTTTCTGAATAGTGGTGGCATTTACAGGCATTTTGGCTGGTCTTTTAATTTTATAAATAATTATCACCACTGCCACCAATATGAAGAGAACAACACCAGCTCCATAGCTGAGGATGCTTGCATAAAGAGAGCTCGAGTCATCCGCTGAAAGCTGTTTCTCTGCTGAGGAGCAATAGACAAATGTTATCGAGCCAACATTATTACAGAACACATTTTAATTCAGGAAGCACTTATAAAAGCAACACCATGCTTGCTGCTATGTAATAATATCCTAAATAACTGATCTACATACACTGCCTGCAGCACTGAGTCAGCAACGCATGGAATACACATCTCGGAGGCAAAACATACACTTCTGGTATTCTACAGACTTCATGTTCCCTTCCTAGTTCAAAGAGTACGTGAATAAATTTGCCCCCTTTTCTTTGGGGCTGTTTTATAACAAAGAGAAGCCTAAAACAGCCCAGAGCTCAAAAACTCATAGGAATTACCTACCCCATCTGCTAGAGTGTGAGCAGTTTTTTCAAATGTATTTGCAGTCCCCACCTTCTCGAAAACCCCCCAATATTTCTGGCATGCTGAAACACTCTTGGGGTTTCTCAAAATGGGGCTAGAATCTGTTAATTCCGTACAGATTTCCTAGGAAAAGCTCCTGCAATATCATTGTAGCAAAACAAGTTTGGGGGGGATTTAGTAGTCATTCTGGATAATGTCCTTTTTATGAAATTATATTTAAATACTGACTTAATATTCTGAAGCATATTCAGAAATAGATCAGGCCAATGTCATTTCAAATGCTTGTATTAACTGAAATTAAAAACTTGATATTTGAAATGAAAATGCCTTCTGTGCCATGCTTCTGCTTGAGAAAATATTTAACACTGCTAGTTTAAATGGCCGCGGACTTTGTAGAGGCAGCACTGATATTATCTTTGCCTATAATGAATTCACACCATTCACATTCCCAATAGCTAATGTGATTATGGCATTTATTTTACACAGAGCACAAACATTCCCACTCAGCAGTAACCCATAAATACCAGAACTGGACAGGGAAGAGGCATTTTGCTAAACTAAAAACAGCTCCCACTTGCTGGACATTGCAGGAGTCCTGCTGTAAATATCTTACAATAATTGACATAACAAGGTCTTGATTTTACAAAATCTAAACATAGGCATTATACAACCAAAGAAGCACATTAAATAAAATTAAATGATATAAAACATTATTAAGTCAAGGTTTAGAAATACCAATATGTTCAGTCTATATATAGTGCAAAGTAAACTTATCTTGCAACCAAGGTTCTTTTTTATTTTATCTAATTTTTATAACCCAAATAAAAATGGTTGTCATTTTGAAATTCTAATGCATCATCACCCAACCATTTGAATGCAGACTCAGTTCTGGAATGATAAATTAATGATTTACTTCTATTTGGATCTTAAATTTCACATCCCAAACAGTGAAATGTGTTTTAGAAATGGATCACTTTTGCATCAACTGAAAATCAGCACTTATCTATAGCTCCAGAACTTGGCATTTCAAAAACTTGGCATTTTGAGAGAATAGGAAAAAGGGACAGGGCAGATACCTGGTAACACTGTAAGCCAAGCAGAATGATGTGAAAACCCAATAGAATTCCCAGCAAGACAAGTGTATTCACCAGCGTCCTCAAAAGAAACATTGTGCAAGTACAGAATTTCTAGCTCTTTATCCGTTTTGTTAACACCTGCTGTCTAAAGAAGGGGAAAACAGAAAGAGACAGAGAAGATGTGGGAGAAAACCACACAGGATAAGCCAAATTCCCAGAAAAGGCAACAAACAAAATCAGGCAATTTTCAAGAGCCGATTGAAGTTTTTGAGGTGCCAGGCAGTGCCCTGTCCTCATTTCGTACCACAACCAGCTGTATACAAAGCAAAGAAATCCCTTCACCAGGCTCTTACTCTGTCCCACTAATGATGCATGCAAGCAAAAGCATCAGAATGAAAAATTACTGCCACAGTAGGATTGCCTCTTAGTTAGTATGGTAATGGTGGAGACTGAGTGAACAAGTTGCGGAGCAAAGGAAAAGAGAAGGAAATTAAAGACAAAGCAACAAATAAAATATAGCTCATGTAAATAGTGAATTAAACACAGCAAAAGAAGTTTCAGCATTTCCCTCTTTAAAATTCATCAGGTTTTTAAAAAGATACTATATTGATACCAGAAGCTTGTTAACATTTGCCACTTTGGGTGGTTGACTGTGTTTACATGCCAATAACTGATAAATTCCTCACTGGGAAATAGGCCACCAAGACTTATAGAAAGTGAGTGATGGACTTATTACACAATATAGTTCATATAGGTTTTTTTTAGTGAAAGCAACATAGTTGTGCAAGTCCGGAATCTTATAGCATAATTCTGTATTTTATTATACTGTATTGCTTTTGGGTCATTTGGAAAACAATTCTTTCCCCACGAGACATAATCTGTCATTCCAACCATGCAGGCTGCTTCCCTGTGATAGTGGCCAACTGGCCATGGTATGGGTGGGGTTTCATTGCCCACACCTTGATATTCCTCCAGCAGGGAAACTCCATACTTTTTCTGGTGCCTGAGCTGGGAAGATTCTGTGGTTCCCAAGAGGGCTGCTGTACATTTGTTCTCCAACCAAAGTATGGTGAAGAAGAAATGCATCTAACAGCTGATATCTGATGAATAATGAAACAGGGTAAATGGGACAAGGCAGAAAAAAGAATTATGAAGTCAGGAGAGTACAAGCCACAAAGTAAGGAAAAAAAATGAAGAAAGCAAATTGTAACTGATAGCCATCCATGTGGGAATTTTTCATTGCAATGGATTTTCAAAGCTTTACATTATTCTAAAAGTTAGTGAAGAACTAAAAGGAGTAACTTCAGGACAATACGCTATCAGCCAGCAGGACAGAGTACATGAATATTAATTGTAATGTTTAGCACCTTAAGGCATTACTGCTCATTCTTGCAGTTGCTAAGCCTTTGGGACAGAGTTGAGGGTTTACCTGGTTTTGATTTGCGAATGTGGAGCCAAAATGATTTTTCGGCTCTGCCTACGAAATTGCTGGCTCTACATAGATATTCTCCTTCATCGTGTTCTGTCACATTGAACAGATATAGGTTAGCATCGGCTTCAGCGTTTTTACTGATCCAAGACTGCAGAATAGACAGAAACCTGAACTTCAGTAAACCAAAAATTGTCTCTCCATTAGACATGTTAAACAGACAGGACTAATTATCTGTTATTCGACTTTCCCATTCGTTTTTGTATTTAGTAGTTGCTTCATTTGTAGATTGACTTGAAGAAACTGATACATAGCTCAATGGTGAGAGCAAAGGAATTCTAACTTTTTGGGGGACTTGTATCCCTGTAAATTTCTATCTTTTTATGAAGCAGTTGCAATTGCTGATTGTTTGGAAAGCTGCATTTAGTTAATATAGTACAGTTTTTTCAACTCCTTTCTAATAGTTCCATTTTTGAACATTCCCTTATACTTAAGTAGTCAGCAAGTGTAGTTAACTGAGGCTTCTTTTCCAATTCATTTGGGAGAGAATGCTTATAATTGTCAAGCATGTCATCTTGTAAGACTCTGAAAGTTCTCTTTCTTACTATACTGTATTGCTTCTGGGTCATTTGGAAATCAATTATTTTCTCACTAGACATAATCTGTCAATGACCTCCATCTCTAAGTTTCACAGAATCCTAGAGTTGGAAGAGACCATGAAGGCCATCCAGTCCAACCCCCTGCTATGCAGGAATATACAATCAAAGCATTCCTGACAGATGGCCATCCAGCCTTTGCTTAAAAACCTCCAGAGAAGGAGATTCCATCACACTTTGAGGTAGTATGTTCCATTGTTGAACATCTCTTGCCATCTGGAATTTTTCCCCCTATTGCTTCCTCCTCAATCTTTCAGATATTTAAACATGTCTATCATATCCTCTCTTAACTTTCACTTCTCCTTGCTTCCCACCTTGTACCAGTCAATTTGGTTACACATCAGATTAAGGGACAGAATTAAAATGGTTACTGCAGGGGACCAAAGCTCTGGTCCTTATTTGGAAGTAGATGAAGATTACACTATGTTCACTGAGATTGTCTGGGGCCTGAATGGTTTTTCTCATGCCATATACCCACATCTTACAGTCTGATTGATCCGTTTAGACATTACTGGGGGATATTTATACTTGGTACAAGATATAAATATTTTCTAGGATTCTGAAAGACATATTGCTTTTCATTACACAATTCAACAAAAAGCTGTCTTTCTTTAAGGCCTGTTCCTTGAGTTTTTTGGGGGTGCCGATTCAGAAAATTCAATTGGACAGATCACATCAGCTCCAGTTTATTAGATCATGATTCTCTATGGGTGTCCAGATGGCGATTGGCAGATGGTATATGTTCTGGTTCTCAAAACTTGAGCTGTTACGGGAAACTGGTGCCATTTTTGAAATGAGTAGGTCAAATGCACCCAGAAACAGGTCTAAATTTTCAGGCACCAAAATGTGTGTTGTCCAGTGTTATATTTGAATTCAAAGGTCGGAAAAAACACAAGCCATAGCCACATGGAGCCATGATCATATACAAAAATTAAATCAGCATCCACAAATCTTTGGGAACACTGGTCTTTAAAATAGATAGTGCTAGTCTTGAATTGAGAGACTGATGTCTGGCGATACTTGTCTGTGTAGTACTGCAAAATCCCTCATAACAACACTGTGAGGTTAGCTTATTATCATCTTTCATGTCCAGAATGGAGTAGGGGAAGGCCACAAATGAATGTTTATGACAGGTTGTCAAGTGAGTTTGGGGAAAGCTGAGTCTATACAACACCTAGTACTGCAGGAAGTACTCAGACCAGACTTTTGAATTCCACACTTTTTCTGTATTAGAAGCTGGCACTGATACAGATTTGATGAGAATTTTAATGCTTGATTTTCAGAAGATATTCAACACTGTTACTGTTTCATTTGTTTCTGCTGAAGATTCTTTTGACCTCCATCAGCTAAGTTGTTGACAAAGCTGAAGAGTAACACCCCCAGAACACAATGGTGTGGCACTTCAGATCTCCTAGTGCAAAGTTCAGCCACTGATAACAACTCATTGAGCATGGTTTCCCAACCCATCATAGATCCTCTGATGTATTTCCATCTATTTCATATTTGTATTGATGAAGGTTTTCATGGCTGGAATCACTGGGTTGCTGTTAGTTTTCCGGGCTGTATGGCCATGTTCCAGAAGCATTATCTCCTGACGTTTCACCCACATCAATGGCAGGCATCCTCAGAAGTTATGAGGTCACCTTACAACCTTTGAGGATGTCTGCCATAGATGTGGGCAAAATTCCAGGAGAGAATGCTTCTGGAACATGGCCATACAGCCCAGAAAACTCACAGCAACCCAGTGTTTCAAATTAATCATCTTGCTAATTAAAATATGAGGACTTTCATCTGCTGAAATCTTGGTAACAGATGGCATTCATAGCATTTTTACCATCTAGTAAACTAGAGATCCAATCAGAAAAAGATCTAAGACTAGTTTGACAGAATTTGATCTTGACAAATCCATGCTGGCTCCTACTAATCATTGCACAGTGATCAAGATACTAGGAAACAAAGTTTGATATAAACCAGGCGAATAGTTTTCCTGATAGTGAGATCAGGCTGACTAACCTGTAGTATCCTGGGTATTTTTTTGTCTTTTTTATAGGAAAGGGTTAGGATTAGGGGAATCAGGATGACCTGACCTGTAGTACACGGGGTCTTTTTTTTGGGGGGGGTCTTTTTAAAGGAAAGGGCTAAGTTTCCAATCCTCCAGTACCTCATTCAATTTCCAACATATCTTGAAAATGACAATACGTGGTTCAGAAAGTACATCAGCAAGTTCCTAATATTTTGGGAGGTAGTTCATCTGGCCTTGCAGATTTGAACTTTGGTCTTGGAAAGTAAACAGGGTCAGCCCTAGTTAGTACCTGGATGGGGAACTGTAAATGAATACCAGAGTATTCCTTGCCTAGTAAAATCCTATTAAAAGCATGGAGTCATTGTAAGTTGACAAGCAACTTGAAAGCCCATAAACTAGTTAACCAGGTGATTCCTGCATAACTTTTTGTCAATCTAGATTTGAAATCTAGGTGTCCTTTTGGTCATTCTCTTGCTGCAAACATATCTGAATAACCTCTTGCCAATGCTTCCTGCTTCCTCAGTAGATATCTTCTCATTATGAGCTCTAGTTTTGACTACACATCTTTAGTCTTCCTTGGTGATTTGTTCTTCCTTCCATTCTTTAAAACTTTTTTTTTCTTTTCACACCCTCTTACAGATTACTGTGCAGCCACATGGGCTTTTGCAGATTTCCCCATCTTTTCTATGCCATAGAATTGTTTATGCTTTTTGCAACTATTTCTTCATGAAATGCTATATTTGCTGGGTGTCCTTTTAGCATTTCTAGCCATGGGATTCTACCCAGTATTTCCCTGACCTCGATAAATCAGTTTTCCTGAAATATAGGGTCTGTGTTTGACTATACTCCTCTTTGGCAAGTCCCACAATCATGAATTCTAGCATCACATGGTTACTTCTGCTCAGAATATCCTGTTTTGATTCCTGCAGACAATTCCCCCCTAGCAGTAAGAATCAAGTCCAGGGTTGCTGCTCCCCTTGTTCCGTCCTCCATTTTTTGAAAGAGGCAATTATGCGCAAGACACATCAGAAAATTGTTGAGAGAGCCTATACTTAACTGAGTATCACAGCAGATATCAGAATAACTGAAGTTCCCCACAACTACTAATTCTTGCTTACTGGAGATTTTTGAAATTTGTTTCCGACAAGCATAACCTAGCATCTTGTACTGGTTTGGTGCCCTATTGCAAACTTCTAACAAAATGTTTTCTGTATTTCTTTTTCCATTTATTTTTATCCAAATGCCCTCTTTGATTAATCTCATGGATTTCTGTACAAGTGAATTTGTGTTTAATATATAATGCTATTCAATCTTTTTTTCTGCTCCATCTATTTTTATTGGGCAGGTCATAACCCTCAATTGTTATATTCCAAAAATGGGAGTTATTCCACCAAGTCTCTGCTATACCTATAAAATCATATTTTCTTCCTGCACTAGGACATCAACCTTAACTTGTTTCCCAAATTCTGTGCATTGGGATACATATCTTTTGTTTTACGTCTCACCTTCTCGCCTTTTATTTTACTCTGAGTTACTATGGCTCACATTCTGTCCCTCCTCTAGAATTCACATTCTTGTGTTTACAGTTTGCCTTTTGACAGATGTTTTACTTATGATACCCAACTTCCCAAATATTTAAAGTCCTCTTGATCAGACCTATCACATTTTTTCAAAAGAAATTCTTCCTTGTCTTTGTGAGGTGCAGCCAATCTGCTGCCATTAAGTAATTTCACAGTATTGAATATCTTTTGTATATAAAGCACTAACAAAGCTAATTTAATCTAGTTCAGTTCTGGGCTGTAACACCGCAAAATGTGGACAATTCAAAGGTTGTGTGCGAAGATGTGTTTTGAACACACACAACTACTTGAAAATGAAAACTTACAACTAAACAGGAATTTATTTACACCAGCTTATCAGAGTTGTATCTTCTCAAAACCAATTGCTAAATAAGTAGGGAGAATGACTTAATGCACATGTTGTTCTATTTTAGGTCTGTGATTTTAGTGTAGGGAAGTTAATATTTAATATTTTTTTCTTGCAGCTAAGAATGAGTATTTCCCAAAAGTTACTCACTGCTTTAGGGAAAACAAGTATTTCTGCCCAGTTCATGCCTGATACTTTGCAATGCTGAAGAATATAATTATTATGTGCTGAAATAAATGTGGGATTCCGTTTTCCATGAGAATTGCGAGGCTGGCACAAAAACAATTTCCAGGCAGTTCTGTATAGGGATTTTTGCACAAGATTGCTTTTTTCTGTAAAAGATTTTTGTTAAACAAGATTGCTGTTTTCTTGCATACAAAACAGTTGACTTTCAAAAAAAGCATTGGTGTTTTTTGTGCAAAGTTACACAATTCTTAAACAAAATTAATAAACATTTTAAAAACCCACAAGTATTTTTCTGCCAAATAATCTGCAGAAACATTTTGGCATGTGTGAATACCTGAGAGAAAATTCTAACCACTATATTATTCCTGAATAAGTTTTCCAACTGGTTTTCTTGCCCAAGAAATGAATAGCAGTGAATATTCTTTTCTCCCCTTTTAAGAGTGCATCTACACTGTAGAATTATTATAATTTGATGCCACTTTAACTACCATGGGTATGAAATGTTATGAAATCACAGGGGTTGTAGTTTCACAAGCTGTCTCTGTCAAAATGTGCTATTGTTTTAACAAACTACAACTCCCAGAATTCTGCAGCATTTTTCGATGGCAGTTAATGTGAATAGTCAGAAAGTCAAAAGATCTCAAAATATGAATAGCTATCAAACAGCCCCTAATAATACAAGTTTTTCACCTTTGGTACTCAGCAGACTTACAAGACAACACAGCTGTCTACAAACCTTTAGTACAGTGACATAAGGAGTTCCATCTGGTCCATATTTGCTTCCATTGACTTCCACATGTTTCAACCACTGGATGTGAGGTTGGGCATCACTGTATACTTTGCAATGGAATTCAACATCACTTCCCATCACCACTGTCTGGTTAGCAGGCAATCCCGCTTGAAGAATAGGACGGTGAGGTGACCTTTCTATATAAAAAGAAAAAAAAAGAAGAAATGAATAATGAACCTGCACTTTCCTGGCAATTAGGAAGCTGCTCTGTAGAGTGGTCTTTCAGGAAATATTAAAAAAATTTTTTTTTAGATGAAACTCACTCTTAAAACTGTAAGTAGATGAACAATGTTGGGGGAAGAGTCCATTGTCAAGAATTCCATTGGAACACAATACTCTGATCAGGTTATGCTGCAGCATGTTATTCTGCAACAGGGACAGGGTGATGAAGCCTAGCTGTGGCCTCATTTGCCACTCCTAGTCAGAAGGCAATCTTCTGATTCAGAGGATCTTCCACTCCAGAACATAAGGCATAAACCCCAAACCCAAGTCTACCACTACAGACTATCTGACGCAAGCAAGCTAAAACATTTACCAAGAACATCAAGCTGGTAAGTATGCCAAATGACGCCATATTTGTTGCGCACTACACATGTGTAGTTGCCGCGATCTGATGGAACAACACTCTCCATGACGAGACTCCACTGCTGATGCCGGAGCTGCAAAAATAAAGAAGAAATAGAAATTGGTCTTGTTTGGTCAGAATAGATAATGTGAAACATAGAGAAAGGTAGAGTTTTCCTGATCTCCAGTTATCTTCCCAATACATTACTGTAATTGCTTGAGAGCCCACCACTATAAAAAAAACAACAACTTCCCAGCAGCCTGAGATTGGAAATAATGCAGTGACATACTTTACATTTCTAGGCGCGAAGATCACTGCAGATGCAGACTGCAGCCAGGAAGTCAGAAGACATTTACTTCTTGGGAGAAGAGCAATGGCCAACCTCAATAAAATAGTGAAAAGCAGAGACATCACACTGGCAGCGAAGATCCGCATAGTTAAAGCAATGGCATTCCCCATAGTAACCTATGGATGTGAGAGCTGGACCATAAGGAAGGCTGAGCGAAGGAAGATAGATGCTTTTGAACTTTGGTGCTGGAGGAAAATCCTGAGAGTGCCTTGGACCGCAAGAAGATCCAACCAGTCCATCCTCCAGGAAATAATGCCCGGCTGCTCACTGGAGGCAAGGATATTAGAGGCAAAGATGGAATATTTTGGCCACATCATGAGAAGACAGGAAAGTTTGGAAAAGATAATGAGGCTGGGGAAAAAGGAAGGAAAAAGGAAGAGAGGCCAATCAAGGGCGAGATGGATGGATGGATGGTATCCTTGAAGTGACTGGCTTGACCTTGAAGGAACTGGGGGCGGTGATGGCCGACAAGAAGCTCTGGCGTGGACTGGTCCATGAGGTCACGAAGAGTCGGAAACGACTGCATGAATGAAGAAGAAGACATGGAAGGAGCTTGAGGGCATGTCTATACTGGATGCCTGAACAGGATTCTTAGAGAGCTGTTCCAGTGACCTTCAACTTTCCTAAGTCTTCTTTCTTGCCAGTTTAGTGATAGTTACACCTCTAGCAAGTGGCTGAGGCCTTTTATCTATTTGGGAAGGTAAACCTTTTCAGAAATAGCATAGTAAATTCTCAGGGAAAAGCAAGGCATGGGAGATACCTCTAGGGAAGGGGACAATTCCAAAACACAGAAGTCAGAGAGTTGGAACAATGTAACACAGAGAACCAGAACTAGGAAAAACAATCTTGCAATTCTAGAGTTACACAACTGATTCCAAGAAAAATGTTTCACTCCTTAGAAGCTAGAGATGAACTTGTAGATTTCTAGGGAAGGAAAGACTCCTGCCAATTTCTAGAGCAAAAAGAGACATGTGATAGTGATAGATGATTCCCTCTTCAAAGTAACAGAAGCAGTGGTATGTGGACCGAGTAAGAGGTTTCAAGAGGACCACTGTCTCCCAAGCAAAGATGCACAGGCAGGCTGACAAAACCCATTAAAATCACTGACTATTACCCCTTCCTTATGATCCATGTTGGGAAAAATGATACACCAAGGTATAGCATTCAACAAATTTCAAGGACTATGAAGTTCTGGAGAGGAAACTAAAGGATTTTGGTGCACAGGTTGATATTAATTCCTTTTTCCTATTCAAGTACATGGCCCAGAAAGAGAGACAAGAATAGAAGAAATGAGTAATTGGCTCTGCGGAGGTTATCAGAAAAGCCTTGGTTTCTTGGATCATGGTCTATACATTTATGAGGAAGGATGTTTTGCAAAAGATGGGTTTGAATCTTGCAAACTTGATCATGAGGGCTTTCAAAGTCTTTCAAATGGGGGAAAGAACAACTGTTCCAGAGTGCAGGAGAACCCCAGGTACTGGAGAAAACAGCTTTCAGTCATATAAGGGGAATTGTGTCAATAGTTAGGAACTCAACAATGAACAAGGGGACAGCTGCAGAGATACTAGATCATCTTTGAGAATTCTTAGAAAATAGGAGAGGTCTCATTACATCGGAAGAGGTTGTAGTGTTGTCCTTACCCTTGGAAAATGAAAAAAATATATAGGAAATGTTCCAGAACAGCATATCCTGATCTTATATTTTTATATTTACATCAGATAATTTTATTTAATTAATCCTTTTATCCAAATCACACTTTTCATTAAAAATCATATTCATATAAGCAATCAGTTTGGATTTTATGATACTAACTGGAATGTTGGTTTGTTCAATATGATGAATCTCATAACCAATGCTTAGTGAACAAAAGCTCAGATGTACCAACATTGGAAATTAACCAGATTGACATTGATAAATAAACCAAAGATCAGCCTACGGATAATGTCTTACTTTGATGCCCCCAATACGATGTTCTCCTCTGAATTCCTTGCCATTTTTCTGCCAATAGATAGAAGGTGTTGGATTGCCAGCAGCTGGGCAACGAAACCGAATGGTATTTGCAGCAGGTACAGCCAGTAGTTTCCTTTCCATTTTTTCACGACGGGTCCAGTATGGAGCAACTGTAGACACAAAATAGCAATTGAAAAAACACGTAATGTAAACTGGCCAAACATGAAATGTAATGTCTTCTGTGGAATTGCTAAAAGGGTATAACAGGTAAATTTCAGTAATTCCCCTTGCGTTAGAAGTGGGCCAAGTATGGCCCTGCAGCTGAGCACAACGCCTAGGATGCTTTCCTCAGGCTGAGATCTGACAAGGACGTTCTTTTTTTCTGCCAAAAGGAGAGGGAATAAATTACCTGACAACAATTTATCTTTTAAATATGGTAGATCACTACGCTCAACACATTTTTTAAATAGTCAGCTTAAAAAAGTCAGGCATTTCTAGCTTTGGCCATTTTGGTTAACCTGTATTGAATGGTGACAGAAAATTGATCTTGAAGCACAAGTTATACTGACAGGTATTTTTTTACCATTATTTAATGTTATTGAACACAAAGACAAAAATAGTCCTGCACTGTTCAACAGAACTGGGTAAAACTTTAATGAAACTTTCCAAAAATAATATTTCAATAAAAGGGTCTTGACATCTGCCCAATTAATTATTTTCTCTGTGGCAAGGTCAGAGTTGATGAAATAGTTTGAGGATAAAAGGAGGGGTGGGGGTTAACTAATCCAGAAACACTATCTTTACTAGTACTATGATAGCCACTTGCATTTCTGTGTCCAGCCTAATTCAGACATACATAGCTAAATCATTTGCACAGGAAGAACATGCTCATATCAGCGCACGCACGTGCTTCTTTTGATGTTTCAGGGGATTCTTTTTAAAAGCAGGAATGTTTTTAAACACCATGCACTTTGTGTTGGTCATGGAGTATAATAAAATTTTGTTGTTGTTTGTTATTGTTGTTAACCACCATGCTTCCTATGGAATTATTGAGGGTACCACCTTTTTCTATGGGGGAAGGCTCAGAAAATATTTTAGTGAGGATGTTGCTATACTAGTTTTTATGTAATACAATGGAACATTTTAGTTTTGGAATGCACTTTTGGACTGCAGAATATATACAGAGGTGCACCTACAGTGTGGGTCATTCTACACATTTGTCACCTGTGCACTTTTAAATAATGGTCCCAAATTTCAGCAGCTTGTTATTTAAAAGTTATTCCTATAAGCCAAAGGAAAAAAAATGAAGCAATGTGCTGAAAGAAGATTTCACAACAAATGTACTGGTTTTTATAACTACAGTGCTTTTTTTGTCTAGCCAATGGTATTGGGTATGAAGAATGTTCCATGCTGGCTTTCAGATAATGCAATGCAGCAGAAGTCTGATGCTCAATAGAGGGGCCTTATTTAGAGGAGACTGAAATTTCTTCCTTTGGAATAGTACTGGAAATCTATATTATCAGCAAACATTGCTTCTGTTTTCTTTCTAGGCCAGTTCCTGTCAAATGTATTTACAAACAGCAGTAAAAATAGTTGGAAGAAAAGCGGAGGGGCATTTTGTCCCACATTAAGAAAACAATCAAGTGTAAAACACAGAAAATGTGAACAATTGAGAAGTTTGGGCTCAGTACTGGATAATATTAAAGCATGCAAGCCAGTCCTTTCCATTGCTAAATCTGCAACTGAACTTGCAGATACTTACTTCCATCTTCAGATTCCTCATCATCTTCATCCTCATCTTCATCATCACCGGATGATGGTGATTCTTGACATGTAAAGGAGGGAAAAATTGTAATCTTATTTACTGAAGTAAAGTTTTGAAATAATTCTTACAAATAATGTCCACTGTCAAGTAATATTAGCAGTCCTTAAGCTCCACTGTTTCCCAAACTCTGATTTTTAGGTATTTTGGACTTCAGCTCCCAGGACCCTGATCAGTTGAGGACCAAAACACTAGAGCTTGGGAAACACTATCTAGTTTGAAATCTCCATATTGTCATGCAAGGCTAGATCAGGGAAGGTTAGAGTACTGAAACTAAAATCACACAGGATATGTGATACCAAAATGACTCTAAACAGTTTGGTTAAGGTCTCCTCCCCATCTACCCTCTATATGCCACAATCCCTCCAGAAACATTTTTAAAGCCCCAAAGTGATCATTCTTTCTCTTTTCATTATTAACACATTTTATTTTTGTTTTTAAAAGAGAGTTGTTTGTAAAATGACCAAAATAGAGTCTGGCTGCAGGTTTCAGGGTCCTAACAGGCAAGACAACATTCAGGAGGAACATGCTAGATTCTACATTGCTATGCCAGACTGCACAGTATCTACAGAATCCACTAAGTCCTACCATGCAACAAGTATATGCAATAAATTCAGGTTTTATTTGTCTTGAACCACACAAATGCTAAAACTGATAGATTCAAATGTTTGCAGTATGTGGAATTATTGTTCGAACTAGCTTTCCTCCATATTGGATACTGCAGAAAAGATCTTCTCAGTTTTGTAATGCGTTGCCTTTTGGCATGCAGAGACTCTTAACTATGTATTTAATTAGCTACCAAGCACAATCCCAGTCAATATTTATTGATGCTTCCTGTGTTTCGTAACAAAGGTTTTAGCTACTCTACATCATTTAGTATTTTAAAAGCCAATAAAACCTGCCATAAATTCTATAGGCTTATTCTTCAGCTTAATTCAGCTTCTGTGTTCTTATATAATTTTCTTGTGTATAGAAGACATAACATTTCCTCCATTCCATTTATTTGGGTAGAACACCTCACAACAACAACAACAACAACAACTGTATTCCATGGCAGTTTTCAAACTATAGACTGCCAGAATACAATGAGGCTAACACTTCATATTTCAACTTTATTCTAAAATGTAAGAAATCTTACTACCTTTCCATCTTGAACATACTTGAGCTCATCAGATTTTGGAGGCTAGGCAGGAAAAGGCCTGGTTAGTAATTGCATGGGGGACCATCAGGGACCTCAAGATAACATTCTCCTGGAATCAGTGAATGCCTTGACTGCCACCAGTGTTGACATATTTACCTTTTTTGTGTCAGAAGCAACTTGATAACATACTGCAAGTTGCTTCTAGTGTGAGAGAATTGGCCTTCTACACTTACATTGCCCATGAGATGCTCAGATGTGTTACCATCCTGCTGGGAGGCTTCTCTCATGTCCCTGAAAGCTAGAGCTGACAGACAGGAGCTCATCCCATTTCACGGATTCAAACCAGCAACCTTCAGGTCAGCAACCCAACCTTCAGGTCACCAGTTCAGTTGATCTAACTCATCATTTAGCTTCTGCCACTTCAATGTTCTACTTCTATTATAAAGAAATGATCTAGTAAATACTTCTGTCTCATAACAACAGCAGCAGCAGCAACAACAACAACAACAACAAGAACATACTTTATTTATAACCCGCCCTATCTCCCTGAGGGGATTCAGTGCAGTTTACAACAGCTATTGGCAAACATTCAATGAAGTAAGAAGCTGAACAAAGACAAAAATAACCAACCTTCCAAATCCCAAAAACAAATCTACATCTACATAAAAATAATAACAAATTATCAAAAATTAAACAGTAAACAAAATAAATGTATGATTATATATTCCATATATTAGAATGGGAAGACACTAGACATCTTCACTTTAAAAAGTCCTATGAGCTTGCAAAGTGTCAAAACAAAAGATAGAAAATAGAGCAGGTGCCTAAGGAAGGGACAGATGAACGGTAATCCATGAAAGGGGTAAAATGGGGAGAATAAACACCAGGATGGATGCACTAAGCTACCACTAACAAAATTATCTTTTGAAAAGACAATTACTATTTTTATTGTGTAAAAATCATATTGAAAGAGGAACGGACAGATAATAAATTGAAAACACAGCATTGGCAAACAAAATAAGGCATGTAAGAATGTATAGAAAACAACAAAATATCCAAATTAGTGACCTTTTTGAGTTTATACGTCATAAGGTCTGTTACTCAGCATCTCCCTAAGTGACAACAGGATTAGTGTCTCAGGTCTAACCATAGGTGTCATTGTAATTGGGGTCCACCACGGACAGTGCTGACACTGTTGTATATAAGTTGTAGTAATCCTGTGTTAGTTGGATGAGGGTTGGAGTCTGTTGGATGAAGAACGTAGAGAGACTGTTGTACATACTTGAAATACTGTATTAGCATTTATGCTGTTTGTACTATTGCTGCAACGGAAGAAAGAAAAGCCTTCCAGTTGGAAATAACAGCTTTGTGGTTGTGTTGTTCTTGTTCTGGAGGAGACCATTTCACTGCAAGAAGGTACTTGGCTCCCTAACATGAGTGAAGCATCCTTTCTGCTGTGCATCAGGGAATTCCATGTTGTTTTAAATCCCTGACAAGGTCTTCAGTCCATCAAATAATAGAGCACTGGTTCTCAACCTGTGGGTCCCTAAATGTTTTGGGTTTCAACTTCCAGAAATTCTAACAGCTGGTAAACTGGCTGGGACTTCTGGGAGTTGCAGGCCAAAACACTTGAAGACCCACAGGTTGAGAACCGCTGTAATAGAGGGTAGGCACAGGGCTGACAACAGCATTATAGACCTCTGGGCAAAGCAGTACACTGGACCCTGCCTACATTACCACTCGTGGGAATAGAAAGGTAAATTATTGATAAACTTATATTTATTGATACCACATAATAGGTCTACAGTTTCTTTTTCCTCACTTCACTTCCTTATACTGCTAACCTTTCACCATACAAACAGAATTCCTGAAACAGAAACAGCAGAGGCTCTGCTTCTGACAATGGAATGTACACTGTCAGCAATTGGTGTCCCCAGCCATTAATTGCCTCCTGCAAATCCATTACAATATTCTGCTTCCATAACATCACAAGCAATGCAAACAGTAAAATTTCTCTTGCGAATGCAGACTTGCCAACTCCCTGCTACAAGTGATTTGTCTCCTTGTACCAAGTTCTTGGAAGATCTGAATGTTGAGGCAGGTGATCAGAAAATTATTGTTAAATTCTGGTCTGTACATAGATTAGCACCTATACTCACAGGATCCCCAGGCCACTGCTCATTTATTAGGATGGCACTGTTTACAATACGAAGCACAAGTATTTTATCCAAAGAGGGCATAGAGAATTCATTTCCATCTATCGAATGTTAGGCTTCCAAGAGGTGTGCAAATAGTATGTACATGTACAAAGAACACATATATACAGTAGAGTCTCACTTATCCAAGCTAAACGGGCTGGCAGAAGCTTGGATAAGCGAATATCTTGGATTATAAGGACTGATCAAGGAAACGCCTATTAAACATCAAATTAGGTTATGATTTTACAAATTAAGCACCAAAACTTCATGTTATACAACAAATTTGACAGAAAAAGTAGTTCAATACGCAGTAATGTTATGTTGTAATTACTGTATTTACGAATTTAGCACCAAAATATCACGATATATTGGAAACATTGACTACAAAAATAGCTTGGATTATCCAGAGGCTTGGATAAGCGAGACTCTACTGTATCTGAAAAACCAAGGATTACTTGAAAACAAAATTAATTTAACTGATGGTTCTTCCCTAAAAGCAAACTATTGCTGGGCATAACCAAAATATAGTTACAGATGCAGGAGGTGAGTCATCTAAAATATGATGCAAGATCCATGATATAGCAGACACAGAAGTCAAAGTTATAATCCATTGGCCTCAAACTCAAAATACCCTATTTATTGACCAGCAGTAAATATTTATAAACAAACATAGGTTTCTTTTTGCACATATTGAATTAACATTTCCAAAAGCAGAACTGATGGTGGACCTGCTGAAATCTACAACCTTTACATGACTCAGCTCCCTAGTAGTTTAATAGCATGTACAAAGAAGTTTAGTCAAAACATATTTTTTAAAATTACTTTTAAAGAATATCATAATACAGCAATAACTGAATAAACAAACAAATTAAAAGGGTACATATATATTTAAAACTACTCATGTACTGTCTAAATAATACTATTACAGAACTGCTAACTATCTACTACAAATAACAAAATGAAAACACATAAACACACAAAACCACAAAAAACAAAGACAGATCTGACTAACAGACCAATCTACAGACCTCTCACTTTCTGTTTATTTCTAAACTAGTCTACTCCCTTTAAATAATGTTATATATTCATACTTCTACATTTAACAACATTCTGCTAGTTCATAAATTCCACAAGTAATGAAAATCGCTATCATTGTTGCAACATATTAATGATTTAGTATTAATTATTAATTATAAATCTCAATCTCTTTTGAAGTTAGACAAATATTTCTCCTCTATCAGCCTAGTCAATTTGTCCATTTCATTTAGCTCACAAATCTTTGCCAGACATTCTCATCTTCCTTTGACTTCTGTTTCCCATCCATTTCATCCTGGTGTTCTCTATTTGGTCTTAGCTTCCTCTTTGATATGTATCAATCTTGTTATGGCATCTCTTCATTAACACAGCTGATAAAAAGTCCAGCCATCGTATGAAACTAATCACCACTTCTCTATGCAGATTTTTCTGACTAGCCTCATAGCAATCCTGTCGGTTGATCTTATCAACTTCCTTGATGAGATCTTTATGTAAAATTTCCAGACAAAATTTTCTCCAATCTTTCTGTCTGCTTCAGAAACCTGAATTTCAATTCTACCAGTTTCTAGTTTGCCTGAGTTAGACCCCCTGTCACCTTTGCGAAATAGTTATGTATATCTTTCATTCCTGATGTCCTTTCTTACTAGCCTCTATTCTTCCAAAATCGGGTTAATATTATTGGTTCAAAATAATGTAAAATGTTCTTTCAATAGCTATTTGTCTGGAATCATTTGATCTAAAATATCAGTGAATTCCTTACACTGGTTTTGCTTAAACACAATGATAGCAATTTAAATTTGTTCTAGTTCTTTTGTGGGATTCAAGTATTCCTTTCTTGTTAATACTTTTAATTTTGGATGTAACATGATAAGTGAAAACCGGAACAATTCATCAGCCCTCCCCTTACTCTACATCCTATCTGGCTTATTAAGAAAGAGAATTAAAGGCAAATAAATCTTGTGACAATTATTATAGTTTGTGTGACCAATGAAGGGTTAAAGATTTGTTTGTCTTTGAAGCAAAACAAAGGAAATTTCACATGATAAACACACACATAAAATAAATATTTGGACTTTTGGGAGCATAATGACTCCCTTCTTTGGGTAAATCTAGTATCTGTAACTTAGCAATAGCAGTCTAAAAACAACTGAGGAAAGGAAGTGTACTGCCATAGTGTGTTCAAATCCAAAACTACTCATATTTCCCAAAAGGGTCTATATCTAGTTAGCAACACATGCTGTAAATGGGGCTTCTGACATTCCACAAAAATGGACAGAACACATGTAATCCAATCATCTCACTGCACATAAAAGTTTGGATTGCCCTGCAAGAGGAATTTAACATGGGGAGATTGATCAAAATACAGTTGTCATGACATCTAAAATTACCTATGCAATAAAACTGTGGGGAACATACAGCCTTTTCTAATACTAAAATAAGGCATAGACTGGAAGATTCCAACACAGCCCAAGATGGAAGAGTATTTAATATTAATCCAAAATCGCCAAGCTAGCAGATCAAGGTCTAGAAGATGAAGCTTCATCAGGCAGAAGCTGCATCTTCATCAAGGTTGACTGCCTGGTCCTATGAGCACAATAATGCCCTGCCACCCCAAATCATCATCAATTAGCCCCCACCTGGTGGCCAGCCAATCACAGCAACACTCCCCATCCAGAACTCCTGGGAATGGTTTGGGAATAGAGCAACTGAAGGGCCCTGACTTCTAAAATTACTAAATTTTATAATGGCTAAAAATGCTTGAAAATACATTAAAAACCAAGCAAAACAAATGACGGATTCATCAGAGAAGGGGAAATATGTTTCTTAAAAGTATATCACAGAGAAAAATAAAGATAGCAATAAAGAAATTACTCTTCAACTACAGTGTAAATGAGGTAAATTAAACTATCCCAACAATTCAATCAGTTTTGCACAGGCTCGGCTAGATGATTGGTCAGTTTTCAGCACAACAACAGTATTGTTAAAAGAATCAGCACTGGTTTTCTTAGCTATGTTGTGTGATTTCAGCTCTGCTAAAATTGCGGGTTTAAGGCCTGGAGTGTCAAGCTTTCAAAACGCCAAATGAGACACAGATGGGTTAAAGGCAAAATCAGAAACTTTATTCTCAATGACCAAGGATGATGTCAGTCAAGACAGCACTTCAGATAACTGACATACTGCAATTGCAACTACATAGCATATTTATTGTATTTTGACAGCTATTCAAGTCTATTGTGCTGGCTCCTAATTGACTTAGAAAATGTTCTGTTAAGGATCAGTTCCTGTAGTGATCCAGGGCTCCATCCTACACCATTGCTGGTTGGTCTTTCCTGTGTTGGGCAATTTTAATAAACCGCTATTGGATAATTTTGAAGATCTGTGTCTGTTTATCAGTCGGGCATGATCAGAAAGGAATATGGTGAGGCAAGCAATAATGGACTCAATATTCTAGCTCTAGTTGATACAATGGTGTTAGTAGGGGGTTCTCAAACGTTTTCAGCCGCAGAGCTTTTTTGCAGCAAAAGTTTCTTGTGTTATAATGTATAAAATATAATGTGTATATATATCAGGCATGGGTAAAAATTTTTGACACATTGTGTTTTAAAATGTGACGGATGGGCCAGGCCAGTGGTAAATGGGCGGAGAGGGTTTGTGTGAACTAATTGAAAAAAAAAAATGAAGAAACTCCTATGCACACTGCACATATTTCATTGGTCCGGATGAACAATGGGTGCTTAAGGTTATGGCTGTTTCAATGGGTGTCACAAAACATTTTTATTTAGAAGTTGAGTTTCACTTTTAGTTAGCATGTTTACAGCTAAAGCCTTAAATTCAAATGTAAAACTCAGCCTTTCTTCCAACTGAGTGTTTAAAGAGGTTTATAATAAATTCAAAAGAAAACACAACCAAATCAAAATTTAAACCCAGGACTGGATTTCACTCTTAGCAGAGACATCTGAAATAGCACTCCAGTTAGCAGATGCTCCTCCTGAGTGTAGTTCACTTCCAGCCTAAATCAGGGTCTTTATTTTTTTAAAAATAAAAATCTCCAAGACACATGCTCACTCTGATATTGAGCATTGAGATATTGAGCTCACTCTGATTTCAGCAGCCATCCAAGGAATGATTAATCCAGGACCTTTTGTGCCTGACATGGTCTCTATCCATATTATTCATGTTTGACTGAGCCCCAGTGACTACCTGTTTGTTTAGTACACTGTGCTTATCTTCCCATTGTATTTCCCTTCCCATACATACTCCAAGACTGAGTCATTTGGACAGTCAGCAATTCATTTCACTTTTGAATCTGAAGGAATGACATTTATCTCACCAGAAGAAAGAAACTGGGAAATGCTTGTTTTATTTAGATTACTCCAATGATGATGAGTGTAGATTAGTTGTGATGTGGGGGAAGCATTTTTCAATCCCTGTGCCACAGGCCAGTAATAGGCAGGACTGGAGCTTTTTCTTCTCAATTCCTTGCTTTTAGTAATAATAATAATAATAATAATAATAATAATAATAATTATTATTATTATTATTATTATTATTATTATTATTATTATTTTATTCTTGTACCCTGCCTCCATCTCCCCGCAGGGACTCGGGGCGGCTTACAAATACAAAACAAGCATACGTACAATAACATCAAATACCGAAAACGCACAAATGAAAACATATGATAAAATCGTATGTGCTTCTGTGCCTTATACCATTTCTCTCATTCCTTCCCAAACTGTCCTAATACTCTCCCTTTCACTTTGCAGCAATCTTCCAAAGCCCTGCCGTGGTGCATGGAGAATATGGGAGTGTGATCAAAGGATGTATGGAAGTGGGTTTAGACATCTCCTCCCCTGAAAACCCTCACTGTACATTTTAAAAGCCTCCATTGGCACTACTGGAGTTTACAAAATGGAGACTACATTAAAATTGGTCCTATTTTGCATGCCTAGTAGGTAGCAGAAAACCCTTTGTATTTTGCAGTAGTGGGAGCTTTTTCCTCAGTGGACTCAAAGCAATGTTGTGACATTTAAAGGCTACCTGCTATATGGGCAGAGCCAATCCTGTGGAAATGGTGAGGGCCATTCCCCATGCAAGGCTGGGACCTTAAGTATCACAAAAGTGCTATGTGAGATACTCAAAAATAAAAGCTGTCACAGAACTACTATAATACAGAAAAGTCAGTCTACCATACATAGAAAAGAGTTCAATATGATCTCAAGTAGCAACAGTAGTAAGCAGTTCAATTCATGACCTTTTACCTCTATACTTTTAATGTCTGCCTTCAGTTCTGGTTAGCTTGAGCTGGGTAAATATATAACTGAAATTACTGCTGTTCTAAGTTGAACAACGGTAAAAATGCAGCTTACGCTCCAGTCTATCTAGCAGGTAAGACCACATATTAGGCTGATGCTTTTGCCACTTTCAATTTCTATTCACATGAAAATTCAAAACAGAACTCAGATAGTGTACTTCAATTTATATATCCCTGTCTATGAATGTATGTACCTTTAAGCAATCTGTTGACTGATGGCAACCCCGTGAATTTCATAGTGTGTTTTTAGGCAAGGAATAGTCAGAGATCTTTTTACTAGTTCCTTTCTCTGAAATACAGCCTAAAGCACCTGGTCATCACTGGTGGTCTCCCATCCAGGTACTAAACAGGGCTGATTCTGTTTCGCTTGAAAAATAGCATCTAATACCTAAAGGTATTTAGGACTTCCACACCCCCAGATAAACTCTAACCAATCTTATATTTTGTATATATAATAAATATGCACACACACACATATACAAAAGCAAATATAAAGTTATTTTGTGTCGTTCTATTTAATGTATGATTTTCCCCACAATGATAAATGCAAACATGAAAATAGGGTGTGTGACGCAAGCTTGGCATTGGGACACCCCGTCACAAACAGACATGATTTTATTTCATAGAGCTGATTCTTCTTAAGATGGAGAGACGTAATTTCAAGCAGTCCAAAAGCTTATTATAGGTAAATTTATATTACATTTATAATGTTTACATCCTGACAATCGCCTCTGCCCAGATGAGCCAGAAGGTATACTTTTACACAGAATTATGATTTGGAGTTATCCCAAAACTTTTGGGGACTAGACATCTCTTGTTACTAACTCATAGATACGTATTACTGACTAGTACAGATCTGCTCCCTTGAAAAATCATTGTATTCATAAAAGCATGCTCTATGATCTGAAGTGTTATCACACATTAAATAGCTCAGAACAAATAACCTAGTTTTACTTGCAAAAAGTATTGGGAGTCTTGACATATCTCTAGTCAAGATGATATCATTATATTGTTCTTTTATTTAAGATTTATTTTATCTGCTGTGGTTATGATAATGTTTTTATTTTTTGAGGGCTTTAAAAATTTGCAGCAACAAAGCTTAGCACACCAGGGCCTATATAAAATTCAGCTCCTTATCAACCTACTGACTCAGCACTTTTTGATCTTTTGTGGAGAAAGGGAATTGGAAATTACTAGTAACAAAGTTCAGCTCTACTTAATACAATAGTTTAACATGCGCTATCATGAGTACACGGCAGTGCCACGAGGTTAAACCAGGCATGGATAATTTTTGGCCCTTCCAGGTATTTTGATCTTCAACTCCCAAAATTTCCCAATAGGCAGTGAGCTGGCTGGGCTTTCTGGGAGTTGAAGTCCAAAACACTAGAGAGCCGAAGTTTTCCCATGCCTGGGCTAAACATAACATTAGAGCTTGTCTATGTCTCAGCTGACTCCAACTGGGAACTATGATTCTAATAAGTCAATATCCATGGATACTACTAAAACTAGTTGCATCGATTTCTGTATCTATAAAAATGGGAAATATGTCTATTTATCATAGTTTAGTTGAGAGCAAAGATCTAGTTCCATCAGCAAAACTATTATCTTATAACAGTAGCTCTTATTAATGATGTTCTTGATACAATCAAAGCTGCAAGGCAGTTTGATTTCTACCTCCTCTCAGCTTGTTTTCTATCTTTCCTAGCCTATCAGCTGACATATCTAGTTCAAGCAAAACAAAGAGAGAGGTGATTGTACTTGGTTTAATTAAACAACCAGTCTTCTCTTCAAAGGTGACATGACACCAGGTCCACTCTGCTCTAGGCTGTCTTTTATCAGATTGCCTCAGCCGGGGAATTGCATAAGGCATTCTCTGTACCATGACACCCACTAAGAGTTTGTTATAATTCCAATTTGGTTGCTATTCTCATATTTTGTTTATAACTGGGTTGGTTTGATGTCAGGAACCAAGCTGTCTCTAGGCTCTTGGTAATACGCACTGTACAGTACACACGGCTTTCTGTATTATACATATTTTGCAGACCTTATATGTCCAATGAATCCATTGTTTCTACTTCCCGGGGTTTAAACTTTGCAAACTTTAATCCAGATCAGTGCACAGTTTGTATAATTTAAGACTTTAAAAAGGAATCAATCTACGACCTGAGACATTCCTGCATTCCTACTCTTGGTTGATTTCCTGGTTGAGTGCTGATTAGACATTAGAGAAAGAGCATAATGTTATAAAAACATGGGGTTAATATATGGCTATGTGAGGTAATCCTCAAGTCTTTCAAAAAAGTTGTATACATACAATTGAAAATTCTGACATACATAATGACAAATGTGGGCTGAATACATTTGCTAATCCCAGCTATATTTATTCTACTGAATAAATGGGACTGTGTTTCTGTACGTTCTAATAACTCTACAAGTCCAGTATATTTGGGAATAGCAACTGGTTTCAGCTCTCTGTGACAACCACCAACTTCTCAAAGGCAGGCTGGTATCAGAAGTGAAAACTAATATTATAAGGGTTTACAGGTAGAAGAAAGTTTTATTTTCTAAACACACTGTAAACCAGGGGTCCCCAAACTAAGGCCCGCGGGCCACATGAGGCCCCCTGAGGCCATCTATCAGGCCCGCGGCCTACCCTGGGCGGGAGGGAGGAACAGCCAAGAGGAAGAAGGCTGCTGCTGCTACTGCTTCTTCTTAAGCGATACTGCTTCTGCTGGCTTGGCAGTGGGCGAGCGCAGGAGGGACTTTAGGACCTGCTCACTCTCCTCCTTTTCCTCGCCTTCCTTCCTCTTCTCCCGAAGCAGCCTCCACCATCGCTTTGGAAGAGAAGGCAGGAGAGGAATAGAGCGGGCCCTCCTCTGCCCGCTGCTTTGGAAGACAAGGAAGAAAGGAGAGGAAAAGGAGACCGGCGAGCGGGCTCCTAAAGTCCCTCCCCCGCCCGCTGTTTCAGTCATCAAGACAAACATTGTTTTTGAAGGCTTTCATGGCTGGGATCACTGGGCTGCTGTGAGTTTTCTGGGCTGTTTGGCCATGCTCCAGAAGCATTATGTCCTGACATTTCACCCACATCTATAGCAGGCATCCTCAGAGGCTGAGGATGCCTGCCATAGATGTGGGCGAAATGTCAGGGGAGAATGCTTCTGGAGCATGGCCAAACAGCCCGGAAAACTCACAACAACCTTTCTTAACAATCACTAAAAGCCTTCCAATTCAAGAAGAACACAGAATTTCAACCCATATCAGACAGGAATCAGCTAGGGGCATTTAGCATGTCAAAATTGCTATAAAGTAATTTAAAATTGGTTGTATAACATAATTATACAATTCTCCTCCCACACTGCAATAGATTAAGAGGAAATTAAAAGTTGAAAATTAATATAAAAATTTGCAAGGGAAAATAGGATAAAACAAAATAATATGAAATCAAACTTTTGGGGGAAAGCCACAAAAGCCACAGGCATCTTTCCCAGTCTGGGCTAAACAAAGCTTATTCTAGTAAGTCAATCCAGGAAATGCAGTATATTGTCACAGTGGAGGTGTCCAGGCAAAGGTTATAAACCAAATTATAGATCCCAGTGTTTCATAGGATGTAACCAAGGCAGGTAAAGTGACATCACTCTGGTATAATTGTGCAATGCATTTAGACACCAAGGGCCCTTCCACATAGCCATGTGACCCACAATATCAAGGCAGATAATCCACAATATCTGCTTTGAACTGGGTTATCTGGGTCCACACTGGCATATAACCCAGTTCAAAGCAAATAATGTGGGATTTTATACAGCTGTGTGGAAGGGGCCTAAGTCACCTTTCTTCACATATTACAGGCCCTTCCACACAGCCCTATATCCCAAAATATCAAGGCAGAAAATCCCACAATATCTGCTTTGAACTGGGTTATCTGAGTCCACACTCAGATAATGTGGGATTTTCTGCCTTGATATTCTGGGATATAGGGCTGTGTGGAAGGGGCCTCTGAAGAAAGAGAAATACTGAGTTGAGCTTTATCATACATTTAAAATACTATTATTAGTATTTGTTGTTGTTGTTGTTGTTGTTGCTGTTGTTGTAATAGCAGTCATACAGTAGTATTCCTAAAGGAAACACATTGCTAAATTTCTTTGAGGCTGTGAGGTCTGTTGGAAACTAGGCAAGGGAGGTTTATATATCTGTGGAAGGTCCAGGGTGGGAGAAAAAAACTCTTCTCTGTTAGAGGCCAGTGTGAATGTTTCAGTTGACCACCTTGATTAATACTGAAAAGCCGTGCAGCTTCAAGGCCTGGCTGATTCCTGCCTGGGGGATCAAATATGGAACCGGACATTGACCATCTTATTAGCCAAAAGCAGGCTCATAAGATATGTGCAGTGTGCATATCAATTTGTTCATAGTTTTTAAAAAAACTATAGTCCGGCCCTCCAACTGTCTGAGGGACAGTAAACTGGCCCCCAGTTTAAAAAGTTTGGGGACCTCTGCTATAAACGATGCACAATAATAGAAAATATAGTCAGAATCATACATATGTCACATTGCCTTGAATTCCAAGCAACTTTCTGGCCCTCTTACTGTTTTACAGAACACATTTCCAGAATCTGAGTGAAAAAAAAACCAACTTTTATTTCTCTTGAATTTTACTGGCAATAAGAAGGAGGAAAGGCTACTGAATTTTAGCCTTCTGTCAAGACAGTCATACATTAATTTAACCCAGGTTAGGACCACAGGCAAATCTGGAAAAATGCATTAGTCAAGGCTGAATTAAGACCATTTTGTTCTGGTGAAAAGCAAAGGGATAATACACGTCCATTTGTATTTTAGAATGTTTTTATGAATGTTGATGTAAGTTAATAATTTTTAATCTGATTTATAGTGTATTGTATAATTTTTATATGTGTGTTTATTATAAGCCGCCCTGAGTCCCCTCTCGGGTGAGAAGGGCGGGACATAAATGTTGTAATAAATAAATAAATAAATAAATAATAAAATATTATTCCACTCACCTGTCACCTGTACTGTGAAGTTCCTGAGCATTTCAATAGAGTGCCTTGGCTTACAACTATACAGGCCAGAATCATCATAGGACACATTGATAATCCTCAACAATTTTTGGTCAATATGAGTTCGATTTGTAGGCGAAATTCCAATCCCATCTTTATACCAGAAGACAGACACAGATGACCCTGGACCATTACACAGGAGTTCAAGGGTGTCGCCACTTCCAACCACCAATTCTTCAAGGAAGTCAGTTTTGCTCCTTAAATAACCTGTGAGAGAGAAGTGTATTGAAAAAGATATCATCAAGTTATTGACCATCAAGAATATACTACTGTGATATACAGCAACACCAGAAACACGTGTATGAAAATATAATCACAATATGGCCTTTAGCTGAGTGGAGAGATAGATGCACTGCTTAATTCCATCTCTCCTGACTGTTCCCAGGGGCTTTCTACAACCTCCTTTTTCTTTGGAAGCAGAAAGGGAGTCTTCTGCTTTTCTTACTCTCTGCTACCTTCTTTCCTGGGCAAAAAGCTTATAACACTCCCACTCGCCACATTTGCAAATGCTTTTCATGAGTGTTCCACCATTCAATTTTTCTGCTCCCTTCTCTACCAGGAATCTGACTTTATATCAGTGCTGAACTGTGGAATATGTAAATCAATAATGAAGATTATTCCTGTGCATGTAAAATTGGTTTTCTCTCATGATTAGGTAACCATGGCTATTTTCACAAATTCTAGAACCCTATAACATCGTCCCCAAAGAATTTCATTTTTTGAAATAATTACAACAAACGGTAATTAGAAGCACAAAAGCTGCTTCCTACAGCCTAACTAAGAAATTCCATATATATTTGTATATAAGTTAACCTCATGTATAGGTTGAGGACAGGTTTGGGGGCAAATTTATGGATTTTGGTATGATCTATGGACAAGTCGAGGGTTATTCTGTGAAGAGGGAAAATTGCTAGTGTTGCCTCGGGGGTTGCTGTCCCCTGGCCACCACTGCTGCTACCATCATTTCCCCACCCAGGCATTCCCTACTCCACTCAGGGAAGAGGATGCTCCCTCTTTTTTTATATATACATATGAAAGGTGAGGTACAGTATTAACTCTTATCAACAAAGGAAGTATTTGATTACTTTCTTTAAATTCTATTGCAAGAGATGCCTTTTCTTGGGAAGTTCCTAGACCCAGGAGGAAGAAGCCCTTACAATAAATTCTTGATTTATTGTGTCGTTTATAGAGCATAACCTCAGAACTCAGTTCCTCCTGCCTAGCATTTCCCCTCTTACAAAGAAAAAAATTCAGTTCTGCATTGACAGATCATAAACCAGTTTTTTAAGTGTGTGTGCAAGTACATATATAAACTTATACATATATGTATATATATACACCGGTTTATGATTTTTTAAAAAAAATATGCATATTTATCAAAAAGAACAACAATAAAAATCTATACACAGGTATATATACATACAGAAATGCAATATTCCTTAACATCTATACAGTGGTTGGACCTGATTATGCTGTTCCCTCCTCTCACCCATCCCATTGTAGTGACTTCCCATGCTTTGGGCTAGAGACAATAATGTACAGTTATGCTCTTCCTTTTACAGTATTTTTCCATTCTTCTTTCTAGCATGATAGTTATTATTTAAAAGTTCCATACAAAAATTCTAAAAAAAACCCTGAATGGTTTATGATATTCTATCAATCAGGCTATATATGTTCTTGAGAGCTAGCGGGATATAGGGGTTTGGACATTAGATTACAGCTTTGGCAAACAGGATATGAATCCTTGCTTCAGTCATAGAAACTCACTAGGTGATGTTGGACTAGTCATACTCTCTCAGCCTCAGAAGGCAAGAGCAACCCCCTGTGAATACATCTTGCCAATAAAACTGTGATAGGCTTGTCTTAGGGTTGCCATATGTTTGAAATGATTAATTATGATTTAAATTGAATCCAGAATTCCGTTTAACAAGGTTATTCTTTTAAAAGATGGCTGTTACAATTGGTGATTTTAAAAATCTGTTGTTTTCATTCAATCTAGCTCCTGCAACAATTGTGTCACACAAAAATCCATGAGCCAAATCACACAATTATAGCATTAACTGGTTCACTTCCAGCCCACATTGTATTTGTACTCCTCCCATCTCATCCTTGCCACCTCTGCTCCAGAACAGAGAGGGGAAACCCCTATACTATTGAAGAGGCAGGGATGGAGCGCAGCAGCAATATGAGAGGCTGGTAGAATAGTCCAAATTAAAGGTAGGGAACAGATGTTCAGTTCACTACAATTAGCACTAGCATTAAAAAAAAACAGGATGAAGTCAATATATGTTATGGATTATGCACCATTGATGCACATAAGATTTTTTAAAAATGTTACACGGACAGTATTATCAACATCCCATTTCAGATGCACCCACCGAACTTCTATAGAGCAGGGAAGGTTGTGGGGACTGCTTCATATGCAGTGTATGCATACATTCCTTCACATGCCTGCCGTGTGCATGAACATGCAAAGGAATGTGCACGTGCTAGAGGTGCAAAATGCTGGCACAAATGCCATGTCCCCTTCCCAATGCAGACTCAGTAGCCACAGAGAAGAGCCCTAAATGTCTGAACAGAACTGAAATGAACTGTTTCAGATTTTGCCATGGAAATCAGGGCTATTTTATCACTGAAAGTCATTATCATAATGAATTTTAATATCTGAGCACTACTCTGAAGTCTTGCCTCTCTTGTTTGCAATAGTCCTAATGAGAAAGAACATTATACAAACAGGAATTATAGGCAAAAGTGCTTGTTTTTACTATTGTTTCAGTCACACTAAAGATATAATGCTGTACTTAACCAAGAAGACTTAAAAGCAAAAGTAAGCAGAGTCTTGGCAATTGCTAGATGGAAACTCATTATCCATCAATCCCACTGATTCAGGATATCCCTTCTTGTAAGGGTTAGTAACTGAACTTAGCCCCTTTAATTCAGAAGTAAATACTGCAAACATTAAAGTTTGTTGTTCCTGATAAAATGAAACTCCTTAAAAGAGATATTGACAAGTTGGAAGGTGTCCAGAGGAGGGCAACTAAAACTATCAAAGGTCTGGAGGCCATTAATCCTTATGAGGGACATCTTAAAGAGCTGGATATGTTTAGCCTGCAGAAGAAAAGGTTGAGAGGAGACATGATAGCCATGTATCAGTGAAAGGGTGTCATAATGAAGAGGGAGCAGGTTTGTTTTCTGCTGCCCTGGAAACTAGGACTTGGAGCAATGAGTTCAAATTATGGGAAAAGAAGATTCTAGCTGAACATTAGGAAGAACTTCCTGAGTGTAAGAGCTGCTCAGCAGTGGAACACAGGCTGGATGGCCATCTGTCATATTGTGCTTTTCCTGCATGGCAGGAGGGTGGACTAGATGGCCCACGTGGTCTCTTCCAGCTCTATGATTCTATGATAAAATGAATATCATAGACACCATTTGGAGCTCCGACCCCAGCTAGGCCACTCTTAGTAAATATGCTCATTAGTAAATTTTAATCACAATATGTGCAAAATGTACACAAGAGAAAGAAAAGAGAGATGCACTGTTTTAAAAGCTCAACGCTGGGACTTCTACAATAGTATCTTACAGTTAACCCTTGCTATTCTTCCACTGTGAGTGCTGAATTCTACAGGTTCTCTAACCTTATTCCATCTGATCCCACTTCCAGTCTCTTAGACTGAGCCAGACAATTGAGAGCTAATATCTTAAGAAAGAAGTAAAGATCAAAATACAGAAGAACTACAAGGTGCAAAAGCAGAGTAGGAGTCCACAGTCCTAAACATTCATACCCCACACCGAAAATGAACAATCTCAAGATAACAAACCAAATAGCATCCATGAACTAAGTCTTGCCATGCTGCTTAATTAAAAGAGGATTGTGCCCTTACTACAGTGACAATATGTAGGTCCAAAGAGGGAAGGGAGGAAGAAGAGTCAGGCATTCTATTCAAAAACTAGTTTCCTGCTGGGATTATGTTCCATTCGTGTTAATTGTTATTCCAACTACAACCACCCTAGTTTCAAAGCAGTCTCCAATACTGCTGGTAAAAATCAACATTGGTTAATTTCAAGGCAGTATTTTCTCATATCATTAAAAAAACTTTAATATCCTAGCTATGTTCTTTACTCAAGAAAGCATAACACTTCATGCTAGCTTCTCTTCAGGAAAGATGAAATTGTTTCCTTTTCTTAAAAAGAAATAAAACTCACATTCAGTCAACTTCCATTATAGTGCACACCAAAAATGAATGAGAGGAAGGCCTTTGCAAGTTGTAAAAAGATTCCCCCCCCCCCCCAATGTATATCTGGTGTAATTTTGGGCTAATTGGGGTAAACCCAATCAACCCTTTTAAATTATGGGCAGTTTTGGGAGATCCTGGTAAGTTTTTTTTAAAGTCTATGGAGGATTCAGGGAGCAATACTACAATTTGCAGTGGTTTTCAGTTTGGGAAGAGGAAACGGAGAATGGGAAACAACCTGGATTGGGTGTTTTTTGTTTTGTTTTTAAACTAGGTGATATGGTGTTTTTAGAGAGGCAGTGTGGTGTAGAACCATGGAAGTAAGTTACACTCTCTCAGCTTTAGAAGAAGACAAAGGCTGCCAAGAGAACTCAGTGACAGGTTTGGCTTAGGATTGTTGTAAGTGAGAAATGACTTTAAGGCACACAACAGCAATGAGGACTTTGGCACATGGATGAGACCTAGGGTGGGGGTAATGAGAGCAAACATTTCCAGTTTGCTGCTATGGGGGAATGCAACCTCATCCACAACTGGTAAATGTCCCAAATAAAGCCTCCATTTTCTTGGGATTTATCCTCAGTAACTTGACCAGCATTAAGCCTTGTTTGGAGAACTGTCATTCACAAACTGTTTCACTTAAGGGGAGAATTCAAAACTAGGTGACATCCAAATATTAGTGGTATCTCTGTTCACTTCTGCAAATAACTTCTTACTGAGGTCTGAAAGAATTTGAGAGGCATGGTTAATCAATAACAAAATGCTTATCCAATTTAACAATAGTGCCAAACTAGAGGAAGAAGTAGCTCCAGAGGAGAAAAACAGAATTTTAAATGCCCTTAACAGACTGAGAAGCTGGGGTAAAACTAACAAAACTAATTGCAACAGAGATCAATGTACTATATTGAAGCAGGGGAAAAATAAAACAAATATGGGTGACATCTGGCTCAACAAGAAGAGTACACGTGAAAAGGGTTGAGGGCTCTTAAAATTAAAATTTCATTTTGGTTCTTACAAACTGTAGACAAAGACGCCAGCCACAGGGCCTTCCTTTTTACCCTACAATGTTTTCCTTGAATTTCCTTGCTTTTTGCAAAACAGGCTACAAGTCTGCCAATGGCAGTGCTAGTTGGAAAGACTAACATTTTTAAATCATTGTTTTTCAAGATGTATACAAGTCAGAGTGGGACAGTTTTTCAAAAGAGGAAACTCCAGGCTTTAGAAGAAAGACAAACACCCCCCCCCCCCCCCACAACTGTTACCTCTATTCCTTCAGCATTTATTGCTTTCTGAGGAAGCTTTAGGGACTCTTGTTTGAGAGTACGTAATGTACCAGGGCTCCTCCTTTGTGTGCTAACTGAAGACACGCAGTACGACCAAATTCACTAGAATGCCACAGCATTCTATTTCTATGCAAATCATGGCAGTATTTTCCAAATCCAAGTTATGGCTTGGCTGGCTTCTTTCCTCTGTGGCATGGGGACTGCCAAGGAAGCAGCTCAGCTTTGACTTAACAATACCCCCTGAAATGGGCATCAACACTTTTTCTACCTTAGACTTCAGATTCAAGAGTTAATACAATATGATACCCAGCAGGATGGAAATATTACAGTGACAGTACAACAGAAGCTGACATTCTGCATTTTCCTGTTGCCTCTAGCCCAGAACTTAGGCAAAACTCAAGTATGCAAGTGAAAACACTTTCTCACAATCTTCCCTTCTGATCTCCAAATTAAGCAAAAGAGATGGTTGATGTGGCCTGTATATTAAACTTCAAAGTAGAGCCATGGAGAAAGTGAAGCCATGGCCAAGCAATTTTTTCTTTCAATTCCTGAGAACAGTTAAGCACAGGAAAGTATACTACAAACATATTATAAATATTTTTAAAATAACCAAAAAAAGTCCCAAACCTAATCCAAAGTTTTTCTTAGCTTTTAAAAACATTTAGCAGTGTGGATTTCTCTAAAGAGTGACCTGATAATGCCAAATTATTGCTACATCAAACCTCTGCCTTGTGATGTAAGCTGGAAACTATGCCCTGAACACAGCAAGACCAGAAGCCACTAAAGCTTTGAAAAGGAAGCAAACATTCTTGAGAGGTTTCATATTTTCAGCACTCTTCAGTATCAAAAAGAAATGGAATAATGATCTGTTTATGGAGAGCCAAACCAAGAAATCCTTCCTAAGAACTTGGTGACCTAAGAGAAGTACTCAGTGGTCTTTTTGTATCGCCAGTGTTTCCTTGCAGGGGACTGTAACAGTTCAAGAGACTAGAGTGAGTGCAGTACTAAAGCCTCATTTGTGGCACTGATTTAGAAACATTGACATTCTATTGACGTCCATTTGTTATCTCATAATAACTAACTTCCACGTTTACGGTATTTCATCTTAACAGTTAAAAAGCAAGATCACCTGGATTGCATAAAAAATCAAAACATTTGAGGCGGGAAGCTGGATTCTTATGTGAAAAAACTTATCTGGCAGTCTTCTCTGCTTTGGAAGCGGGGCTTCGTATCACATTAATTTTCTATACATTCTGTGACGCCATGCAGCAAATCGGTCCAAAACCTTTTTAGAAAGACTTTTTTAAAGGCATTCTCTGAAAATGGAAATGCTTCAACATAATCTGGGAGTATTTTATTCTACAAAATTTCAAAACTGGAAAATGCCTTGATTTACTGCATATATCAAAATTTTGGCTTTTTATCTTGCAGAATTTTTACCAAGACAACTATGCTGTTATTGACAATGTGCGGGAATATGTACATAGGTTAATATACCACAGATGCATCCCTAAGAACATTCAATGGCATTTGATACTTCAGCTGGTTCAGGACCTTATCCCACACTAAATTTTCTCTGTTTTCCCACTGTCTTCTTACGCTGGCGTAATGGAGTCCTCTGGAGGTCTTCTCACAATGCACAGCAATTTCTAGTAGCTGTGCAAATCCATAACACAAGCATGAGAGGACGGAGAGACTCCTTGACTCCTGACTGAAGAGTGTGATAAGAAGTGGATGAAAGTGGGGAAACGTCGTGGTAAGACTGGCTATCCCTGAAGATGAATCATGCCAGGGTAGGTTGTGTCCCCACTATTAAGGACGCTTTCCTCCGTTTCCCCCCCCTTCCCTCCTGCCTGTGGCATCAGGTTGCCAGTGTCAATTCCACAACTTAGCGGGGGAGAGGTCAGCAAATTGCCTTTTTGAGGTAAATATACTTTATGAAGACATTGTTACACCCAATCCAGATCAGTATTGTTGTCTGAGAGGCAGCTGCGGTCCCTATTTAATAACTTACACAACTACATTTTTTATTTTCCAACACACTTTAACAAAACCAATAAGTAGACATCAACCATGTGAAAGAGTAAGAACTGCAAGCTGATTCTTCTCACCTCTGCCCCCTCCTACTCCATTAATGTTCTGGGATCCTTTCACACTATAAAAATATAGCATTCCTGGGATTTGAAGTTTGATGCCAAGGTACAAAAAGGAGGGTGAAATATATCTACTCTTGATTAGCCTTAACTGGGAAAAATTGGTTTAGGTCAGTTGGCTTAGCCTGAACAAGGAAAAAAATATGAAGGGTAGGGGTTAAGGAGTCTCTAGTCCTTTAAAAAACTCAATACGTAAATGACATTTGAAGTTCAAAAATTATTTTGTCATTGTTTAGTGAAAAGTGAGGTCTACACCTTTCAGCGAATGAAAACAGTAGCTATGGCTGCAAGAAAGTTGACTTTGAAATGGCGTTTGTGTCATCTCTCTTGGAGCAGTTTCTCCATGCCTGTTGAAAACCCACTGAGAATTATTGCATGGATAAGGCTGTGTCTGGGCAGCAGCCCCAAGAAGCAAGTAGCAGCAAAAACAGAGTTCAGGCTAATTCTGTTCTTTTTTTAAAAAAAATTGAGTGTATAAATAATTTTTAAAACATAAAAGACCCTGCCAACGCAAATAAGCCTAAATACACATTGAGTAGGCTAGTGGCTGACCAGAGGTTAGATCAGCTTTGCAGAAATGACCCATTTTCTTATACACAAAAATGAAGTGAGCTTAGTGTCCAATATACTCTAACATCGTTGCTATCCAGAAAGTTCATTTGTTGGATATTTTCAGGAAAATTCCGTTTGAAGATATGGCTGTATGTAAATAACAAGCCAGCAAGGTGGCATAGTGATTTAAGCATTGGATTACGCTGCTACAGAACAGTGTTAAAATTCCTGTCTGGCCATGAAAATGCACAGAGTGGTCTGGGACAAGTCTCATATTCTTAATGTATTGTCTAGGGCTTCCATGTCTGGAATCACTGGGGTGTTATGTGGCTTCCAGGCTGTACGGCTGTTTCAACATAATTTTCTCCTGACATTTTACCTGCATCTGTGGCTGGCATCTTCAGAGGATCTGATCTGATCAGATCCTCTGAAGATGCCAGCCACAGATGAAGGCAAAATGTCAGGAGAAAATGCTGCTAGAACATGGCCTTATAGCCTGGAAACCACACAACACCCCACATATTCTTAGCCTCAGAAAACTTCATGAGAGGCTCACCTTATGGTTGCCATACATTGGAAATGACTTGAAGGTAGACAACAGTAAACAACATTATAAAGTTAAGGGCTAATCAGCAATTTGATAAAGGTGAAAAACTGAGAGATTCTTGCTGCAATTGTATTCACATTTACCAAAATAAAATACTACTGAGTAGTTAGAGTTGATTTAGGTAAAGTACACATGCAAAGAATTCTGATGTAAGTTCAACTAAACTTCCTTTTGGACAGACATGAATAATGCTGCAATGTTCATAATATGAGACGATGATTATGCAGAAGATGGTGGCAAATGGGTGGGGTAAATGAAAATAACATACAATTCCTCAGTCACTCCTATTTTTCCTCTCTTGGTGCTGGTTGAGTTTAGCAAGTCATTCTGTGAAATTAAGAGAGAGAGAGAGAGAGAGAGAGAGAAAGAGAGAAGAGCCCCTTTCCACACAGCTGAATAAAACCTCACATTTTCTGCTTTGAACTGGAATATATGGCAGCATGGACTCAGATAACCCAGTTCAAAACAGATATTGTAGAATTTTCTGCCTTGATATTCTGGGTTATATGGCTGTGTGGAAAGACCCTGAGAGAGACATATTATGGGTGTGTTTGTTAGTCCTGAGACTCTTTCATATGCCGTAAAAAATAAGTGAAAATGGAAATGTATTTTACCATGGCCATAGCAATAGGTTGTCTTTTATTTCAGAAAAGCAAAACAAAACAGCCTTTATTAGGAAAAGTGATCCAATCTTGGATTGTTAGGTGATCCTCTGTGGGGTGTGTGTCTCTATATCTTTGTTCCAGGTGTGCAAACACTTGTATCTTAGGCAAGAGGCCACCACAATCTGCTTCTTGATATATCAAGAGCTTGATATGACCCTTACCAAACAAGCTCTTGATTTTGGAGGGCTTTGGGGACACATCATATAGCATGGCAAAACAGCTTGGTTAGTTTCACCCCTCCCCTAGTTTGGATTACCTTTCACATTTAACTGCCAAGTTTACCTAAGGCTTTGCTCTTCTCATATCTCAGACTTCTTGTTTACTTTTGATAACACAAAGCCTTCCTGGTGACTAAAGACAAAGGTTATGAGGGTGACTTGTCATGAATATCAAATTTACTGTTTAACGCCTCTGTTGTCATGTACGTCTGAATCTATTTACAGTCTCCATTATATTTATAAAACTAAGAATTGCATCTTAAAATACTACTCAGGCAACATTACATCCAGAGACTTAAAAGAGTGCTAAACTAATACATCATATGACCAGAATATAGTACTACTGGTATTAAAGCAATACAATCTTAGACATTTTCCGCAGGGAAAACCCCAAAGGTGCATAGGAACAGACCTGTACTCAAGCAACACGAAAGAGCAGCACGGACCCTAACTAAGCTAATGCTAAACTATAGGACATATCCGTCAGAGCACAGAAAAACTCTGGAAAGAATTCTGGGAAGGGTGTTTGAATTAAGGTGCCCAGCCTGACAGAACTGGCAATCAAAGGTATGCTCACAGAATAAATCTATGAAATCCAAACAATATTGGTAAGCTATATAGGGACACAGAATGATTTCAAACATGTAACTGCAATGTCTTAGAAGGGGTTTGCTGAGCAAAAGACTTTACTGTCCCTCTGTTATGTTCTAACTCTCACCGGATAACCCATACAGAGTTTAATCAAAGAAACACAGGATGAACCAAGATCAGATTTACTTAAATGGAGAACTGAAATCTTGAGTTTCTCAAAGGTATGGCTAACAAGACACTAATACACTGGGGTAACACAAGTAAAGGTCAAAATTCCAATTAATGCCAAGAGCCAGTTCAGGAGCAAGAACAAGCAGTAGCCAAGTCCAAAAATCAGATGCCATGACTTCACAAACAACCTCAGCATATACCCTGTTTCCCCTAAAACAAGACATCCCCAGAAAATAAGACCTAGTAGAGGTTTTGCTGACTTGCTAAATATAAGGCCTCCCCTGAAAGTAAGACCTAGGAAAGTTTTTGTTTGGAAGCATGCCCGCCGAACAGAACACCAGAGCATGCAGGATCGGTAAATGTATGTACCAGAGTGTTGTACATGGAAATAATGGTAGTAACAAGAAATTCTTGATAGGATTCAGTTTGTCTGGTTATGTTGGTTTGTGATGACAACTACTGTACAGTATATAATAAATGTTCATTTTTTTTGTTCAACAATAAATGTGAATTCTTCTTCATGGAAAAATAAGACATCCCCTGAAAATAAGACCTAGAGCATCTTTGGGAGCAAAAATTAATATAAGACACTGTCTTATTTTTGGGGAAAAACGGTAAGGCTTTTGTCCCATCCTACTTCACCTACATGATGAAGGGCTCCTTCTGTAGGGGTTCCATCCTCGCAGTGTCGTAGGATGGAGCCCAGAGAACACTGGTGGCGATGTATGTTCTCATTACCTAAGTCAAGGACAGTGCAAGGGGGAATCCGTACACAATGGTTTTCCCTGTGTCATAGGGAAGGGGGTGATGAGGGGCTCTTAACACTGGTTTCCCCCACTGTCAAACAGATTTGCTGGACAGATTCCCCTACTGTCCCCTGGGTTAAGGACCTCTCTGTGATGAGGTCCTTTGAATAATGTTCCAGAATTCAAGAGTACAAATCGTAGTCAGAGTTCCAAAGTCAAGCCTGATACTCATGGGTCAAACCGAAACCCAAGTCCATAAATTAGTGCCAGAAATTTAGTCCAAGATTCAATTCAGGAAGGTCCAAGACAAGGTTACAGGAGTGTCAGAGTTTGAAACAGGATTGCAAGAACAAGGTTAGGGTCCAAGGGTCTAATCCAGGGATAACAGCCAAGGTCCAAAACACAAGTACTAAAGTACGACATTATCTGCTACCAAAGAGCTAGCTCTTCCTGACCCCTCTCTTATACAGAGTTTTTAGCTGCTGTTCATTTCAGCAAACCTGTACAGATCATCACAGATGCATTCCTTGGGGATGAAGATTGTATTAACCTTTTCCAAGCCTTCAGCAGCAGCCGTCTGATAAACCTCTGGTCATGACACCCTAATGGCATCTTCTGATGTGGTCAAGTAATTTCAAAAACACCAAGAGATTTACAGGCTGCACTGAATGCTAAGCCTTTACTGTTCAAACTAAGCTAGCTATCAGCTGTAGAAAAAGTAAAACAACAGCACAATATAAAAGCCCTACAAGACTGCAAAAAGCCCTGAAGAGTAGGTATGAACCAAGGAACATTAGCTGGATCTCAAAAAACAGCTGCATCTCAAGTGGAGTTACTTTTCTGTTGGTAATGGAGTTGAATGGTACCTGTTATTGCTCTTTGTTCCTAGTTCTCACAAGGGCAATATGAGAAGTGTTCTTTGTCTTCATTGAAATCCCTCAATACTATCTTAACTGACAACACCCTGTTACTCTATCATTTTTCTCCTCTATAATTTCTTAACATCTTTTCCTAATGAAGAAGCCATTGAAAACTTGAAAGCTTGCATAATATATTACATGCTCTGGAGTTTCTCTCCAAAGGTATCACATCTTAAAGGGATAACCAATAAGTGGATATCACACAACTTTGTTTTCGTTAGGAAAAATCCACCCGGGAGGTACAAGGTGTTCTTTGAAGCAATGGTTAGGTCAGCAAGGGGGGATGGATTTCAGATGGATCTAGGCAAGCAGAATACTGTGTCTTCCTCCTGTAAACTCTGAAGGTGAACATTCTCCTGCTATCAGCCATATGAAATGTCTAGCTATGATCCAAAGATTTTCAGACCAGAAAGGAGAGAAAATGCTAAAAATCACTGCCTAGATTTGTGCTGTGCATTGGGGTGGCTATGGAAAGACATTTAGGAGGTTAGCAGCTGTTTGTCCTGTTTTTAACCTTTTGAAAATGAATTTCAGGTGGTCCTCTACAAACTTGAATTTCACAATGCTTTTATCTGAATGCCTAGTTTGTTTGCTCTTTCACTTGTTTTAACTGCACTTCCTCCCAAGAAACATATCAAGGTAACGTTAGGCAAGATAATCTAATAATTTCCAAAATGAGAATTCATACAAGCAGTATCTGTTTTATAGATATTGTAAGCCACCTTCAGCTTTGGAAAGGTATATATTCTTTTTTATTTGAAACCTTTCTAAGACAAGAGCATCCTACTAGACAAGGGCCATCTACAGGCCTGTAGTGAGGGGGCGGTTTTAGGGGTTCACCCCCCCCCCGAAATTTTTCAGGTTATAAAAAAAACCTGGTTTACTCATGAATTTTAACTGGTTAACCAAATCCCCATGCTAAGTCTATCAGACACAAAACATTAAGAGCCCCTCCAGGCACTATCTCAAACAGATATTGACAGGTTTGTAGCGGGGAGGGGTGTGTGCTAGGGGTTAACCCCCCCCCCCCCAAATTTCAACTCCCCCCCCCCCCGAATTTTTTTTTCTGGCTACGGCCCTGGCCATCTAATCAAGTATCCTGTCTCCTGACCTGGCTAGACATTTTTGTAAGGGAGAAAAATAAGATATTTTTACAGCCACCTCCCTTTCCCACCATAAATGATACTCAAAGCCATACTACCTCTCAACATCTAGCTTCTGTTATCATTACTAGGTGTTTAAAGGCCTATCCCTATTAATTAAAGAGGTGTGGCCAAGGCACTAAGCTGTATTTACTCAGGACAATATCACATTAGAGTTCTAAAGCACAGGTCTATGTTTCCCTATCGCCTAGGTTGCTCCTGTAGAATTCTGGGGAATGTAGTTTAGGGCAGAGCCTTTGGAATTCTCACTCAGAGAAGACCTTGGCTTCCCAAAACTACATTTCCCAGAATTCTGCAGGGGGATAGGAAAAGATGAATCTCTGTTTAGAACTCTAATGTGATATTGTCTTCATACTCTCCACATAGCAAGTAGAGAGGTGATTATCCTATACACTCAACAGAAATTTGGAAGATGATCGAAGTACATATACACAGAATCTGCCTCCTCCACACATTTGGGAACTTTTATCATATATACGCTTCCCTGAGAACATGTACAAGTCCATTTCACCACCTGGAAACATATCATTGAAGTATTTCTGATCTTATTCCTCAGTCTGTGTGAAGGAAACCATCAGACATCTATAATATTAACTGAAACAATCTCATTCTGCACCCTAAAACAGTAGATGATGGCCTATTTGTTGTTTGTAATATTCAAAATGCACTTCTCAATTAGGATTACTTTCCTTTGCAGTGCTAGATTTCCGAGGTAGGCTTGAAACTTTAGCATAGCGTCATGACACTAACATAATTTATTTCATTCAAATATACTGGAAGAATTTTTATTTTGCTCTTCAGTTGACAAGTTTCTTGGAATGGCTTCTAAAGGCCAATGAAAATAACACAGTTCCTGCCCAAAATACAAAATATATGGCACAAAATGTAAAAGGGACAAGAGGGAAACACCACATTTAGACACAAATTCTTCAGGTGAACATATCAACACTCTGCTTCTTTGCAATCAACACTCACAGTTCCTATACTGTCACGCCCTGGCAGCGGAGCACTAAGAACCGACACACGGAGGCCAATAACAATCTAATATCTTTATTAAGGAAATATTATAGTAGGATAAAAACAAGTAGAAAATGTAGTCCAACAATAGACCTTTCTGGGAAGGTCAAATATAGTCCAGAAATATATTGTCCAGTATATAATATTAGAGTCCAAAGTTATAATCCCAGAACTGAAACACACTCCACTTCCAAGCAGTTAGAGTGGGGAAAGTGTCCAGGAGTTTTACTGAAGTTAACGTAAGTCCAAGGCAGGGAGCTGGAGACAAGACTGGATACTTGGTACAAGATGCAAGGCTGGAAAACACGGCGAGATAGGTCATGAAACACGGCAAGGCAAGGCACGAAGGAACTGGAGGTTGCAGACTCAAACACAGTCCACACTTGGCTGGAACCGAAGTTAATCCTTAAGCTGATCTGTTGACTCCGCAATGGATTCACCAGTGCGGGGAACTTTTAAAGAACTTTAATCTTCCTGCAGAGCAGGTGTCCAGAGCTTCCTTTCCCAAGGGAAAAAGAAGCGAAACACATCTTCGTCCAGATGCGTTTCCTCCCTGAAAGCTCCCAGGGGAAACTAGCTAATTAACGTCCTGTCTGGCTGCTAATCTCGCGCTTCTCCTCGTTTGTTCCCTTTGGAAACGGCTTGCCTGATAGAACTCCCTTCTCGCAAAGGGGGGAGAAGCGCTGGGAAGAACTGGTTCAAGGTTTGTTTTAATGAGTTCTTGGCAAGAATTGTCCACAACAGGCATCTGGAATGGCTCCGTCTCCTGCTGAGACGGCAAAAACCCATGTTTTCATCATCTTGATCCATGATGGCGCTGGGGTCAGAACTCCGAGGCCCATGGGGCATCACATATACTACCATAGGTTTTGTATTTGGGGTGGAGCTAATTTTTGCCATTTCAATTTGACAGGATTCATGACAATGTAACCTGTATGATAACTGACAGATTGCTGAAATTACAATCTGCTTGCATACCAGTTGACATCATGCACAATTCAAAGGTAGGTTTTGTGGTCCAAATTATGGATTCTGATATGACCTGTGGATAAATCAAAGGTTATTCTCCCAAAAAGGGAAAGCACCAACACTTTTGCCACTCTACTCAGATAAAGAACTTCATTTTTAAAAATAAAAGTATGGTATCAACTCTTATCAAAAAAGGAAACCCCAATTTCTCTGAATAAAATGGCAGAAGGTAAGAATGTAGTCCATCCCTGGATAAAATTAAACAGGCACCACTCCCTCTACTCTCTCAGCATTCCTTTAAGGCAGAGGTTCCCAACCTGTGCATCCCCAGGTATTTTGGCCTACAACTCCGAGAAATCCCAGCCAGTTTACCAGCTGTTAGGATTTCTGGGAGCTGAAGGCCAAAACATCTGGAGATCCCCAGGTTGAGAACCACTGCTTTAAGGGAAGCCCAAAAGAGCCACAGCCACTGTCATCATTTTGACACCCAGGCATTCAAAAAGACCAGAAGTGGTGGAGAGAGTGGAGGGAGTTGGTGCTCTTAGGACAGACCAAAGTCTTGCCTTTTGCTATTCTACTCAGAGAAGATCATGGTTACTTTTTTTTTTTTTTTTGCTGTTTGATAGGAGCTAAGTCATAATACTAACATTGACCCAATGTATAAATTGACCCAGGTTTTTGGGTCGATTTTTTACTTAAATTTCTTGACTTATACATGGGGATATACAATAAGCTACCAAAGAAGGCTTTGATCACATTCTGTCTTAAAACCAGTAGACCTGTGGAGTCACTCAGGGCTCACAGAATCTGATCACAAAAACATTTGATTATATAAGATTTGATACAATTCCCTAAGTTTTTCTGTCCTGACATAATTTAATCTTTATAGTGGTGTGGGTGTGTGAATTTTCCCAGCAGCCCTATAATATCAAGAGCTAACTTTGCTGCAATTCAAAGGATTTGGGGGGTATTTAATCCTGAATCAGATATTGAGTGATTTATTTAATTGCTAGAAATAAAACTTGGTTTCTTGGACTGCATAAACATAGCTTCCTTAAGGATTTGTCAAAGAGAACTGTCATGATGAACACTTACATTTTTATCAATATAATGTTATGACCATCTTTTTGAATTTCAATGCAGATGAATATTAGATCCTCTTATTGGGGTCAGCATAGCACAAGAGTAACAGAGAAATCACAAGAGACAACTGTCCAATAAGAATGACAAGCTCGGATGGAATGATAATTCTTCCAAATGATTCCAACGAGAGGTTATAAACAAACTTCAGGATGCCACACAACATAGAAAGAAACAAGGTGAGACAAAGGACTGGAGTGTTCTACCTCACATAGGGAGCTTGGTCCCATGAATATCTAACCCTAGAGATCTATTTACATTGTGAGCAGAATAGGAAATGTTTATCTAGGCAGATTTAGTACCATGTTGCTTTTGAACCTCAGCTGAATATTACCTAGGCCAGGGGTCTGCAAACTAAGGCCCATGGCCCAGATGCGGCCCCCAAGGTCCTTTATCCAGCCCTTGCCCTAAACATTAGACTTAGGGTTTCACTAAGTCTGAAACAGCTTGAGGGCACAAAGCAACAACAATCCTACCTGACAATCTCATCAGCCAAAAGCAGGTTCACACTTTCTACTGAAATACTGGTAAGTTTTTGTTAGTTAAAATTGTTCTTTATTTTAAATATTGAATTGTACTTTCATGGTTTTTTGAACTACAAATAAGATATGTGAATTACATAGGAATCTGTTCATGCTTTTTTCACACTATAGTCCGCCCCCCCCCAACAGTCTGCTTTAAAAGTTTGAAAACTCCTGACCTAGACTGCTTTGTGCATAGTCTGCCCATCATGTCCACAGATTTTGCACCCATGCATTCAACTGCTGGTTGAAAATATCTCTTCCCCTAAAATACAAAAATTTTGATTTTGCAGTTTTTACTAAACTATTGGATATAATGGGAATTGACTTACACAGATTTTGATACTCATGGGGGATTCTGGAACCAAACCCTAGTGGATAACAAGGACCCACTGTACTTTTTGAGCAAGACCTCCAGGAAGGTGCCTTCATGTAAAAAGATAGGATTTTCCAAACAGTTTATTTTATTAGAATAAAAGCTTTCCTTAAAATCTCCAATTTCTCCCATTCTTTTCAAAAGTCTTTTTACTCAGTGAGTGTGTCTGAATGGACACAGTATTCTTATCTCCCAAGAACAGGGGAGCAAAGACACTGTAAGAGTGAGAAAAGTGCAAGATAAAGTCTTCAGTACCTTTTTTTGGACTGAGTTACTGGGTCACAAAGGGTTAACATTTGTAGGAGACAACAACTGATGATCTCAAGGGGTCCCATTTCTCGTTAAAGAACCAGGACTACTGACAGCAAGACAAACTGACAACTCTCCCTATTCACAGAAGCCAAGCTATGAACCTGTAAAAGCACTGGCTTCCCAACTAGCTGAAATGTTCAATGGTCAGCCATTATCAGAGGCATCACTGTTATAAACAGACACCAAATGTTCATCACACAACAGTATGTTACATAACTGTCAAGTTCCTATCATAACTACAAAATCATCCCACTTTAAATAAGAAAGTGGTTGTAAGCATGTCATTACGAGTGAATACACATAGAGCTTCCCCATCCTCTCCTACAAATAGTACCTACTTTTTTGCACACATTTTGTTATTGTTGCGTGCCTTCAAATTGTTTCTGATTTCCGGCAAACCTATAATGGGGTCTTCTTGACAGGGTTTGGTCAGTGGGGGATTGTCTTTGCCTTCCTTTGAGGCTGAGAGATTATGATCTGCCCAAATTTATCCAGTGGATTTCCATGACTGAGGAGGGATTTGAGCCATCAAATTGCTACATCTTACTGGTCTTGCACATTACAAATGCTTTTATCCCAAACTAACTATTTCAAGTACCTCATCAGGTTCCAAAAACGTAATATGGGGAAAGAAAAATACCCCTTGAATCACAAGGCAATGGGATCTTCCTATACTAGGAAATTAAAAATAGGTGGTGGGTGATTGGGATATGACATCTTACGCTCTTCTTAAAATGGGCCACTGCTATTTCTGTCTGTCTGCTGTGTCACAACACAGTTGGTACTACTTGACATTCACCAATCGTACAAAGTAATATCTTTATCTGAATACAAATGCAAATTGCAAGAGCTTTTTCATCCCAGCATCTATTCTGTGGCTGCTGAATAGAGTGACCACATGTTCAAGGCTGTAAAGGAGTTCACTGACCTCCCTAATCATCTCTGTCATTGCCAGTGAATGACAAACACAGTCAATTCTGTCTTGCCTCTCCACTTTCATTCATAAAAAATTGACATTGTTCTTATAGGAGTCCTGAGAAAAAGAAGAGGAAAGAAATTCAGTCCAGATGAGGCCCTCAGTATTTTCAGTTTGGATTCTATTCAGCGGCAAACCCACCATCTGCCTTCTTCCAGCGAACAGAGAAACCTCCCTGTAGATATATTAGAATTTGTACTGCCTCCCCTATTCGCTAGTATTCATATGAGCAAACATACACATACTTCCAGAATTCCTCTTTTCAATGTGTATTTTAGGGAGCTAAGCAGAAACACAAGGCAGTAGCTGTTACAGCCTTCAGAGTCCTGTGTGAAGAATTAGATCACTAGAGAAAAATGCTTCCAAGTCCCTTTATGGGAAATAAGGTCTTGGTCAGTTAAATGCAAAAGCTGTTGAACAACAAGCCTCAGTAATAAACCAATACCCCATGGTACATTTGACCAGCAGAAAGCATTTAATTGTGACATGTCATTCAGATATTTAAAAGGACGCATTTAGTACTGAATTTGTTATTTTATACATGTCAATCAACACAGCCCTTTCTCAAATATACTTTTAATACCTTTGTTTCACTAAAAAAAATAAGAATGACAAGGCAAAGATAACAAACTATCTTTAGTAAGACAACAATACCAATACCTACCATGGGGTAAAGCTTGCCTGTGTGGGTAAGCAATAAGATTTTCTTCAACAGACCAATTTCATTCATGAGTTGCACTTTACACTTGCTAATACTCCACATGAGCTTATACTCAGTAACCACAGCTATACCAGGTTCAACTGAGTGAATAGAATTCTTGCATTCTCAAGTCATTGCCACATTTATTGAGAATGAAATACATGATTGAACAGAATCCTAAATGAATACATGATGTAAAACTGTTCATAGGCGAGATTGTTTCATATAGCAGAAAATCCAGGTCCATTGCCTCATATATAATTGCCACAGTTAATCCTATCTCATGATACGACATGTTTGTTGTATTTACATTTACGAGCATACTTTAAAAAGCAAAATCATTTGTGAAGAAGCCAGTTGACTGCGTGATATGGAACTGTGTTCATAAAGGTGGCCAGCTACACCTTTCTAGAAATAGAAAGAAGCTAAAGCTGCTACTATCAAATACATTTTTGTAGATTCTAAAGATTGCTTCTGTCATAATAATTTGCAAATTGATAGACTATTCATTAATAGAGGTCTGTATGGGTTTTATTGTGCTTCCAACAGTGGCAGCAATATGCGAACTGAGGCAGGGGAAACTATGCTTTAGAAATGCTTGTGTCTAAGTTCTATTTTAGCAATGGGATTTATTTCCAAAATAAATATGGGATGTCTGTCCCAACTACAACACACAAAAGATTTTAATGCTATATGTTATGTTTAAAGGTAAAAAGGTAAAGGTTTTCCCCTGACGTTAAGTCCAGTTGTGACCAACTCTGGGGGTTGGTGCTCATCTCCATTTCTAAGCCGAAGAGCTGGCATTGTCCGTAGACAACTCCAAGGTCATGTGGCCGGCATGACTGCATGGAGCACCATTATCTTCCCACTGCAGCGGTACCTATTGATCTACTCACATTGGCATGTTTTCGAACTGCTAGATTGGCAGGAGCTGGGGCTAACAGCGGGCGTTCATTCCGCTCCCGGGATTTGAACCTGGGACATTTCAGTCTGCAAGTTCAGCAGCTCAGTGCTTTAACACACTGCGCCATCACCAGGGGCCCATGTTATGTTTACAAATGTTTTTTTTAAGGACTTTGATTTTATTAGTGCTAATCTAAATTTAAGTAATTCCAATTAGAATTAATCCACAAGGACTAAGAAATAAAATTTTACACAACATTAAAAGCTGTTGACACATCACCGTAATGGTTCAAGTATGGCTATAAAAATGCACCAAAAAGAACCTAACATTTTACCAAAAACCTCCTGAAAACAAAATTAGAGCTCTAACCAGATATGATGTAGAAACATTGCCCCTCTTCTGAGCTTCTATGAAATATATTTATCCCAGCTGTTTTATTTTTATAACAAACAAAATTTCATCTCTTTCCCCAGATATTCTAATTTGAGGAAGAAAGAAAAGAGGTGGGGAGAGAAACCAGGTTCTTCTTTCTTACACTTTTATTGTTTTCCCAATAAAAAGGACATCACTACCCTGTGAAACTCTATTTACTGAACAGTTACCGTAAGTCTCACTGTGTTGACCTAGATTTTTTCCTAGTGAGATGTGCTTACAGATATCAGCTAGTGCTTGTCAAAACACACTAAATTTTGTCTACTGATTTTTTTCAAATACCGTTTGTGTGAAAGATTGTTGCTTGTGACTGTTCTTGTGCTACTGAAAGGAAACTTTTAATAAACTCTCCCCCAGTTTAAACAGCTTGTCACAATACTTGGCATTGCAGCACACAGAGACAGTTGTGTATATAAAACATAAAGCACAAATATCTACAATCTGGCTTATTTTCAATGTTGGTTTTTTCCAAGCACATCAGCACAATTTTGCCTCTCCATTGCTTCCATTATAAGATTCAATATAATACTGAAAGATATCACACCACAAAATCCACATGCGTTACACATGATAGCAGAGAATGATCTCACATTAAGGAAGTGCTTCTCAGGTTATTAGGTGGGGAGCCAACTTTTATACCCTAATGTACCAGAAACTGGCAACACATTTGTACCCATTGGCTGCACCTGTTTCTTTCTTTCCTGAAAAAATTCTGAGGACCAGCAACCTACAGTTTGTGGGCTAGATCTGAGCCATGATAAGTTGTGGTGAATGTATGGTAGGTGTCATTTAATGAAGCAGAGAATTTAACAATTTAAAAGAAAACACTTTTTGTGTGATTTGAACATGCACTGTTTCAAAGACAAAAAACCCCCACTCAAGTTACAATACTATATGGGGCGATAAGCCACTAAGATGTCTAAAAGTAACTGTTACTGGGGGGTGGGTTGATTTTGGCCAGTGGCCAGCCTGGTACTGAAATATTTCTGCTGGAATCATTAGTAGTTTGCAAGCTGACAAGGGGCCACTCTTCAGACCACTGTGGAAGACAATTTACCTGAACTTTAGAAAAGGACTAGTGATGAGTGTGTGCACATACGGTGAATACCAGAATAATCATTCATTATTCTTAGACAACAATGATGACTTCAAAACACCACGCACCAACAGAATAAGAACTATCTATTACTGTGATAGAACAGCAACCTGTTTTTCAGAGACGCTACAAACTTCAACTACTTCATACAAGCTGAGGTGTATGGCTAGAGACACCACATCTCCATACCTCCCATCCCTACAGAAAGGCAGAAGGGAACATCAGCATTTTATTTTGACTAAAGCAAAGGAGAAAGTGTGAACAATAATACTGGTGAAATTAATCAAAATGTGTATGTGTGCATGCATGGGGATGACTGCTGCCATTTGAAAGTGAATTTCAAAGGCTTTAAAGCCCATGTGTCAAACTTAAGGCCCATGAGCCAAATCCATTCTGCCATGTCATTTTATATGGTAATTCAGATGCTGGACTACAACTATATTCCACATCATTAGACTCATGACTAGAGCTGAGGAGCATTGTGATAAAGCAGCATTTGGAAGACTGCAGTTTGTTCTATTTTGTCAGGAGAGAGGGGTTTGAATTTAATTACAAGGCTTTTGGAGATGATGCCTGACTTTAAAATGTCCTTTAGATTTCCCCCAATCTCAGAGTCACAAGTGCTGTTGGGCTGAAATCCTCATTATTCCCAGTGCACATGACAGATAATCCAAAATGTATTGTCGTTCAATAATATCTGGGAACCTAAACGGGCTAAAAACCAAAGAGCACCAACCAGTAAGTAAAAAATATATATAGTTGGCCCTCTATGTTCACGGATTTTCTATCCGTGGATTCAACGGCCTTTTGAAGGCAACTATAAGGCTGATGAAAATGAGTTTGACACCCTGCTTTAAAGGAAACTGAACAGCAAAGTTATCAGATGAAGTAAAACTTAACAACATGTGATGTGATTTCTGGCAATTAAGCATTCAAAGCTGTTTCTGTGAAGTATAGCTGTATTCATGCCCAATAAAAGACTGACCTGTCATTAAACTGTTATATTGATAAATTACACTACGTAACAAAATTTTGTTCCTAGATTATAAATATCATTTCCTAATTGGTTCTATCATAAAAATATGGGAGACGTTTTTTGAACTCCAAAAGCTTTGTTTTGCGCATTTTGAGGAATATCTCATCATCTCAACCAGTTCAACACAGTTTGCGGCAGCCACAAAAACTAAGTTTCTGAAGTACAACTACTTTCAAAGTAATCCATAATGAAACAGCAAAAAACACTTTCAAACTGGAACAGAAAATGTTTCCAAATTTTGTTACATAGTGTACTTGCAGGATGATTCCATCAGTTGCAAAAGTAATGCATGTTTCCCCCACTGAAATAGGTATAATTTGTAATTGGGGCATGCACAGGAGGAGTAGATAACTAGTAGACTAGCCAACAAACAGGAGCAGTTCCTTCATGTTACCTCATCTGTAACACAGTACATTTGACAAGCTGAATGCAAGGGCCGCTGACGGCAAAGGGACAGGAAGGTAAAAGGGTGGCTAGTGATCCCAGCTACAAACAGCACATGGCTCACATCAGAGGGTAGAAACAGCCCCCCCTGTCCCGCAAACTCTCTTACCTGATGGCTCTCTGGTAAACCTGCTTTGAGAGTCCGAAGCAGGTGGTCGAGCTGAGGGGAGGCTGCTGACCGCTGCCACCAGGAAAAAGCAAAGCAGTGCTCCCCACACTGCAGGCATTCCTTGCCCGGAGGAGCCACCATGGGCAGTGATTGTGGCGTTGCTGCGGTGGCCAGCCTCAGCCATCCTCCAGATGCATGCTGCCCCTTGAGCTGGACTGGAGGGTCTCCCTTTGGGCCCCACAAGGTCTGGCTACACCCTGCAAGAGGACACAACAGACAGGCATCTAAGTACTTCCAGCAGACAGGAATTGCATTTGCACATAATGCTGACTTGACATAATTGCACCCTTGACATTGGTTAACAGACAATGGTTCTCTTCTCCTGCCCTGGACATTTCACAGGTATATATACTCCACCGTCAGATCCTCTGAAGATGCCAGCCACAGATGCAGGCGAAATGTCAGGAGAAAATGATGCTAGAAGATGGCCATACAACCCAGAAATCACACAACACCCCAGTGATTCTGGCAGTGAAAGCCTTCAACAATACATTAACTAATTTTGTTTTTTTAACCTGAAGCATGCACCGCCCTTCCCTTGATAAGGATTAAGAAGGGGGACATTTTATGGGGACTTTCTCCGCTTGCATAAGCCACACGTGAAAATTATGCAAATTCTGATTTCTTCTATGGGATCTACCCTCACTTCAACCTCGAACAGTGAGCCAGGTATCCCTCTCAGGCCCTATCTACACTACCATATGAAATCCAGATTATCTGCTTTGAACTGGATTATATGGGTCTACACTGTCATATAATCCAGTTCAACTCTGATAATCTGGATTGTATATGCTTTTATACCAATGCTTTTCATATCCAGACGCTTTGAGTCCCTTTTGGGGAGATAAAGTGGTATATAATAATAATAATAATAATATAATAATAATAATGTGTTGTCAAAAGCTTTCATGGCCGGAATCACTGGGTTGCTGTGAGTTATCTGGGCCATATGGCCATGTTCCAGAAGCATTCTCTCCTGACATTTTGCTCACATCTATGGCAGGCATCCCCAGAAGTTGCGAGTCTGTTAGAAAACTAGGCAAGCGGGGTTTATATATCTGTGGAAAGTCCAGGGTGGGAGAAAGAACTCTTGTCTGTTGGAAGCAAGTGTGAATTCTGCAATTAGTCACCTTGATTGGTATTGAAAAGCTTTGCAGCTTCAAGAACACCAGTCAGAAAACAGAGGGATTCCAGACAATGAAACAATCAGGGGCAGATAACACCTCCCAACAAAGGATTCCCCCAGGCAGGAATCAGCCAGGCTTTGAAGCTGCAAGGCCATTCAATGCTAATCAAGGTGGCCAGTTGCAGCATTCACACTTGCCTCCAACGTCAAGAGTTCTTTCTTCCACCTGGACCCTCCAGAGATATATAAACACCACTAGCCTAGTTTCCAACAGACCTCACAACCTCTGAGGATGCCTGCCATAGATGTAGAATCATAGAATCATAGAATAGTAGAGTAGGAAGAGACCTCATGGGCCATCCAGTCCAACCCCCTGCTAAGAAGCAGGAAATCGCATTCAAAGCACCCCCGACAGATGGCCATGCAGCCTCTGCTTAAAAGCCTCCAAAGAAGGAGCCTCCATCACGGGGAGAGAGTTCCACTGTTGAACAGCTCTCACAGTGAGGAAGTTCTTCCTGATGTTCAGGTGGAATCTCCTTTCCTGTAGTTTGAAATGTGGGCAAAACATCAGGAGAGAATGCTTCTGGAACATGGCCATACAGTCCGGAAAACTCACAGCAATCCTGTATGTGCTGTTATACCAATGCTTTTCATGTCAAGCCGCTTTGAGTCTCCTTAGAGATAATAATAATAATAATAATAATAGGGCAGTGTAGAAAGGGGCTCAGGTTGGCTCCACCCTGACTTATAATGCCGCTTCAGAATGCAGACTGAACTGGATGTACACTGCCTGATCATCTGCATTTTTTGGAGCCCCCGATGGCCTAGTGGACTAAAGCCTCGTGACTTGAAGGTTGGGTTGCTGACCTGAAGGCTGCCAGGTTCGAATCCCACCCGGGGAGAGTGCGGATGAGCTCCCTCTATCAGCTCCAGCTCCATGTGGGGGGCATGAGAGAAGCCTCCCACAAGGATGGTAAAAACGTCAAAAACATCCAGGGGTCCCCTGGGCAACGTCCTTGCAGACGGCCAATTCTCTCACTCCAGAAGCGACTCAAGTTGCTCCTGACACGAAAAAAAATCTGCATTTTGAAACTGCGTTGTAAGACAGTGTGTGGATCCAGCCCCAGCGAAGCCGCAAAGAGCGGAGGCGCTGAGTCAGAAAGAGCGGTCGAGAGGACGCCAAGCCTCTGACAAGTTGTGGCGACTTGTCAGGGGAGGGACGCTGAGGGCTCCTCGCCAGAAAAACCCCTTTGGAAACCCGTCCCCCCTCAAAAAGGCTTTAAGGTGCGTTGTTTCGGCTGTCTTGTTACCTCCCTCAGCCCGCCCTGCCTGCCTGAGCACTCCGTCCCGCGGTGCCTACCTGAGGAGAGAGAGAGAGGGAGAGACAGAGCGAGGCTGTTGCCTTCTGCCGCCGCGGCTGGAGCCCTTCTGCGCCCAGCCCTGCGCCGCCCGCCTCGCGCGGCGGAAAGGGGCGGAGAACAGGACTCCCCGCAGCCAATGGGGGCACCCCTCCCTCCCGCGCGCGAGGCAGGGGTACTGCGCGCGCTCACTCCTCCTCCTCCCCGGGGAGCCTACCTGGGCAGCGAAGCCGGAGGAGCGCGCGCCAGCAGAAACCTCCCTGTCCTCAGTCTCTAACCCAGGAGCTGCAGGGAATGTCGATATGTTCGCCAGCAGGTAAGAGAAATGACTCGGATGCGTTGCCCAAGGCTTTCATGGCCGGAATCACTGGGTTGCTGTGAGTTTTCCGGGCTGTGTGACCATGTTCCAGAAGAGGCACTCTCTCCTGAAGAAACACAACCAGCAAAGTGTTGTCATGGGTGGGATCACAGGGTTGTTGTATGTCTTTCGGGCTGTGTAGCCATGCTCCAAAAGTATTCTCTCCTGACGTTTCGCCCATATCTATGGCAGGCATCCTCAGAGGTTGTGAGGTATGGAAAAACTAAGCAAGGAATGTTTATATATATCTGTGGGAAGTCCAGGGTGAGGGAAGAACTCTTGTCAGTTGGAGGCCAGCGTAAATGTTCTAGTTAATCACACGTGGACAACTTCAACAGAAAGGAGGAAACCATGAAAATGAACAAAATCTGGCTACCAGTATTTAAAAACTCAAAAATCAGAACAGTAAATAAGAAGCAACACTCTGAGACATGGGAACTAGGGGCAGTTAACAAAGAATGCCCCCAGGCAGAAAGTAGCCAGTAGATGTAGCCATTCAATGCAAATTAGGGTGATTAACTGGAACATTTACGCTGCCCTCCAACTGATAAGAGTTCTTCCCTCACCCTGGACTTCCCACAGATATATATAAACATTCCTTGCTTAGTTTTTCCATACCTCACAACCTCTGAGCATGCCTGCCATAGATGTGGGTGAAACATCAGGAGAGAATACTTCTGGAACGTGGCCACACAGCCTGAAAGACATACAACAACTCTACAACCAGCAAACTTTTTATACACCCACTAAGACCCATCCAGCAAATGCTATGTTCAGCAAAGGACAAGAGGGAGCTGCTCACCTCTGCAGGGGTCTACCCTATATCATGCAACTGTGGACACGTCTACATAGGGACCACCAAGCGCAGCATTGGCAGGACACGAATCAAGGAACATGAAAGGCACTGCAGACAAACTCAGCCCTGGCAGAGCACTTGATGAACCAACCTGGACACAGCATATTATTTGGGAACACAGAAATGTTGGACCACTCTCACAGCCACCATGTCAGACTACACAGAGAAGCCATTGAAACAACAACAATACAGTAGAGTCTCACTTAGAATCATAGAATCGTAGAGTTGGAAGAGACCTTATGGGCCATCCAGTCCAACCCCCTGCCAAGAAGCAGGAAATCGCATTCAAAGCACCCCCGACAGATGGCCGTCCAGCATCTGCTTAAAAGCCTCCAAGGAAAGAGCCTCTACCACAGTCCAGGGCAGAGAGTTCCACTGCCGAACAGCCCTCACAGTGAGGAAGTTCTTCCTGATGTTCAGGTGGAATCTCCTTTCCTGTAGTTTGAAGCCATTGTTCCATGTCCTAGTCTCCAGGGCAGCAGAAAACAAGCTTGCTCCCTCCTCCCTATGACTTCCCCTCACATATTTATACATGGCTATCATGTCTCCTCTCAGCCTTCTCTTCTGCAGGCTAAACATGCCTAGTTCTTTAAGCCGCTCCTCATAGGGCTTGTTCTCCAGACCTTTGATCATTTCAGTTGCCCTCCTCTGGATTCTTTCCAGCTTGTTCCATCTCCCTTAAATTGTGGTGCCCAGAATTGGACACAGTATTTCAGGTGTGGTCTGACCAAGGCAGAATAGAGGGGTAGCATGACTTCCCTGGATCTAGACGCTATTCCCCTATTGATGCAGGCCAGAATCCCATTGGCTTTTTTCTCTGCCGCATCACATTGTTGGCTCATGTTTAACTTCTTGTCCACAAGGACTCCAAGATCTTTTTCACATGTACTGCTGTCTATCCAGGCGTCCCCCATTCTGTATCTTTACTTATCCAACACTCGTTTATCCAACGTTCTGATTTATCCAGTACATTTTTGTAGTCAATGTTTTCAATACATCATGATATTTTGGTGCTAAATTCGTAAATAAAGTAATTACTACATAACATTACTGCGTATTGAACTACTTTTTCTGTCAAATTTGTTGTATAACATGATGTTTTGGTGCTAAATTTGTAAAATCATAACCTAATTGGATGTTTAATTGGATGTTTCCTAATCCCTCCTTATTATCCAACATATTCGCTTATCCAACGTTCTGCTGGCCCATTTATGTTGGATAAGTGAGACTCTACTGTACTTTATTTGTATTCCGCCCTATCTCCCCAAGAGGACTCAAGAGGGTTTCCAGCAAAAGTAACAAAATGGCAAACATTCAATGCCAAAAACAGACAATGCTAAATCAAATCACAACAGTGAATAAAACAATCTCAAAATAAACTTATAAAAGAAATAAAAATAATACATAATTGAACTTAAATAAACATAATCTAATTAAATAGTATATTTCACTAAGCTCAGTCATCAGTGATAAACATGAGCCAGCGAGAAATCCACAAGCACATGGAAAGGAAAAAACAATGAAAATGAACAAAATCTGGCTACCAGTATTAAAAACTCTAAAATCAGGACAGTAAATAAAGAACAACACTCAGAAAACAGAGAATTCCAGACATGAACAAATCAGGGCAGCTAAGTGCCTCCCAACAAAGGAAACAGCCAGGCTTTGAAACTGCAAGGCTATTCAATGCTAATCAAGGTGATCAATTGCAACACTTGCCTCAAACAGACAAGAGTTCTTTCTCCCACCCTGGACAATATTTCACAGATATATAAACCCCACTTGCCTAGTTTCTAACAGACCTCACAATCTCTGTGGATGTCTGCCATAGATGTGAGCGAGGGAATGCTTCTGGAACATGGCCATACAGCTCAGAAAACTCACAGTAACCCAGTCACTTGGGACCTTCCTTGACTGAAAGAGGATATTGATACCATACAAGCTTTATATGAACTACTAGCATATGTCATCATCATAGGCAATCACTTGTGGCCAAGTATAGATGCTTCCACACGGCCATATAACCCAGAATATCAAGGTAGATAATCCACAATATTTGCTTTAAACTCAGTTGTCTGAGTCAACACTGCCAAATAATTCAATGCAATGTGAATTTAATACAACTGTGTGGAAGGGGCCTATGATTGTCTTCTAAGAGTCTTGGCCCTGGGTCCATAAGTGACTGTAGAGACCTGTTCTGTATCCTCATAGTCTTTCACAACGAGGACAAAGATTTCCAGGTGGAAGGCGGCCTGACAAGGGTTATCTTGAGGTACCTTCCTCTTGACACTTTCTCCCTTTCACCCTCCATTCGTACCTCCTCAAAATCCACAGCACTGGTGGTAGCAGCTGACCTCCAGTTACAACGCTGGTTGGCCAGGGCTTTCCAGTTTTCCATGTTTATTTTCCAATTTTTAAGGTTTGCTTTAAATCTCTTCCTGTCCACTGACGTATAAATATGTGTAAGGGTGTCATAAGGAAGAGGGAGCAGACTTGTTTTCTGCTGCCCTTGAAACTAGGACAAGGAGCAATGGGTTCAAATTACAGCAGTGGTTCCTAACTTGTGGGCCGTGAGACCTAAAGTAACGGCCACAAAACATGTGGGGAAAATTGCAACTGTGCATATTATTATTATTAAACCTGCTCTGCTTTTTGTATTTTTTTCAAACCCCCCCCCCTTCTTTTTTTACATGAGCATTAACAAAATCCACTCATAATTTATTAATTTATTTACCCTATTTATACCTTGCCTTTCTCTACCCCAAACGGGACTCAAGACTAACACAGCCCAAATTTTTTTTCTTGGTGTCTTCATTTTTAGGCCTTTTCCTGGGGTTATTTTGGGTGCTGATTCAAAATATTGCTTTGGATAGACTGCATCAGCTCTAGATGATTAAGTATGGTTTTCTGTGGGTGAGCAGATGGCGACTACTGGGTGGTATATGTTCTGTATCAGAAACTAGAGCTGATGTGGTCTATCCAATGCAATTTTCTGAATCAGCACTCCAAATAACCAAACTGAATCTAAAGTTGACCAAAAACTTATTCGTAACACTTTTGGTACTAACGTTGGAAAGTGGTCCCCGGTCAAAGTGGTCCCCGGTCAAAGTGGTCCCTGGTTTTTTAAAAAAAGGTTGGGAACCACTGAATTACAGGAACGGAGATTCCACCTGAACATTAGGAAGAACTTCCTGACTGTATGAGCTGTTCAGTAGTGGAACTATGCATATGACCATTGGTCGGAGCATTAATAAATTGATTGATTGATCAGTAGTGGAACTGCCTCAGAGTGTGGTGCAAGCTCCTTCCTTGAAAGCTTGTAAACTGGGTTGGATGGCCATCTGTCAGGGATACTTTGATTGTGATTTTCCTGCATGGCAAGGGATTGGATTAGATGGTGCATGTGGTCTCTTCCAACTCTATTATTCTATGACATTCAGTTTTCCATTCTTGAGCTTATACCTATCTGCCAACTGACTTTCTCCCTTCTCCAGCTCTGAGATGGCTTACCAACACTCTGGCAAGGGTGGGCAGTCTCTTTGTGGCTCTTTCTTTCCTTCCTTCCTCCCAGTCCCTGATACACTTGCCACCCAGTGACATCACAGAGGGCCACTTCACCTAGCAATAATCTTTTCTCATTCAAACAGGCATGCATACATGCTTTACCTTTGATATGGAGAGATGTGAATTGAAACATTGATGATAAACTTGTTGGGAGTTGAACGGATCATTTACATATTTTCCCAGCATCGCCTTCTCGTTCCATGTTTTTGCAGTCATCAGAATTGCAGATAAGAAGCATGTCTTGTTTCTTCTTTTCTCAAATGACTATTCTTGTAACTTTAGTTGGAAAGACTGATTACTGCTTTCTAATCACCAAATGAGGCCCCTGTTACTAATGGTTCAAAAAAGGGTGTGAAACGTGTAGTTTCCCCATCATTCCTCACCTTGCTGCCTCTGCTGATAAAAGACGGCTGAAATTCCCAATTCAGCACCATCTGGAGGGCTGCATAATTCTCCCCTCTGGGTTAAATAAGATATTACATCAAGTCAGTTGTTCATTATTGAATAAATTAAATTTGGTGGATACTGACATGCAGGTATGTCGAGCTACTTGTTGACATGCCTGGTTAAGCATGAATAGTAGCTCAGCTGTCATCTGGACGGATGGAAGCTCATTTAGAAAATAGCAAATTACTTTGTAATGCTACTTAAGAAGGCTATCAAGGCAGAAAAATCACTTATGGAGGAGAATGAGAAGGCAGGATGACTGAATGATGCTTCAGAGAGTGGTGGATTCTCCATCTTTGGAAGTCTTTAAATGGAAATTGACTGGTCATTTTTCAGGAGTGCTTTAGTTTTGAATTCCTGCATGGCAAGGGACTGGGCTAGATTGCCCTAACTCTTAAGATTCTGTGTTTCTGGATGCATACGACCTTCCTGGGCTCACACCTGGAGACTTCTTGTGTTCTGGAGGAGGACCCTGTCCCAGAGCTGAAGTGTGTAAACTTGGCTCAGCTTTCAAGAAGGCTGGCTCCCACTCTTTGCATCTAAGTTTAAGTCGTTGTATTTCTGAAGTTTCAAATTCATACCTAGCTGTCCACATGTGGCATTTCAAACATGGCTTGGCTTTGATTATTTAAATTAACGGAGGCTCCATCTGCACTGCCATATACTGCAATTTGAAATTGCATTACATGCTCAGTGTAGACCCATTGTAACTGCATTGAACTGCATTATATAAGCCTACATTGACCGGTTTCAAATTGCAGTATATGGCAGTGTAGATGGGGTCTGCAAGTGCTTCTCTTCAGCCCCAGTGAGCATAGCAATTGCTGCAGAATGCTGAGAGTTACATTCCAATAGCAGGGCTTCCCAATCCCACTGTAATGGTACTAGCCATTATGATATACTTCCCTCCCTGCTGCTCAGATAACACGCTCTGTAAAGCAGGGCTGGGGACTGGGTGATCCTCCAGATCTTCTTGGACTTCAACTCCCAGATTTCTCACTGTGGGCTGTGCTAGGAGCTTCAGTCAACACTTGGAAGGCCATACAAGCCCCTCATATGATTTAAAGCTAGAAGAAAATTTAATAAGTTCACCATTAAAGCAGAACAGTAAGCTTGCTATGCTGGCCTGATGCAGTTCCACTATGAATTTACTCAAAAGTAAGTTCTATTGAGCTTTGTAAGTTCAGACTAAATAAATGGAGGAGAAAGAAGAGGAAGAGATGATCCAACTTGAACAGGACTGGGAAAATGAGCCAAATTCCTTGATGAATGTGTGAACACTTTGTGGGCAATGTGTATTATTTGGCACTTGGCCATGACTGCTGCCTCACACCTTTCCTGTGCCAGTCCTGTTGCCTGTGCTCAGTTTTCTTCCTGGTTCATCACAGCTATCTTCCCTGTAATGAGCACTTTTTTTTCTTTCCCCCAGATCTCATGGCAGCAGAAAGAAACATCAGTGAACTGCTAGCTAGGCACTCTACTTCAGCCTGCATTGTGTGTCTACGTCTTCCGGATTTCTACTATGCTTCTAAACCAGCAGGAAAAGGAGGCACAATGGGTTAAACCCTTGTGCCGGCTGGACTGCTAACCTGAAGGTTGCCAGTTCAAATCCGCGAGACGAGGTGAGCTTCTGTCTGTCAGCTCTATCTTGTGGGGATGAGAGAAGCCTCCCAGCAGGAGGGTAACACGTCTGGGCGTCCCCTGGGCAACGTCTCTGTAGACGGCCAATTCTCTCACACCAGAAGCAACTTGCAGAAGTTACTTTTATCATGTCACTTCTGATACGATAAAAAAACAGCAAGAAGCATAGCCACTGCTGGTGGATACTCTTTGAACACATTTTCAAACTAATTTTGCGTCTATCTGATGGCATAAACATCTGTTCCCTATTTAGTCAGTTTGCTATTCAAAACATCATGAGGCATCATATCAAAGGCTTAGTTGAAACCCAGATAAAGCCTTTCCCAGTATTTCCACATCTAATAAATTAGTTTTCTGATTTTTTAAAGAAAGATAGAAGGTTAATATACCAGCGAATCACCTCACTATATCACCAAGATACTTAGAATGTATAATCCATTCTAATATATTTCCCAGTGTTGAGGTCAGGCTGACTGGCTTCAGGATTGCTGGGTCATCTTTTTTGCCTTTTTTTGGAGAGAGGGACAATATCTGCTTATCTCCTGTCTTCTGGCACCTCATTCTTTCTCCACAGGTTTTCTCAGGAATAATTCTTGTGGTTCTGTATCTATGTCGACAGTTCCTTCAGCACTCTGGGGGCCTTCCACACTGCTGAATAAAATCCTACATTTTCTGCTTTGAACTGGGATATATGTCAGTGTGGCCTCGGATAACCCAGATCAAAGCAGATACTGTAGGATTTTCTGCCTTGATATTCTGGGTTATATAGCTGTGTGGAAGGGCCCTGGGATGCAGTTCATCTGGCCCTGCAGATTTGAATTCATTAAATAGGTAATTCCGAAATCCTTTTCAATCTTGATTTGCTATCTGGATTCCTTGCCAAGTCTTTACTTTTGCACGGAAGGACACAGTCCTCTTTAAGGAAAAAAATAAAGCAAAATAGGTATTGAGCAGTTCTGGCTTTTCACTCTTATCTTTTACCATTTTATCATCCTTTCTGAGAAGTGACCTCAATATTTCTTGCTTTGAACTAGAAAAAAACCCCCCATTTTTACTGCTGTTTGCCTAGCCAGTTCCAGCTCTTTTTTAGTTTTAGCTTTCCTCCCACTAGTCCTGCAAGCTTGGGCTTGCATCTGTTTTCTTCCTGGTGATTTGACCTTCCTTTCATTCTTTGCTTTTTCCTTCCTCCTTAACTTTACTGTGCAGCCACATGGACTTATCTTCTTCCATGGAATTGTTTCTGACTGTACTTTTAGCAGTTCCTTTATAAAATCTCACCCATACTGGGTTTTTGCTTTGGCCATGGGATTCTGCCCAGTATTCCACTGAGCTTGATTAAATCAGCTTTCCTGAAATCCAAGGTTCATATTTGACTATACTCTTATTTGCTTGGTCCCGCAATCACGAATTCTAGCATTGCATGGTGACTCCCGCCTGAAGTACAAGCTTTTGATTCCAGGGACCAATGCCTCCCTAGTGGTTAGGAGCAAGTCAATGAAGCTGATCCCCTTGGAAGATTAGGTAAAGTTAAAGGTTTACCTGTGACATTAAGTCTAGTTGTGTCCGACTCTGAGGGTTGGTGCTCATCTCCATTTCTAAGCTAAAGAACCGCCGTGGTCCATAGACAACTTCAAGGTCATGTGGCCAGCATGAATGCATGGAGTGCTCTTATCTTCCTGCTGAAGCAGTACATATTGATCTACTCACATTTGCATGTTTTTGAACTGCTAGGTTGGAAGGAGCTGGGGCTAACACCGGGAGCTCACCCTGCTCCCCGAATTCGGACTGCCGACCTTTCAGTCAGCAAATTCAGCAACTCAGTGGTTTAACTCGCTGCACCACTGGGGGCTCTTTTTGGAAGATTATCTACAAGATATATCTAGAATTCCTGAGAAAGCCTATGCTTAGCAAAGCTACTCCCCTAGCAGATATCATGATCATTTACCTTCTCCATAATGACCTTTTCTTGCTTCTTGGAGATTTTTGAGATTTGTTTCTGAAAAGCATCATCCACCACTTCATCTTGTCTTCATGATCTATTGCAAACTCTTACCACATACTTGTTTTCACATATTTTTCCATTTATTTCACCCAAATGCTCTCCGCTGATATAACTTGATCACTTGTTCCTGAATTAGAATGCTCCACCTTCTTTATGTTTCACAGTTTTTAAATAAACACTAAAATAATAGTATAAATCATAAAATAATACTTTCTACTTCCCTCCTAAGGAGAAGCCTAAGGAAGGAAGGAAGGAAGGAGAAGCTGAAGGGAGAGAAAAAGTGGCTGAAGCAGCTTTGTTTTCGTCTCACAAGACAGTGGCAGACAGAGATGCTACTTGCCAGTGAGATGGTAAACAACACAAATATAGGGTCCCTACTTCACGGATTTTCACTTTTTGCGGGTGGTCCTGGAACGTACCCTCCACAATAAGTGAGGGAACACTGTACCTATATTCAAATCATGTGAGTCATCTCATCGAGTCTCTGTTATGCCTATAAAGACATATTTACATTTATTTATTTACTCTGTTTATATTCTGTCTTTCTTTACTTTGAAGGGGTGTCAAGGCAGCTTTATATATGGCAACTATTTGATGCCTTTAGACAACAGACAATTAAATACATCTAAGTTAAAATTTAAAGATTAGAGTTAAAAAGCACATTAAAACATATAAACATTATAATCGCTGTTACATTTCTGCATGCCTTGTTTGTTTCCCAAACTCTGTGCATTGGTGCATAGCAGGAATGGGCAAACTTTGACCCTCCAGGTGTTTTGGACTCCAACTCCCACAATTCCTAACAGGCACAGGCCTTTTCCAGGTCCTGAGACTGTTAGGAATTGTGGGAGTTGGAGTCCAAAATACCTGGATGGCCAAAGTTTGCCCATGCCTGGTGTATAGACATCTAAAGTGGGGCTTGTTCTTCTCTTTTATACTACTGCAAGTTTTGTTTTGGCTGCCATTGTTTCCCATTCTCTCCCTCAGCATCTCCTATAAACTTCAAATCTTTGTGTTCTTTTGGACATATATTTAAGATACCTTCTATCATATTTAAGCTTTAATTTAAAGCCTTCTTGATCAGATTCACAGTGATTTTGCCAAAATCGTTCTTCCTGGACTCAACTCTTCATTTTCCTATCTAGTGCGTCATACTCCAAAATGAACTATTCAAAGGTGTGCTTTCACTGAATGCGATCAAATGTGCCTTCCTTACCATGTGATTTCACATGAAAGTCTCCAATTACACATTTTCCTTGCTAATTAATCAGGTCACAGCCAGGTTCACCAACAAATTTCAGGGGGAAAAACAGCTTGTACTTTTTAAGTTATAGCAAAGCTTTTGGTTGTCTGGGCAGTGAAAAACTATGGATCATTCTTAAGGAAATTGGTTTGTTTCAACATTTGACTGTACAATACTTGGAAAAAATGGAGAAAGAGAATGGTTTCTAATTTGGCAAGGAGGTCGGGCAAGGCTGAATTTTATCGCCCTGTTTAACTCGTACTTGAAATGTATCAGATGTAAAGCTGAATTAGTATAAGAGGAAGGGGAATGAAAATTGGAGGAATGTACATAAAAATGTAAGATATGCAGACTATTATCTTCTTGTAGAAAATAGCAAAGATGTGGGACAGCTATTGAAGAAAGTCAAGGAAGAAAGGAAGTGCAAAGCCAGGATTATAGCTGATTATAAAAGTCATAACCACAGGCGATTTACATAACTTTAAAGCAGATAATGAAAGCATTGACATTATTATAGATGTTCTATATCAGTAATCAGAAATAGGCTGTGGAGCTCCCAATGGCACAATGAGTTAAAACCTTGAGTTGGCAGGATTGCTGACCTGAAGGTTGCCCGTTTGAATCCAGGGAGAGCATGGATGAGTTCCCTCTGTCAGCTCCAGCTCCCTGTGGGGACATGAGAGAAGTCTCCCATAAGATGCTAAAACATCAAATATCTGGATGTCCCCTGGGCAACATCCTTGCAGACGGCCAATTAAAGCAACTTGCAGTTTCTCAAGTCACTTGTGTCAGTTTCTCATGACACACACAAAAAATCAGAAAAGGGCTGAAACTTGCAAGGCAGCTATAAAAGAACTATACAAGACTGTATAGTGTAAAGATATATCATTGGTTGGTAAAATCAGGAATGTTCATGTCATCATATTTCCAGCTGACAGGAAGGGGATCCATTCATTTGAAATGTGGTGCTGGAGGAGACTTCTGTTGATGGACTACCAACAAATCAAATAAATGGATCCAAGAACAAATCAAACCTGAAACCTTTATAAAAGCCAAAATGATCAAATTGAAACTGTCATACTTGGGACATATCATGAAAAGACACGACTCAACAATGCTTGGTAAGATTTTTTTCGTGTCAGGTGTGACTTGAGAAACAGCAAGTCGCTTCTGGTGTGAGAGAATTGTCCGTCTGCAAGGACGGTGTTCAGGGGATGCCCAGATGTTTTAATGTTTTTACCATTCTTGTGGAAGGCTTCTCTCATGTACCCGCATGGAGCTGGAGCTTATAGAGGGAGCTCATCCGTGCTCTCCCCAGGTTGGATTCCAACTGGCAACCTTCAGGTCAGCAACCCAACCTTCAGGCCTGGTAAGATATAAGATAGGAAAAGAGGAAGAATGCATTACAGGAAGATTCAGTCAAGGAAACTACTGCTTTGAGTTTGGAAGAACTGATCAGGGCTGTTGATAATACAGTAGACTCTCACTTATCCAACATTCGCTTATCCAACGTTCTGGATTATCCAACGCAGTTTGCCTCCCACCCCAATCCACAGCTGTTTCTCTAGGCAGCAAGGATTGAACTTTTTATGGATTTAATTTTCAACAATGTTGCTACTGCAAGTTTATTTTATGCAATTCTATCTTTATTTGTAGTCAATTTGTTAGTAGACAATTTTTTTAGTCAATGCTTTCAATATATCGCAATGTTTTGGTGCTAAATTTATAAATAGTCATTACTACATAATATTACTGTGTATTGAACTGCTTTTTCTGTCAATTTGTTGTAAACCATGATGTTTTTGGTGCTTAATTTGTAAAATCATAACGTAATTTGATATTTAATAGGCTTTTCCTTAATCTATCCTTATTATCCAACATTTTCACTTATCCAACGTTCTGCCGGCCCATTTATGTTGGATAAGTGAGATTACTGTATAATGATGATCAGAGAAGTTGCTTTATATAATAGTGTATAATGATAGTTAGAAAAGCTGGATGTCAAATGTGTCTTTTTGCTTATCATTCTTTATTATTATTGTTTTTTTTTTTACTATTTCTAACATCTTGTTTACTTTTTAAAGCATATTTTAATGTATTAGAAAACACTTAATAAAATGATAAAAAGACCACTTGGAGGTATCTTATTAATAGGGTTACCATAACACATAGTTGACTTGATGGCAATAAACAACAGCAACCCCCTGTTATTGGCCTATGGTGCCAGCAACCTGCAGATGCTCACACCAGCAGAAAGTTTGGGAAGAAAATGCTCATACTACATAAAAGAACATGCCAGCTTTGACAGCTTCTCTCTCAATATCTGCAGCAACTAGTCACAGAACATCACAGTAAAAAGCCAAGGCATCCTCATAATCTCAGTCTGTCCCACATCACATCCAGGGGGAGATCTCAAAAAAGCTGGAGTGCCTGGCAGTAATAGCATAGATGTGCTTCAGACAGACTTGCAGAAATGTAAACTAGTAGAAACAGCTAATATATCTTCTGGAAACTTAAAGACTAGCATATTTTTATAGGGTGACAGAATCAGATCCATGACATATAGTTCTCAGTTTTTCTGTATGTTTGTTTAAAACAATAGGGCCAAATGACTGTGAAGTGGCAGAGCTCTTCAACCATGAAACAAGAAAATTAAATCTACTTGGCCACTTCCCAGTCTAAGAGCTTTTGTGTTCATATCTGGGACCAATTACGTGTGCCAGCTCTCTGACCAGGGCTTGTAATTCCCCTCATGTGATAAATATGTGTGGGGTGGATATTATTCATTTAGGCAGCTTGACGCAGAATTTTCACAGAAGGGTGTTCAGATGATCAAATGTTGAGCTAGATGGGGGTATGGGTGCTCATGTAGCACCCAATCTGGAGATATCACCCCAGGCTTGGCGGCATTCCAGATTGTAATGCATGAAGTACAAAGGGATGCAAAAAGCTTTGTTAAGAGGAATTAAAACTAGCAAATAATGGAGTGGACCACTTAGTAAGTCACTTGGTTTTCCTGTAGCAACTGCAACAAAGTAATTTTAAAAATCCAGTGAATAACGGCATAGATTTCATTTCTAAAGTAACTTTCTCAATTCTATAAAGTAGTATACATATGTATTTTCTGAATTAGAACATCTTTAAAACCTTTTAAAATTGTTAACACAAAAAGATCACAAAATGATCAGAAACAAAACAAATAGCATAGGTAAAGTAAATGAGGGAGAAAACGTGGAGACAGTGACAGATTTTGTATTTCTAGGTGCAAAGATTACTGCAGATGCAGACTGCAGCCAGGAAATTAGAAGACGTCTACTTCTTGGGAGGAGAACAATGACCAACCTCGATAAAATAATGAAGAGTAGAGACATCACACTGGCAACGAAGGTCAACATAGTTAAAGCAATAGTATTCCCCATAGTAACCTATGGATGCAAGAGCTGGACCATAAGAAAGGCTGAGCGAAGGAAGATAAATGCTTTTGAACTGTGGTGTTGGAGGAAATTCTCCAGTCCATCCTCCAGGAAATAATGTCCGCCTGCTCACTGGAGGGAAGCATATTAGAGGCAACGCTGAAGTACTTTGGCCACATCATGAGAAGACAGAAAAGCTTGGAGAAGATCATGATGCTGGAGAAAATGGAAGGAAAAAGGAAGAGAGGCCGACCAAGGGTAAGATGGATGGACGGTATCCTTGAAGTGACTGGGTTGACCTTGAAGGACCTGGCGGTGGCGGTGGCCAACAAGATGCTCTGGCGTGGACTGGTCCATGAGGTCACAAAGAGTCGGAAGTGACTGAATGAATGAATAAACAACAACAAAACGAATGAAGTAATATATAATGCAAAATAGGGTCAGAAAATATTAATTTATTTGCCAATATACAGAAGTACTGTAAGTGGTCATGACTTGATGTTTATCTCAAGACAATTGGAATGGATTAGAACAAATTATTTTTAAAATATTTGTATTAACCATTTCAATATATTGAAATAAAACTGAAATCTACATGGAAGTAAAATAAATAAAAAACAGTAGAAAAAATAAAAATTGAAAAATAAAAACTATATAGACTACATAAAAATAATAAAATACTGACTTCCTGCTTTCTTGTAAATGGTTATGCTTCAAGCCCTATTTTCTTTACTATCCTTGCCTTTTATATGTATATGAACTACCCTGAGTCCCTTTGGGGAGAGAGGGCGGTCTAGAAATAAATAAATAAATAAATAAATATTATCCCTATTGCCTCTCCCTTTCACATCTTATTCAACCTTAATATTTTTCAAAACCCACAGTTATCATTTTATCTTTTTGATCTTGTAAAAAGACAATAAAAGCTTCCAACTCTTTCAAAAAACTTCATAAAGAGTTGTGTGGTTTCCGGGCTATATGGCAGTCTTCTTGCAGCATTTTCTGTGGTCATTTCACCTACATCTGTGGATGACATCTTTAGAGGATCCTCTGTTGCTCATTTCACATAGAAGCTGAGGTTTCTTGTTCCATTTGCGTGACACAGCTACATTTTGCAGCCAACACACAAACGTGTCATGTCACACAAGTTGGAAAGGTCTTTAGTAGCCAATGAAGCTGTTGCAATGTGGGAGGTTTATGTTCCCTGGTTTCCTATCTGTTAAATAGACAAACGTAAGCTAATAAGATTGAAATGATGATACTGAAAAGAAAAAAATGAACTTGAAGAATGTAGAATACCCAGCTTTTCCCAAACTATAGTCTGTTTGCAATATGTTAAAAAAGATGGAGTTTAGGTTAGCTCTGTGGAAAAGCTAGGTATTCTGTATATTGAACATTTTTCACAGTAGTATTTAAACTTCTTTTAAAAATGAGTTTACACTTTCTTTAAATTTGGGAGACTTTTCTAATTACACTCATTCTCCCCGATGTCAAGTCAAAGGCAGGCATTGGGTAAAGAGACTCAGAAGAAGTATTTATTATAGTCCCAAATGCAGTGATAGTCCCTGGCAAAGGACTGTTATACTATAACCATTCCAGTGGCAAGTTTTACAACATGCAAATTATTTTTGCAAATAGCAGAAATCCACAATCTATCTTCTGTCTACTGCTCCTTCCTTCTAGTGTGGCTTCATACCACATAGGTGAGGGCAGTGGCAAAATACTTGCATGCAAAACTTGCAGGGTATCTTTTTTACGTCTTTATTGTTATTGTGCTCCCAGTCTTAGCCCTACTGAGGATTCTCTCGCCAAGTGAGAATAAGCAAGTGGAGAGAAGAGCAGGTTGTCCTGTCACCTTGCTTGTCATATCTTGTAGGTACAGCAAAGGGATGGTTTTAGCTATCTTTGGAGGTCTTCCGCCCATTTTGGAAACCCAATTTCCATAAAACGAGGGCTGTGCTAAAAGTAATAAATATTTCGTAGGCATAGGAGATAGATTCATTGGTAATTTGTGTTCAACACATAATTCGGCTGAATAGCCATAGTGACTATTTCAAACTTTGGGTCAAAAGTTGAAGTCTTGAATAAATGAATCACCCTTTGAGAAAGGGGAAAAAACTCTGTGTTTATCCTTTGGAGACATATAAGTATTCCAGACAACATCTGCTAATGAAAGGGGATATTTAATAATAAGTTATATTGGGAACAAAAGTTTAAAAAGCAAATAATAACTGACTTGATCATGTTTATGCAAGCAACTAAGTTTTCAAACAAGCTGTCAACAGTGACTGCATTATGAAGCTATTAACAAGCGCAAAGCTGTAAACAACGTTCTTTTTGCCCAAGAATTATTCCCAGTGAAGAGTAAATAAGCTTTTATTTGGAATACAAACCAAGCTGTTGTGAGTTTTTCAGTGAATTTCCTTCGGAGAGGTCCACAACTCAGGAGCCAACTGGAGTCTGGAGGAAAAGAGCTGCTACAGCTGCTGCCATCATTTAGACTCACCAGTCCTGTATTTTTAAGAGTAACTGGGCACACAGGTATCGAATAAGAAAAGATCCTGCCCCACTGCTGCCGCACAATTTCATCATCATTCCTACATTTCTGAATATGTTGGTGAAAAAAATTCACAGACAACAAATTTGCAAATACGGTATTTCTTCATCTGCTCTATGTTTTACTCAGATAGTCTGCAGAGAATAGTTGCCTGAAGCCTTTGCTTTTCTTTGCAATGTGGTAAACACTGCATGAGCTGCTGAACTTGTGGACCGAAAGGTCACAGGTTTGAATCCGGAGAGCGGAGTGAGTACCCACTGTTAGCCCCAGCTTTTGCCCACTTAGCAGTTCGAAAACATGCAAATATGAGTAAATCAATAGGTACTGCTCTGCGGGAAGGTAACGACGCTCTATGCAGTCATGTTAGCCACATGACCTTGTAGGTATCTACAGACAACGCCAACACTTCGGCTTAGAAATGGAGATGAGCACCAACCCCCAGAGTCGGACATTTTATTTATTTATTTATTTATTTATTTACAGCATTTATATTCCGCCCTTCTCACCCCGAAGGGGACTCAGGGCGGATCACATTACACATATAGGCAAACATTCAATGCCTTTTAACATAGAACAAAGACAAACAAACATAGGCTCCGAGCGGCCTCAAACTCATGACCTCCTGGTCAGAGTGATTCATTGCAGTTAATTGCAGCTGGCTTGCTCTCCCGCCTGTGCCACAGCCCAGGCTGGATCTTTATCTTTACCTAAACACTGCAATGTGGTAAATACTGCAAGTGCTGCCACAGCAGTATTTACAAGTAAGGTTGTAGGATACATATGGACATAGGCCCCATCTACACTGACCATTTAATGCAGCTTAAGACAACTAGAAACCACAGTGGCTGCAAATGTATACCTGGTTTGGGACAGGGGGAAAAACACACCACAGAATGGTTTGAGGCCAGGTTCCATGTTTAATGTAGTTTGCCCAATTGGTTGGCTCTGTAATGCACTCCAGATTATTGATTTGGGCACATCTATACTAATTACTGATGTGCCCATGGAGGAATGCATAGAGTTAAAAAACAGAGTGCTTGTGTTCAAGCTGCATATTTCCCTGATTAACCTGACATTTTTAACATGAACACTAAAATCAACTTATTTCTCTGCTTAGCTCCCCTTTCTCCCATGCCTTAGTTTTGTCACTCCTAGCACTCTGTTTCAGTGATGGGCTGCCAAATTCCTCCACAAGGTTAGAGTATGAAGACCACACATTACTCCCAAGGTGTTTGTTCTTGGAATTTTTTTATAGTGAGAAAGACAGACATTTCATTTTGGGCTGTACTCCCAACTCAAAACAATTTAGTTTCCCACAGTTCAAATGGGATACATCCTGAAAAATAATGCCAACCAGTGCACAAGACGAAAATAGTAATAATAATAATAATAATAATAATAATAATAACAACAATTATTTTATTTTTATATCCCGCCCCATCTCCCTGAAGGGACTTGGGCTGGCTTACATGGGGCCAAGCCGAGGCAGAAGACAATATAAAACACAACAATAAAACAAGTTAATCAACAATAAAACAAGTCATAAGCAAATGAGGTCACATACAATAAATATACTATGATAAAATCCTGGGTTGGCTCCAAAAAGGAACTGGGCCCAAGAAAGTGCAAGTAGTGACAGTTACAATCAGGGAGAGGTAGATACCAGAACTATTGTTCCCATTAAAATGCTGAGGAAGGCGTACACAAGGAAATGATGGCTGGCTAAAGGAATGGAGATAAAATAAAGATAAAATAGGCAACAGGTCGATCCTTTGCTATGGAGATCACATTTGTAATATACAGTGTTCCCTCACTTATCGCGGGGCTTACGTTCCAGGACCACCCGCGAAAAGTGAAAATCTGCGAAGTAGGGACGCTATATTTGGACACTATATAGGGACGCTCCCGCCGCTGCCGTTGCCTTGTGAGGCGAAAACAAAGCTGCTTCAGCCTCCTTTTCTCTCCCTTTGGCTTCTTCCTTCCTTCCTTCCTTAGGCTTCTCCTTAGGAAGGAAGTAGAATGAAGAATTTATAATATTATTTTATGATTTATAATATTATTTTAGTGTTTATTAAAAAACTGCAAAACAGCGAGTCCGAGAAAAGTGAACCGCGAAGTAGTGAGGGAACACTATATTTTGTATTATATGTGAATGAAATTAGACTTCTGCCAGAATGAAGACAGGGTTGTTGTATGTTTTCCGGGCTGTATGGCCATGTTCTAGAAGTATTCTCTCCTGATGTTTCGCCCACATCTATGGCAGGTATCCTCAGAGGTTGTGAGGATGCCTGCCATAGATGTGGGCGAAACGTCAGGAGAGAATACTTCTAGAACATGGCCATACAGCCCGGAAAACATACAACAACCCTGTGATCCCGGCCATGAAAGCCTTCGACAACACATAGAATGAAGACATAGTGAGAGTTCAGACTGTCCAAAGATATCTTTTCAAGCTCAGCTTCTCCTGCATAAACATTAAGGAACAGGAATAAAATACAGCCTATTGATACAAACAATATGCTGGAGCGCATTACAGAGCTAGCCAATTGAGCAAACTGCTCAGATCACATCTTAATTAATACTTGGATGTTTGAGCTGGGAGGGGGTGCTAAGTAAGACTTATCTTGGTGTGGAGGAAATTACAACTCAAACAACAGAGGCTAAACCGTGTGCTTTGATAAACAGGCAGGGGCTGTATTCAGTTGTGCTTGGGTGATCCCACTCTACAGAGACGACAGCGGAGCCAATCACGCTCTTAATTAGCATTCACTGCAAATGGGAAGTTCCTTTTCTCAGGACTGGGACAGACGGTCTCAACCACTCAAACTCCTAATCCCCCCTCCTGTTTGCTCTTGTGCCTGAAGATATTTGCATGTACTCAACAATAACCCATTGAAACAAACCAGTTTGTTTCTGCCTGAGAAAAATAGCAAACTGCTGCCCAGCGTGAATCTCAGCACGATGACACTAGCATTTATCCACAGAGAAATAACTTCTAAAAATTAGGTGCCCCAAAATTCTTAGGCAAATGGGAAGTTATTTGTGTATTCTGGGTGAAAGGGCATCTTACAAAATGGAGAGTATATGACTGAACTATCTTCTCATTAGCACTACTGGCTAAGAATGGGAATTCTTAGGTTTTTCATGCCCAAGCAGCAATTTTTTTCCGAGAGTCACATTATTCAGTGTTTTGCTCCAGACTAGCAGAATATGAATAAAACCACGTGGCCAGGTTTATGTTTACAGAAGATGAAACTCATTATTTGGCTAACTTGCCTTCTCTGAGTATGTGGCTTTTTCAAGATTAACATACGCTACATACCGTACTGTGTTGTAGATTAGAACTTGCTTCATTGCTTACATTGTAAATACTGTATATACTTGAGTATAAGCCTAGTTTTTCAGCCCTCTTTTTAAGACTGAAAAAGCCCCCCTCGGCTTATACTTGGGTGAGGGTCCTGGTTGGCTTATATTTGGGTCAGCTTATACTCGAGAATATATGGTATATTTATTATTTTTCTCTATTATTATTGGTATTATTACATTTATTATTTTTCTCTATTATTATTGTTGCTACTATTACATTTATTTTACTCTATTATTATTATTATTATTGCATTTATTATTTTACTCTATTTATTATTACATGTATTATTTTCCTGTATTATTATTATTATTATTATTATTATTATTATTATTATTACATGTATTTTTTACTCTATTATTATTAAAAGGATATATAAGCACATTTACATTGAAGAAGATGAAAATAATGATTTGATCAGAGTTGGAAAGTCTTATCTTAAATTTGAGCTTTATGTAAATATTCAAAAACGTTTAACCTACCGATGCCTCAATTAATGTAATTTTATTGGTAGCTATTTTTATTTCTGAAATTTACCACCCTCGGCTTATACTGGAGTCAATGTTTTCCCAGTTTTTTGTGGTAAAATTAGGTGCCTCAGCTTATATTCGGGTTGGCTTATACTCGAGTATATATGGTATGTAAGGAAATTTTGGCATAAAGTATTTAAAGAGATAGAGCAGGGGTCCTCAAACTTTTAAAGCAGAGGGCCGGTCCACAATCCTTCAGACTGTTGAGGGGCCGAATTATCATTTGGAAAAAAAAAACGAACAAATTCCTGTGCACACTGCACATATCTTATTTGTAGTGCAAAACAACAACAATAACAATGAAAGACCAATACAGTATTTAAAAATGAAAATAATTTTAACCAACATAAATCTATCAGGATTTCAATAGGAAGTGTGGGCCTGCTTCTGGCCAATGAGATAGTCAGGTTAATTGGGATTGTTGTTGTTGTGTGTCTACAAGTCATTTCAGACTTTGGGCGAGCCTAAGTCCAAAATTATTTATTTATTAATTTACTACATTTATTTACTACATTTATATCCCACCCTTCTCACCCCAAAGGGAACTCAGAACAGCTGTATGTTCATACAATATATTATATTATTAGCATAGCACAATATTAGCATTATATATTACTATATTGAACTATACCACTATACTGTAATATTATATGTAATATATAACATATAATTAATATTATTATATGGTATTATTATTAATATTATATTGTATAAAATGATAATATTATTATCAATATCATATGTATATAGTAAAAGGTAAAGGTTTCCCCTGACGTTAAGTCCAGTCATGTCTGACTCTGGGGGTTGGTGCTCATCTCCATTTCTAAGCCGAAGAGCCGGTGTTGTCCATAGACACCTCCAAGGTCATGTGGCCAGCATGACTGCATGGAGCACCGTTACCTTCCCGCCGGAGCGGTACCTATTGATCTACTCACATTTGCATGTTTTCAAACTGCTAGGTAGGCAGGAGCTGGGGCTAACAGCGATCGCTCATTCCGCTCCAGAGATTTGAACCCGGGACCTTTTGGTCCGCAAGTTCAGCAGCTCAGTGCTTTAACACACTTCGCCATCGGGGCTCCCCATATGTATATACAATATATTATATTATTAAAACTGATATAAAAATATTATATTATAAATGAGGGCGGGGGCTAGGTAAATGACCTTGGAGGGCCGCATCCGGCCCCCGGGCCTTAGTTTGGGGACCCCTGAGATAGAGGATATAATGAACATCAATTTGGAAAGAAGTCCTAGTATTGCATTATTATCAATTTATAATAACAATAAGATGGATAAAAAATTAAAAAGAAGCAATAACAAATTTATTGACAATAGCAAGACTGCTTATAGCAAGGAATTGGAGAAAGGTAATAAATGTTCAGATTGAAGAATGGTATAAGGAAGTATGGAAATTGGCAATAAACAATAAGCTAACATGCAAATTAAAAGTTAAAAGAGGGATATGGGAAAAAAATGATTTTGAGGATGTATGGTGGAAATTTATTGAGAAAGGACTCCAAAAAAGGGATGGAAGGCTATCGCCTCAGGAAGAAATGAGATTTTGGTTAGACAATACATAAGAAGTGGCTCGGGGTGGGAGGCGGGATACACAGTGGTGAAGAAATGTAGATGGATAAATGTTAACATAATAGTAGATATAAATCAACAGTGGATATAAAAGAACAATGCAAGTATTGTATGATATATTATATATCTGCTATGTGATAAAAGTGATTATTGTATGGAAAATTTTAAATTCAATAAAAACTATTTTTTTTAAAAAAAGAACTTGCTTCATTGGGTGCTGGTACCATTACCATCAGATAGGTTGGCATATTTTGCTTGTATGCCAGTGCTGTGATACAGCCAAGCTTTGCAGGACTGAGATACCATAATACAAATTGTGAATTAGTGGGGACAGTAAAACCTGTCTCTTTTGGGCACACAGTTGCTGTGTTCACAATAGTGGGGCTGGTGCTAATGGTGGGCACTTTCACTGTTAATATAAAATATTTTGTGGTGGCTTGGTCAACTAAGACTCATTCGCTCTGCAAAACATCCACTTCAGTAGAAATGAAAAACAGCTGCCATAACTGGACATGAATGTGGTTCTTCTTTTTATAGAATCATATAATCATAGAGGTTTAAGAGACCACAAGGATGATCCAGGCTAACCACCTGCTGTGCAGGAACACACAATCAAAGCACCTTCAACAGATGGCCACATTGCATTTGCTTAAAAACCTCAGAGAAGTTGATTCCGTCACACTCAGAGGCCATTTTTCACTGGAAGCATTTTACAGTGTCACATAATTGTTCTCAAGTATCGATTTAATGCTTGTATTTGGTTTACAGGCTGAAGATCAGTAAACTGAAACTCAGTGGCATAAAGTTCCTATAGCCATTTTTGACTATAGCTTCGACCATGCCAGGGCAGCAGCAGTCTGGTTGCAGCATTCCATACATTGGACACCCATTTGAATTCTTGGTGTATATATTTGGGTGTAATTCTGAAGATTGGAAATCAGCTAACACAAAATAGAGCACTGGGACCAGACAACTGTGGGCCCTTCTAGGTTAAAGAAAACCTGCTTCCTCCCAAGTTTTAGTCCCCGCACCCTCCCACAGCCCCAGGCTTTCCCTCAGGGGGTGGCTAGATGCCATCCTAGGTCAATCAAAGGTTGACTTGGGATGGCATCCAGCCACCTCTGTAGCCCCCTATTTCTCTTCCAAAACTTTCTGGAGGAGCCTGCTGGCAGGGTAATGTCGCACCTCAGGTTAGCTTCACCTTGCTAAAGACACCAGGCTGCACACAGGTCGTAGTCTTTTGTAGTTTATTAGGAAATAAGGAAAAGATAGTTCATAAAAGGTAAAAGTTCAGTTCCAAAAGATAGTTACAAAAACAAGGCTGTAAGAACAAATCCATGGAAACATTAGGCATGAAGCAAGGTCCTTAAAACCAAGCCAAATTCCCAGAAACGAGGATACATCCAGGCTATAAGATAATACAGGAAAGCAGACTTAGTTCTTGATTCAAGCGAGGAACTGCTTTGACGAAGATTTCCCTCTCAGCAGACTGTTTTAATAGCATACCATGAAGGCATTTCTTTGCCCTTTGACCTTCCTCTTATTTGCTATTCTGAGACTTCTGCGCAACCCCCGAAATTCCAAAAGACTAGCCCGATCTAGAGAAGTGGCCTCATCATCGCTTTCAAGGCCACAGGGCTTGTTTGCGTTATCAGACTGAAGCTGGGAGCTACTCTCCCTTTCTGTTTCTTGCACCTGAAAACCATCATCAGTAACAACATCATTTCTTCCTGTGAGAAAGCCTTCCCTGCTGAATCCCATCATTATGCACAGCAGCAGCCCTAGGTTTTTTCACTATGTAAGCAAACCTAGGGCTGCACCCCCCCCCGAAATTACGCCCCCCCCCCAACTTACCGGTGGCGGCGGCGCGCGGAACTCCAGGAAGGCCTCGCTTTCTCGCAAGATTTCGCGAAATCTCGCAGAAATCTTGCGATATTTCACAAGATCTTGCAGAAATCTCGCAAAATCTTGTGAGAAGAGCGAGGACTTCCTCATTCCGCAGTGAGCAACCTAATGGTTGCCGCCGCCGCCGTGAGAGCACCCAGCAAGGGCTGCGCCCGAAGCGGCGGCTTCAATGGCTTCAATTACGAACCGGCCCTGATTATGCACATATAACCCAGAATCCTCATTATGCACATATAACCCCGAATCTTCATCAGAATCACACAAGGCAAAGGCTGAGTCACAACAGCTGGCATGACTGCATGGAGCACTGTTACCTTCCTCCCGGAGTGGCACCTCTTGATCGACTCACATTTGCATATTTTCGAACTGCTAGGTTGGCAGAAGTTGGGGCTAACAGTGGGAGCTCACCCCACTCCCCGGATTGGAACCTCCGACCTTTCGGCTGCAAGTTCAGCAGCTCATCGGCCTAACCCTCACCCTAAAACTTCTCTGCCAATTTGTCTGGTAGTTGGCAATAACTGAAAACCTCCACATAGTTGAATGGCTCTTTAGCACCCATTCTAGAAGCTTGCCTTTGTGGGATCACTATTAGGCATGTGAAGTCCCACAGTATGACAACCTCATCTTCTGGCAGGAAAAAAACAATCTTACATACTGAATATTCAAGCCCAGTAGGGATGGTAATTCTCCAATGTCTTTGAAACACACTTTATTTAATTTTTTTTGTACACAGAAATGTTTCCGTTCAAAAACATCAGGTGCAGCAGGACTATTTTCTCAGGACTACAAAGAGTTTGGAAGCAAAACAGGCACGAGAGAAGCAAAAGAGGCTGACATTTAAACAGCACTCTCTGTGACAGCTTTATAGCCTGCAATACAATGGCTGGAGAGATGACCCTGCCGAGTCCAGAGGAGGCTGCTGGGCCTGCCCACCTCCACTGACCCCCTCGCACTTCAGCCCCACAGAACAAACCAGCAGCTCCGCCACAAAGGCCCAGTGTGAGGGACGCACCTTTGTGATGCCTGCCAAAGAAAAGCTGCTACTTAGCAAAACAAAAGGCATTTTATAATCTACTTATTGTGGCCCATTAGGATCGAAGGGGGGCTCCATAGCCTAATGGGGAGGTGGGCCAGGCACTCCAGGGTTTCTATTGGCTGTAATAAAGATGTTTCGCTGTTCATGTCCAAGTGTGACAAGACATAGGAGTCTTTTCCCAGGGGCAATCTGACATCTTCATTGCCTTTGCCAAAGCTTGATTTTTCTAGGATTAAAAACAAAACAAAACATCTAAAATATCTCTTTTGCTGCGAATTAAATCAGACTGTTCTGGAAGAGTAGAAGCTGTGAAAAGAAATTCACATGGTTGTCTGAATGATCATACTGAAACGTTGAAATGTATAGATGCCTTCAGAAGGAATTTATCCAATGGGGATCTTACCGTTCATTTAGGGGGAAAAGGTTGCATGCCGGCTCCAGAGTCTCCAGAGCACCCTGTGATCTGAGTTCTATAGATCCTTGGGCACACTGAACTCAGCCTGGCTTTTTAGGCTAGAGTCTACTTGGGCCTTGCTAGCCACAAGGTAGTTTTTGGAAGGAATCAAAAGACGCGGTTTAAGAATGGGAGTAAAAATACATAAACAGTCATAAGCAGCATAATGATTACTTATGGATATTGATTGATATTGTTTAATGCAGTGGTTCTCAACCTGGGGTCCCCAGATGTTTTTGGCCTTCAACTCCTAGAAATCCTAACAGCTGGTAAACTGGCTGGAATTTCTGGGAGTTGTAGGCCAAAAACATCTGGGGACCCATAGGTTGAGAACCACTTGTTTAATGGAATACTTGTGGAGAGGTTTGTTTTGTCCTTTGCATTAAAAATGTAATAAAACAATGTCAATGTGCTTTAAAATCATAATAGGTAAAGGTAAAGGTTTCCCCTGACGTTAAGTCCAGTCGTGACTGACTCTGGGGGTTGGTGCTCATCTCCATTTCTAAGCCGAAGAGCCAGCGTTGTCCGTAGACACCTCCAAGGTCATGTGGCCAGCATGACTGCGTGGAGCGCCCTTACCTTCCCGCCGGAGCGGTACCTATTGATCTACTCACATTTTCATGTTATCGAACTGCTAGGTTGGCAGAAGCTGGGGCTAACAGCGGGCGCTCATTCTGCTCCTGGGATTTGAACCTGGGACCTTTCGGTCTGCAAGTTCAGCAGCTCAGTGCTACTTATTCCTAATTCCTTGACTTGCATCAGAAGAGATTTTGCATCTCCAGTTTATACATCTTTGCATTTTGTTTTGAAGAATTTTGCTTGCAGACCCATACATGCTTCACAGTTTTTGTTCTTAAATAATGTGTTAAAGGGGAGGAGCCCTGAGAAGACTTTGTAGCCAAATTATGTTTTCTTCTTTGCTTGGTATATGAATTGGATGTCTTAACAAATTCTTTAATATTTCATTCATTCATTCATTGGCTTCATAGTGGACACACTATTAACGGCTTAAGCAAGTATTTTTTTTATTCTTGAGCAGTGCATTCTTTGTTTTTATGGATTGATCGAAAAAAACGCACATGCAAGTACAAAAATTCATGATGGTTCATATCCCTTCTTGTTGGTAGAATAAGGAGTGGCTGTAATATATAAATTCTGCTTCTCTTTTGTCCTGAGGAGTTTATTTTAAATACTATAGATACAATGTCCTAACTGCTGCTGGATACAGTACGGGTCAGAAAAAAAGTCAACCTTAAACTCTCCCCCTCATAATTTTGGAGTGTTTTTCTTTGTGTATTTTTTCTCATTTTCACTGATCTTTCACAGTTGTATCCAATAATTAAATGGAGATCAAACATCCTCTCTTTTACATTTTAATCAGTTTTGTTATATTTCGGATATACTTCATTTTAGCTCACTGTTGTACCAATCCTGCACGGTACCAAGGTCGTGTGGCAAAGCATGACTGAGACCTTCGATAATCCCTGCACACAACTCCATGTGATCTGTGTTGGAATTTCACTCAGCTAAAGGCTCACAGAATGCATTTTTTTGCACATTAGGATTTTTCTTTTGTTTGAATCTGGTGCTCTTGAGTAGGTATTAAGAAAGACAGAGTGGTCTTACTGTTTTTCTCTGACGGTTAATCTCACAAATAATAATAAAGGCCACAATCCTGCAGAGCAGCTTCCTAAATCCCATTGATTTCAATAAGACTTCAATTTTATTGAAGTCAATGAGATTTGGGCAGCCTAGTTGTGAGCAGAATTGCAGTTAATATAAATCTCGTAGAACTTGGCAATGTACCCTTTCAAAAATGCGTTGAAAGGAGAAAATGAGACCATAGTTAAATATTTATTGATTAGAAATAAATATCTTGCAGAAGCCTTGTTTCCTTTGCAAACATATTATTATCTATCTCTATATATAAAAGGGTAATGAAATTTCGGCCTAGGACAAAACAACAAAACTACACATCCCAGAAATACTAAACTTGGCAGCACAACCCCTCATCCATGCCTCTACGTTGATACAACAAAAAGAAAAGAAAAATAAAGTCCTAATTAGAGGGAAAGGAATAATTGTTTTTATCCAATTGCTGCCAGTTAGAAGGCTAAGCTCTGCCCACTTGGTCTCCTAGCAACCCACTCAGCCCAGAGGACAGGCAGAGTTAGGCCTCACTTAGGCCTCTTCCACACTGCCTATAAAATACATCTGATTTTATCTGATTTTAACTGGATTATATGGCAGTGAAGACTCAAAGCCCTTCCACGCAGCTATATAACCCACTTATAATGGCCTTAATGTCAGGGGAAAACCTTTACCCTTTACCTTAACTACTACCAATTCCTCAATACTTTATTTCCCATACCACCAGACTTCGCCACAGCAACGCATGGCCGGGCATAGCTAGTAATAATTAAAGGTGAATAAAGGTTTAACATTGTAAATGTTTTGTGGACCATATTTTAGTTCTGCAGACCACTGGTTGGGAACCACTGCTTTGGAGTTTATATTTGTTGTTGTCTTTTTACTTTTAATTAATTGTGAAGAATTAATAGGTATAAACATTTATAATGGGAAATGACAGAATGATGATATGACTTGCTGGCTTGCCTAGGACAACTATGAAATTGTTGTTACCAGCCCTTCCTCCTCTTCCTCACCACTGCAGCATTTAAATATGTGCTGGCTCTATGCACTTACATATATAAACATAATATATTTTGATAATAACAGCATTTTCATGACCTTTTGCATGATCTTGATAGACTGTTTTCAATATCCATTTGTATAAAAATGTTGACAATTTTAGTGAAAGAAGCAATTGAAAGTACCTGCGTGTATTTCGTAAGTGCAAACAAAGAATTCTTTTTTCTCTTCTAACCTCCAATCAGTATAAATACAAGGATCCACATATACAGACTTCTTAATTGAAGAGGCAATACCGACGTCTAAATAACTGCACTTAGACCTACCATTTCATAAAAGGAAATCTGTAGACTTATTGCAGTGCAGGGCTGAGAGACTTGATTCAGGTATGTTCAGTATTGTTTTTATTGAGTCACCACAGATGGTTCTTATGTTACAGTAATTCCTTTTTGATAACACTCTTATCTTGTAGTTCTGGTTTTGCAGGTATGTGCTGAACTATTTTTACAGTCAAGAACATTTGAGTTTGTCTGTTTAATAAAAACAAAGAAATATAGAATAAATGACTAGTACTGAAACCATGGAAATGTCTAAATAGAACATGGTATCAACACATAAAAGGAGCCCCGGTGGTGAAGTGTGTTAAAGCATTGAGCTGCTGAACTTGTAGACCAAAAGGTCCCAGGTTCAAATCCCGGGAGCGGAATGAGCACCCACTGTTAGCCCCAGCTCCTGCCAATCTAGCAGTTCGAAAACATGCCAATATGAGTAGATCAATAGGTACTGCTCCGGCGGGAAGGTAACGGCGCTCCATGCAGTCATGCTGGCCATATGACCTTAGAGGTGTCTACGGACAACACCGGCTCTTCGGCTTAGAAATGGAGATGAGCACCAACCCCCAGAGTCAGACAGGCGGGAGAGCAAGCCAGTGCAATTAACTGCAATGAATCACTCTGACCAGGAGGTCATGAGTTAGAGCCCTGCTCGGAGCCTATGTTTGTTTGTCTTTGTTCTATGTTAAAAGGCATTGAATGTTTGCCTATATGTGTAATGTGATCCACCCTGAGTCCCCTTCGGGGTGAGAAGGGCGGAATATAAATGCTGTAAATAAATAAATAAATAAATAAATAAATAAATTCATGCAGAGGTGAGGAGAGGAAGCAGGAAAGCAGCTTGCTCCTTGGTTTAGGTAAGGCCTGTCTAATATTTCCTTTAAAACCTGAGAGTGTGCACTCTTTTCTTAGATTGCCTACTCTTTTCTTAGATAGCCTTAAAAGCCTTAAAAACCTGTGTTTGTTGGACTCTTTACCTTTAAAAACCTGAGTCTGGGCTGATTCTTGAGTGTGGGCTAGCTGTAATTAAGGCTTGCTGTTCTGCCATTGTTGGGAAGGTGAGGCAAGGCTATTGTTATTGAAAGTGTTGGCTTCCTGTTGAAGCTTTCTGAGCCAGCGTCGCTCGCGCCACCACTACAGTAAAACACATTCTTACAGTATATACAATAAACAAAACAACTTTAAAAATACACACACAGGAAGGTGGATAGCATTCTGCCCATAACACACACAATCCTCCTCGGTCACTTCACTCACCAAGAGATGGACCAACAGCAAATACTTGCCACCACATGCACCAGCTGTGGCATGTTCTGCTTTTTCACACAAAAACTAGTCAACTACATCTGCTCCAAATGCAAACAGATGACTCTGATGGAGCAGAGGATCCAACAGCTCGAGCACCGTATTAAGACCCTTAAGGACATTCAGGCGCTCGAGCTCTTCTTGGACACTGCACAACACGCTGCTGTAGATCTGCAGCCTGCATCACACCAACACCACCATGATCAGGAACCTTATGGGGAGATCAACTCAAAGGTAGACAACCCTCAGGCTTGGAAGGAGGTCACCCATAGAAGGAGACACAGGACCAGGCAGCCTCCGCAGAACTCCTCTGCTCAGCTGCATTTACACAACAGGTTTGAAATTCTAACACCATTAACATACAATCAGGAAACACATCTTGTGAAGGACCACAGTTTCTTAGATACCACTCAGTGGGCCACCCTTGATCAATGCGCAGGGGATAGCCCTGACGGGGACAGTGCATCACCACATTCACACTTATGTAATCATGCAAATGCTCCAACCCCAATCGTACACCAGGAGCAACAGGAACATCCTTGGGAGAGTAATGGGCTCTCGGATGTATCTCAATGGATTGTCATTGATGAATGCACTGGGGATGTTGAGGAGGAGGACAACACTTTACACCTGCATAATTCACTTCAACAGGAACACTCTTCAGGGGACACACACACTGTCTTGCACAAAAGGGACCCTGTCAATCCTCAAAGGAAACAGGTCTTGGTAGTAGGTGACTCCCTCTTTAGAGGAACGGAAGCCATCATTTCCAGACCGGATGGGATGGCTCGAGAAACATGCTGCCTCCCGGGGGCAAAAATACACCATATCACTCAGAGGCTCAGCAGGCTCCTAAAGCCCCATCACCCTCCCCACCTTATGTTGATTCATGTAGGTACCAATGACACCGCTAGGCATACTTTTCAAAAGATCACAAATGATTTTCGAGCTCTGGGAACAAAGCTAAAACTGTATAATGTACATGTGATCTTTTCATCCCTCCTCCCCGTTGTAGGACACGGCTCTACAAGGGCCGGAAAAATAGTACAGGTCAATAACTGGCTCAGAAAATGGTGCCAAGAGGAGCATTTTGGCTTCCTTGACCATGGTCTACTCTTCCAGGAGGATGGCCTATTGGCAAGTGATGGGGTGCATCTCACACAAGCAGGAAAACATCTTTTTGCACACAGACTCACAAACCTCATCAGGCGCACTTTAAACTAGATCCACTGGGGGAGGGGAACAACAGCCTGGCGAACGCTATATTACCCACGACCACAGGGAACCGCCAAAAGGCTAAACGGAGGGCTGCACAAACACAGCAAGGACCAAGCACGGAGAGCACAATAATCCCAAATAAACAGCTCAAGGGGAGGTCACAGGGGCTTACATGTCTTTACACCAACACTCAGAGCATGGGAAATAAGCAAGACGAACTCCAACTCTTAGCACAGCACCACACATACGATGTCATAGGCATCACTGAAACCTGGTGGGATGACTCCCATCACTGGAATGTAGCCATTGAGGGCTATAACCTCTTTCACAGAAATAGAACAAAAGGGAGAGGAGGGGGAGTAGCTTTATATGTCAAAAACAGTTACGTTGCAGAAGAAATGCAAGACTGTAATCCGGGAAACCAGCTTGAAAGCATCTGGATAAGAATCAAGTGAACTGGGACTCAAAAAGATCTTGTCGTGGGTGTCTACTACAGACCTCCGAGTCAGGATGAAGGACTTGATGAAGCCTTCTGTCAACAGCTGACCAAACAGGCACAAAGAAGAGATATAGTAGTCATGGGCGATTTCAATTATTCCGATATCTGCTGGAAAACAAACTCAGCCAAGAGTACAAAGTCCAACAAATTCCTCACTTGCCTTGCAGACAATTTTATGGTCCAGAAGGTAGAAGTGGCAACAAGAGGATCAGCAACTCTTGATCTAATCTTAACAAATGTGGAAGACCTGATCAACACAGTTGAAGTGGTTGGATCCTTAGGGGCAAGTGACCATGTGCTCCTGGAGTTTGCAATACAAAGGAATGCTGAAACTAAGACAAGTCAAACACACATTCTCGACTTTAAGAGAGCTGACTTCCAAAAAATGAAGGAATTACTGAGCGGCATTCCATGGACGCCAATATTAAAAAACAAGGGAGTTAAGGATGGATGGGAGTTTTTCAAAAGTGAAATACTCAAGGCGCAAATGCAAACAGTGCCAACAAAGAAGAAAAATAAGACAAGTGCAAAGAAGCCAGAATGGATGTCCAAAGAACTTCTAACTGAGCTAAAGCTCAAAAGTGACATGCACAAGAAGTGGAAAAGGGGAGAAATCACCAAAGAAGAATTCAAACGTATAGCCAACACCTGTAGGGAAAAGGTTCGCAAGGCTAAAGCACAAAATGAGCTCAGGCTTGCCAGGGACATAAAAAACAACAAAAAAGGCTTTTTTGCTTACGTTGGTAGAAAAAAGAAGAAAAAGGAGGCGATAGGGCCTCTGCAAGGAGAAGATGGGGTGATGGCGACAGGGGACAGGGAAAAGGCAGAACTGCTCAATGCCTTCTTTGCCTCGGTCTTCTCACAAAAAGAAAGCCATCTTCAACCTCAGCAACATGGAATGGACGAAGGATTGGGGGAAATCCAACCACAAATAGGGAAACAAGCTGTCCAGGAACACCTGGCCTCTCTAAACGAATTCAAGTCCCCAGGGCCAGATCAGCTACATCCAAGAGTATTGAAGGAATTAGCGGAAGTTATTTCAGAACCACTGGCAATTATCTTCGAGAGTTCTTGGAGAACGGGAGAAGTCCCAGCAGATTGGAGGAGGGCGAATGTGGTCCCTATCTTCAAGAAGGGAAAAAAGAACGACCCAAACAATTACCGTCCGGTCAGCCTCACATCGATACCAGGCAAGATTCTGGAAAAGATCATCAAGAAAGTGGTCTGCGAACACTTAGAAACAAATGCGGTCATTGCTAATAGTCAACACGGATTTACCAAAAACAAGTCATGCCAGACTAATCTGATCTCTTTTTTCGATAGAGTTACGAGTTGGGTCGATACAGGGAATGCTGTGGATGTAGCCTACCTGGATTTTAGTAAGGCCTTCGACAAAGTCCCCCATGACCTTCTGGCAAATAAACTAGTAAAATGTGGGCTAGACAAAACTACGGTTAGGTGGATCTGCAATTGGCTAAGCGAACGAACCCAAAGGGTGCTCACCAATGCGTCATCTTCATCATGGAAAGAAGTGACAAGTGGAGTGCCACAGGGCTCCGTCCTGGTCCCGGTTCTGTTCAACATCTTTATTAACGACTTAGACGAAGGGTTAGAAGGCACGATCATCAAGTTTGCAGACGACACAAAACTGGGAGGGATAGCCAACACTCCAGAAGACAGGAGCAGAATTCAAAACGATCTTGACAGACTAGAGAGATGGGCCGAAACTAACAAAATGAAGTTCAACAGGGACAAATGCAAGATACTTCATTTCGGCAGAAAAAATGAAAATCAAAGATACAGAATGGGGGACGCCTGGCTTGACAGCAGTGTGTGCGAAAAAGACCTTGGAGTCCTCGTGGACAACAAGTTAAACATGAGCCAACAATGTGATGCGGCAGCTAAAAAAGCCAACGGGATTCTGGCCTGCATCAATAGGGGAATAGCGTCTAGATCCAGGGAAGTCATGCTCCCCCTCTATTCTGCCTTGGTCAGACCACACCTGGAATACTGCGTCCAATTCTGGGCACCACAGTTGAAGGGAGATGTTGACAAGCTGGAAAGCGTCCTGAGGAGGGCAACTAAAATGATTAAGGGTCTGGAGAACAAGCCCTATGAGGAGCGGCTTAAAGAGCTTGGCATGTTTAGCCTGCAGAAGAGAAGGCTGAGAGGAGACATGATAGCCATGTACAAATACGTGAAGGGAAGTAATAGGGAGGAGGGAGCAAGCTTGTTTTCTGCTGCCCTGCAGACTAGGACACGGAACAATGGCTTCAAACTACAGGAAAGGAGATTCCACCTGAACATCAAGAAGAACTTCCTCACTGTGAGGGCTGTTCGACAGTGGAACTCTCTCCCCCGGACTGTGGTGGAGGCTCCTTCCTTGGAGGCTTTTAAGCAGAGGCTGGATGGCCATCTGTCGGGGGTGCTTTGAATGCGATTTCCTGCTTCTTGGCAGGGGGTTGGACTGGATGGCCCATGAGGTCTCTTCCAACTCTACTATTCTATGATTCTATGATTCTAAATGACTGGACTTAACATCAGGGGAAAACTTTACCTTTACCTTATCTACACATAAACACAAACCAAGTGCATTGGTAGAATAATCCACTCTGTTAAAGTCCTCTATGCAGTTATGAATTGGACATATGATCAGCATAAATTAGAGCAGTGGTTCTTAACCTTCCTAAAAATGCAACCCCTTAATACCGTTCCTCCTGTTGTGGTGATCCCCATTCATAAATTATCTTTGTTGCTACTTCCTAACTGTGATTTTGCTATTGTTATGAATCATAATGTAAATATCTGATATGCAGGATGTGTTTTCATTCACTGGACCAAATTTGACACAAATACCCAATGCGCCCAAATTTGAATACTGGTGGAGTCGGTGGGCATTGACCTTGAGTTTTTGAGTTGTAGTTCACCTACATCTAGAGAGCACTGTGGACTCAGAAATACTCAATATGCCCACACTGGTGGAATTTGGGGGGAAAAGACATTGATATCTGGGGAGTTGTAGTTGCTGGGATTTATAGCTCACGTACAATCAAAGAGCCCTTTGAAAGCCACGAATGGTAGAATTAGACCAAACTTCCCACACAGAACCCCTATGACCAACAGGAGCCTCCAGTGGCCTAGGGGATAAAAGCCTTGTGACTTGAAGGTTGAGTTGCTGACCTGAAGGCTGCCAGGTTCGAATCCCACCTGGGGAGAGTGTGGATGAGCTCCCTCTATCAGCTCCAGCTCCATGCAGGGACATGAGAGAAGCCTCCCACAAGGATGGTAAAACATCAAAACATCCGGGCGTCCCCTGGGCAACGTCCTTGCAGATGGCCAATTCTCTCACTCCAGAAGCAACTCCGGTTGCTCATGACACGGAAAAAAAAAACAACAGAAAATACTGGAGGGATTTGGGTTCCTAAGACCATAAGAAACATCTGTTTTCTGATGGTCTTTGGCGACCCCTCTTAAACCACTGTCACAACCCCCCCCCCCCCAAGTTGAGAAACATTGAATTAGAGTTTATCTGTTCTGAATCAACATGGCTAGACATGGGCAAGCTTTGGCCCTCCAGGAGTTTTGGACTTCCAACTCCCACAATTCCTAGCAGCCAGTAAGCTGACGGGGATTTCTGAGGGTTGACGTCCAAAATACCTGGAGGGGCAAAGTGTAGATTTACAACTGAAAAGGTGCATTTGTAGTGAGAATGTGTGATGACCCATGGGCCTTGTAGTCCTGCTCATGACATTGTGATGCCTGATGAAGAAGAAAACTTGGGTTTTTTACCTTCCCAGTCAGAACTGGATTCTTCCCAGACAGATTCTTCCCAGCCAGATCTGGGAACCTTGCACCTGCAAGAGGGTTATGTTCCAGAAGTATGTCAAACAAACACTGAGGCTACTTCTCCTGTGTTTTCTCGCCATGAGTTTTGTAAACAACAGAGAGGTTTGGAAGCGGCCTCGCGCAGGAGTGCTAGAATAATTGCTAAGAATTTAGCCAATTAAGCCTGCTTTCCATGAGAATCTTTAAGGAGTCAAACATCTGGTCTCAGAGATTAGCTTTCGTTTCTGGTTCCCAGAGAACTGCTCTCGGCGGGAAAGTTAGACTCTATATAGGTGTTTTACCCGCGGAGTAACTTTGCGGAGTCAATTCGTCAGCCTCCGGAGCGAGTTGTGTCTGAACAGCTCGCTCCGTTTCAAGCCTCGTTCCTGCTCAAGCCTTGTCCTTGTTTCCAGCCTTCGCTCTTGTTTCCAGCCTTCGCTCCTGTTTCCCAGCCTTTGTTTACCTACGGACCTTGCCTTGTTTCCCAGGACTAAACCTTGCCTTGTTTCACGGATTTTACCAAGTTATTCCACGGACCTTGTTCTTGTTCCTCGTTACCTTGTTCCACGATTCAAGCCTTGTTTCAAGTATCAAGTTATTTCCTAGCCTTGCTCAAGTTCATGGACTAAAGGACCTTGTCATCTCCCCTCACTTTGCCTGGCAAAGTGAGTGTTTCGGTTATTGGATTACAACTTTGGACCTTAATATTTCATATTGGACATTGTTTCCTTGGACTAATTTTGACCTTTCCTGAAAGGTCTGCTTCTGGACTAACTTTTACATTTGCTTTTATTAACTTTATATATTTCCTTAATAAAGATATTAGATAGAATCTGGCCTCTGCGTATGGTTATTGGTGCTCTGTAGCCTGGGTCGTGACAGAATGTAATCTGTAGCGGGAATGGGGGTACTTCAATGGAGCCTCCGGTGGCCTAGGGGATAAAAGCCTTGTGACTTGAAGGTTGGGTTGCTGACCCGAAGGCTGCCAGGTTCGAATCCCACCCGGGGAGAGCACAGATGAGCTCCCTCTATCAGCTCCAGCTCCATGCGGGGACATGAGAGAAGCCTCCCACAAGGATGGTAAACTTCAAAACATCCAGGCGTCCCCTGGGCAACGTCCTTGCAGATGGCCAATTCTCTCACTCCAGAAGCAACTCCGATTGCTCCTGACACGAAAAAAAAATGGCCAGGAGAGTGGGATACAGGGATGAGGAGCATGAGACATGGCTATTTTGCCCTGTGTGAAAAGGTCCAAAGACGTTTTGCTTTGCACATTTCCTTTCTGACATCCATATAAGTACCGCCCCTATATCTGTAGGGACTACATTTCTAAACATGGTTCTAAACATCAGGGAACCACGAATAGCAGAGAACACTACTTAAATGAATAGCCTACACTGGAAATTACAATAGAGTGGTCGTGGTAGATTTAGAAAATTCCTAGAGAAATAACCTCTCTACAAATTTTCTAAGTCCTCCCAGGTTAACTCCATGGCAACTGAAAGAACTTGTTTTTTCAGATGGGATATGGGAAATGCAGATACTGGTACTGAGAGTACGGGAGACATTGTGCAACCCCAAATACTGTATATACTCGAATATAAACCTAATTTTTCAGCCCTTTTTTTAAGACTGAAAAAGCCCCCCTCAGCTTATACTCGGCTGAGAGTCCTGGTTGACTTATATTTGGGTCATCTTATACTCAAGAATATATGGTACATTTATTATTTTTCTCTATTATTATTGGTATTGTTACATTTATTATTTTTCTCTATTATTGTTGCTACTATTACATTTATTTTACTCTATGTTTATTATTAATATTTATTATTTCACTCTGATATTATTATTATATTTATTATTTTATTTATTACTACATGTATTATTTTACTCTATTTATTTGTATTATTATTACATGTATTATTTACCTGTGGCGCAGGCGGGAGAGCAAGCCAGCTGCTGCAATTAACTGCAATGAATCACTCTGACCAGGAGGTCATGGGTTCGAGCCCCGCTCGGAGCCTATGTTAGTTTGTCTTTGTTCTATGTTAAAAGGCATTGAATATTTGCCTATATGTGTAATGTGATCCGCCCTGAGTCCCCTTCGGGGTGAGAAGGGCGGAATATAAATGCTGTAAATAAATAAATTTATTATTATTATTATTACATGCATTATTTTACTCTATTATTATTAAAAGGATACATAAGGGCATTTACATTGAAGAAGATGAGAATAATGATTTAATCAGAGTTGGACAGTCTTATCTTAAATTTGAGCTTTATGTAAATACTCAAAAACATTTAACCTACTGATGCCTCAATTAATGTAATTTTATCAGTATCAATTTTTATTTCTGAAATTTACCACTCTCGGCTTATATTTGAGTCAAAGTTTTCCCTTTTTTTGTGGTAAAATTAGGTACCTTGGCTTATATTCGGGTCAGCTTATACTCGAGTATATACGGTAATTTTATTGGTATCTATTTTTATTTCTGAAATTTACCACCCTTGGCTTATACTGGAGTCAATGTTTTCCCAGTTTTTTATGGTAAAATTAGGTGCCTCGACTTATAGTCGGCTTATACTTGAGTATATACGGTATGTCTCAGGCTGTTGGGACAACCTGTCATATGTTTTAGAACAGATTGGCCACTTGGTCAAAGGCTTTACAATACAAAATTTTAGAAGGAGGTGTTCTTTTCTGGCCTTTTCCGGATGATACAGTATATTGTTCCTTTTCCTGGCTCTTTTGTTGTAACTTTCTAGATTACTCTGTGTCCACACATTCTTCCTCTTACAAACTTTATTGAGCTCGGGAGGAACTGCTGCTGCTTCTTGAACCTCCTCTTAAATATACAACTCCCTTTTTATGCAATCTCTTGGGAATGTGGTCTGCTTAGAAACAATGTTTTGCTTTTAATCCCTTTCCTTGAAATTTTGTAATCTTTTTGAGGATTAAATAATACGTGATGGTGAAGTAAGCCTGTGTTTTCTGATCCTAGGATGGCGAGATTCTAATAGGCTTATTTCACTCTGGGTTGAATATATTTTTCTTTTTGACCAAGTTACTTAAAAACAGCAGGGGAGCTGATTCTGATGGTCACAAGTACTTCTTGTTTCCCCTGCACTGGTTACTATTAATTTCTGGGCTCATTGTAAACTGATGGTTTTAAAGCAGTATCAGTCTCCGAGGTGGTTAGGTTTAATACTATCTGGTCCCACAGGCTTTTGCCTTGGCTTTAGAGCAGCAATTCCCAACCTGTGGTCCATGGACCACCAATAGTCCCCAAGAACGAAAATATGGTCTGTGATCTTACTGTTACTACTATAGATAATAACACAGCCCAAGCAAAAAAATGTTTTTCTTGGTGTCTTCATTTTTAGCTAAGCACACAGATGTCTATTATACACAGCAAAAAAAGGGGAAAGTATGATATATAATATAATACAAAGTAAGTAATGTTATTGTTATACACTTCTATTGTAATGTAATCACTTGAATGTTGCGATTGTAACATCAACTTATATATAAAATACTGTATAGATGAATAACTACTGTTTTAAATCATCTCTGGTCTGAATTGGGTTTAAATTAACCTGGTAATTGACCATAACTCCGTTCCTGTCGTTAATCCAAATAATAATCTTAAACTTAATTATGGTATCGATACAAGCAAAGTATAATACAGTATAGGTAACTTGTATATATAGTGTCCAGGTGGATTTATTCAACCCTCAGTCTATATACCCTGTTTCCCCAAAAATAAGACATTGCTACATATAAGGCCTCCCTCAAAAGTAAGACCTAGCAAAGTTTTTGTTTGGAGGCATGCCCGGCACCCGCCAAACAGAACACCATAACATGCAGGATTGGTAAATGTACATACTATTTGTACATGGAAATAATGGTAGTAACAAGACATTCTTGACAACAGTCACAATTTGTCTGGTTTGGTTATGTTGGTTTGTGATGACAACTACTGTACAGTATATAATAAATGTTCTTTTTGTGAATTCTTTTTCATGGAAAATAAGACACCCCCTGAAAATAACACCTAGCACATCTTTGGGAGCAAAAAATAATATAAGACACTGTCTTATTTTCGTGGAAACACGGTATATACAATATAGTAACAAGGAATAGTGTTCACATCACATCGGATTTGAATTCAGATTAAAGCTAATTCAGTCTTTAGTCTTAAATCCAGTATAACTCATATATATGTTAATTATAGAAAATGTCCAATTGTTGTCATGATAATATTCTCAAGATCTGTAGTAGTATTGTTCAAGGTGAGATCATTCAGAGTAAATAAAATACAGTATAGATTCCTTGTATAAATGATAGCAAAATGGATTTACTCCATGATGGAGGGAGTTCACTGGTAGATTCCAGGGATTTTATAGTCGATCACTCTTCCTTAATGGTGAAACAAATTCACTGGTGAGTACCAGAGATAATATGGCCAGTTGTGGGTCCCGGAGATGGTGTGGTCAATACAATATGGTCAATTATGACTGGTTTCCCGGGTATAGATCCAGTTTTGATGGATCTTCCTCAGGTAATCTATGTTGTATCTTTAAGTTCCCTCTGTTTACTTGGGGCAGGTTGTAGTATGGCTCTGCTTTCTCATTTCTTATTATAAAACTAAAGAGAAAAAAACTTTCTAGTACTCACAACCTCTGAGGATGCCTGCCATAGATGTGGGCGAAACGTCAGGAGAGAATGCTTCTGGAACATGGCCACACAGCCCGAAAGACATACAACAACCCTGTTTCTAGTACTATATTTGTTAATAGAGCCATAATAATATAAACCATACTGAAAATAGACATGTTAAACACACCCATCACTGTCTTATATACAATACTAGCTGTGCCCGGCCACGCGTTGCTGTGGCGTTGTCTGGTGGTGTTGGTGAGAAATTGTTGAGGTAGTGGTGGTATTGAATGTCTGTTGTATGGTTGTCTTTATGTTTAGTATGCACACTGAAGTGGATTATATGGCAGTGTGGAGTCAAGATAATCCAGTTCAAAGCAGATAATATAAGATTATAAATGGGTTATATAGCTGTGTGGAAGGGCTTTGAGTCTACACTGCCATATAATCCAGTTCAAATCTGATAATCTGTGGATAATCTGTGCCTGTCCCCTGGGCTGAATAGGTTTCTAGGAGACCAAGTGGGCGGAGCTTAGCCTTCAAACTGGCAGCAATTGGATAAAAACTATTATTCCTCTCCCTGTAATTAGGACTTTATTTTTCTTTTCTTTTTGTTGTATCAACCTAGAGCTGTGAATGATGGGTTTTGTTGTCAAATTTCGAGGTTGGGGGGCCTGTAGTTTTGTTGTTTTGTCCGCTGCCCTGATGCCATCACTCTTTTATATATGTAGATATATACAAAATCAAAATAATATGAATAAAATGAAATTAGAACTTACATGTCCGTGGAGGATCCCTACGTATTCTATTTTATCTCAGGTAGCGAGCATTCATTAAGTATGGTTTTCTGTGGGCGAGCAGATGGCAACTACTGCATGGCATATGTTCTGTATCAGAAACTAGAACTGATGTGGTCTATCCAATGTAATTTTCTGAATCAGCACCCCAAATAACCAAACTGAATCTAAAATTGACCAAAAACTGATTCGTAACCCTTTTGGTACTAATGTTGGAGAGTGGTCCCTGATCAAAGTGATCCCTGGACAAAGTGGTCCCTAGTCAAAAAAGATTGGGAACCTCTGCTTTAGAGTCTCTGTTTGATATGGCTTTAATTTAGGTTTGCACACGTCTTGGTAGCAGCAATCCGGCACCTGGATAAACGTCCCCATGAGCTGACAGTGGGGCTTCCAGGAGTCCCAAAAGCAGCATAGGGCTTGTAAAATGTGTTTTTTAAAATGCATGTATATGCCACCTATCTCCCAGGATGAGACTGAAGGTGGCTTTCAAACCAATTAAAATTCACACAATATTTTAAAACAGCATAAAATACTTTAAAAACATGTTCACAATTAAAAAGAAAAACATAACTTCATATAATAAGCTCTGTGTACCATGTGTGGTCTAGGAAGAGGTGTGTGAGATGCAAAACCTAGCTGGATGCAAGTGCCCAGGGCATTAGCTATTAAAAAAGTGTTGTCTTCCTGACTTCTGCCAAATTATCTAAACTCTGTAAACAGTGGGTCAATACTTGTGCTGAAAATGTGAAAAACATCAAGGTATCATTCATGATATGACCTTTGATAAAGCAAAGAAGTATTGAAAGTTGATTCATGGGTAATGCAAGATATTTTAAAGATTAAAGTGAACTTTTTTAAATAAAGAATTTTATTAAATATTTTTATACTACATTGAAAGAGTGAGAACAACCAAGGTATAGAAAAGTAGGAAGAAGAGAGAAAGATAAACATCTACAATCTATAAAAATATACCCACACATATACACACACACACAAAGATTAAAGTGAACTTGAAACCAGAGCTTTTTTATCGGTACTTAAAACAAAGTTACATCATGCTCAGAAATGGAAGAATACTGATTTGCAACCAAAAGAAGAATTGACTTTGAAGATGTTGAAGATATCAGAAATGGACAAATTATATAATACAGTTAAAGAGAAATCTTTTTAAAAGTCTGAGAACCTGTCTTAATTTTCATCATTTTAAAAAGTTTGAGAATTTTAAAATTTACATAAGGAACAAGGGAAATCTGAAGATGCTTGTAGATTTTAAAAACTAAGTTTTATTTTCTGATCTATTAGGGAGAAGATATGATTATGAAAGTTTCATAGTATTGTTATTGAGAAATCGTACCTCCCAAAATTATGAATTATGAATCACTACATGTAAAGGAAAGAGTCGCTTTACTCAAATAATGCTATCAGTGCTGTATGTGAAATTAATTTTATTAACGGAAGAGGAGGATGAATTCAATTATTAATGTAAATTTAGGTATCTTGAAAAACACTACAGTTGAAAAGTTTTAATTTTAAAATGATCCAATATGTATTTTTACACTTGATATTGGTAATTTTCTCTTTTAATCAACTTTTTAATATTTTACATTCTCTGGCCCCTTTAGACAGATTAAACCCACATAACAGATCGATCGCAGGTCTTTGTAAAAAGCATCAGCACATCTTCAAACTCAAAAGTAGAAACTAGCCATGTTTTTAAAGATTTTAACGTACTTTCTGAGAGGAGCAGGAGCGTGCTGATGGAAGCCTATGCACACTATCCTTCTTCCTAAATTTTGTAGCGGTGAAAGTTCATTCAAACATGAAAATCAATTGGAAGATGGAATTCTGATTGCCTCAGACGTATCTAACACCAATGGTAAATTATGCTTCTAATAATGACAATTCCTTTAACTACAAAAGGTGTACTTGATGAGAGAATATGACCTAAAGTCTCAAGCTAAGCATACTATAGGTAAAGGTAAAGGTTTTCCCCTGACGTTAAGTCCAGTCGTGACCGACTCTGGGTGTTGGTGCTCATCTCCATTTCTAAGCCAAAGAGCCAGCATTGTCCGTAGACACCTCCAAGGTCATGTGGCCGGCATGACTGCATGAAGCGCTGTTACCTTCCCGCCGGAGCGGTACCTATTGATCTACTCATATTTGCATGTTTTCAAACTGCTAGGTGGGCAGGAGAGCATACTATATGATTGCCATAAATCAGTGTTTCTCAACCTGCGGGTCAGGATCCCTGGGAAGGTCATGAGGGGGGTTCAGATGGGTCACCAAAGACCACTATTTTCTGTTGGTCATGGGGGTTCTGTGTGGGAAGTTTGGCCCAATTCTATCGTTGGTGGGGTTCAAGGGGCTCTTTGATTGTAGGTGAACTATAAATCCCAGCAACTACAACTCCCAAATGCTAAGGTCTAATTTCCCCAAACTCCACCAGTGTTCAAATCTGGGCATATTGAGTATTCGTGCCAAGTTTGGTCCAGAGTCATCACTGCTTGAGTCCACAGTACTCTCTGGATGTAGGTGAACTACAACTCCCAAACTCAAGGTCAATGCCCACCAACCCCTGTTGGTCATGGAGTTCTGTGTGCCAATTCCATTGTTGGTGGAGTTCAGAATGCTCTTTGATTGTAGGTGAACTATAAATCCCAGCGACTACAACTCCCAAATGGCAAAATCAATTTCCCCCCACCAGTACTCAAATGTGGACGTATTGGGTATTTGTGCCAAATTTGGTTCAGTGAATGAAAATACATCCTGCATATCAGATATTTACATTACAATTTATAACAATAGCAAAATTACAGTTATAAAGAAACAACAAAAATAACTTTATGGTTGGGGGTCACCACAACATGAGGAACTGTATTAAGGAGTTGTGGCATTAGGAAGATTGAGAGCCACTGCCATAAATGATCCTTTCAGCCATTACTCATATGTGGACAGGAATCTCCCCACATTTCTCTTTTCTTCTACTGCTACTTGTAGAACAAAGGACAGCTTCTCTGAAGGATAACTTTCTGAGGGTTAATCCGCTTTTGTTGACAAAATACGAATTAAAACCTTTTTACTGAGGGTTCCGCTTTCTCAGCTGGAGTTTGGCCTTTGGGGGACAGCTGTTATTATCTATTGGAAATGTACTGTCTGTTGATGTCACTTGATCTCATGATTCTGCACTAATAAACACATTTGTGAATGCAGGGCATTAGTATATTATGCAGTACAAGGAGGAATTGCCACTGGAGTTAGAAAATACTTGCAGAAAACAAGTGCATTAACAAAACCTTGATATTTTCCTATCTCTCAGTACATCTACACTGTTGAATTAATGCAGTTTACCATACCTTTATTTATCTGGCCATATTTCAATGCTGAGTAGTCATGGGAGTTGTAGTTTGTCGAGGCACCAAAACTCTTGGGCATAGAAAAAGAAAGACCTTGTAAAACTACAGTTCCCATGATACCGTAACATTGAGTCATGGGAATTAAACTGATATCAAACTGCTATAATTCTGCAATGTAGATGCACCCTAAGCAGTGGGAGGTATCATTTACCTTGTACATTTCCTTTGGAGAAATGGCCAATAAATCTATATCTATAGCCACAATAAAAATGAAAAATCTGTATGTGTGTACATGGCATGGGTGTCCGCTCACATAGACAGCCTCTGGCCTCCACAAACAGGCTACAGTTTCCAGTGCTGTGGAGCCACCAAGTCACTCCCTCACCTGGCTTTGCAGGTTATAGTGAGCGCCACGAACATGCAGCCCAAACCTTGCCAGTGTCCTCCACAAACACCATTCTGCCCCCCACCCAAGTGGAGGCTTTCATGTGAGCCCATTTCATTCTAGATATTCTGTTTTTCCTCCAGAATGGACATCCCAGGGTTCCTTCATTTGCATGACCCCACCCACCACCTCTACCTTAACCCTTTCATACCATTTCCTGGCACACAGTGAACAGAGGAATTGATCAACAACTGAACAATAGGTTAGGGGAGAATTCACACCATGATTTACAAGTCTTGTACTTGACCTACATCCAGAAACTATTGTTCACCCAAGCAACAATGCACTTGGATCACACTTGCCACGGATGATGGGACTTGCAGTACCTTCACTGCTACTGTGACCTCCACCGACAATGGATTGAGATCAAACTTGGCACAGAGAAGCCCCATGACCAACTAAACATACTACAGGGGGTAATGGGAATGGACCTTGATTTTGGGAGTTATAGTTCACCTGCATCAAGCAAGCACTGAATCCAGCTGATATCAGATCTCAATCAAACTTGGCACACAGACCCAACATGGCCAATTGTGCACACACGCCTGGTTTTGGGATGATTTCCCTCGGATCTGAACATACTACAGGGGGTAATGGGAATGGACATTGATTTTGGGAGTTATAGTTCACCTGCATCAAGCAAGCACTGAATCCAGCTGATGTCAGATCTCAACCAAACTTGGCACACAGACCCAACATGGCTAACTGTATATACACACCTGGTTTTGGGATGATTTCCCTCGGATCTGAACATACTACATGGGGTAATGGGAATGGACCTTGATTTTGGGAGTTATAGTTCACCTTCATGCAGACAGCACGGAACCCAGCTGATGTCAGATCTCAACCAAACTTGGCACATAGACCACCCATGACCCACCCTACATCTTGGCATTGTTTGGAGGAGGATGGACCATGGATGATGGTTTCGGGTTGATTGACCTTTGCTCTGGGACTAAACTTGCCACAAAGCCCCAACATGGCCAACTGTGCATACAGGCCTGGTTTTGGGTTGATTGACTTTTGCTCTGGGAGTTGTAGTTCACCCTTATCCAGTTAGCACTGAATCCAGCCAACTTTGGATCTGGACCAAACTTGCCACAAAGCCCTAACATGGCCAGTTGTGCATACAGGCCTGGTTTTGGGTTGATGACCTTTGCTCCGGGAGTTCACCCTTATCCAGACAGCACTGAACCCAGCCAACGATGGATCTGGACCAAACTTGCCACATAGACCCAACATGGACAATGTGCATATAGGCATGGTTTCGGAGTGATTGCCCTTTGCTCTGGAAGTTGTAGTTCACCCTTATCCAGACAACACTTAACTCAGCCGACGATGGATCTGGACCAAACTTAAGTGATATTTCTTAACATCCTAAAACAAATAGCACCTTCTTCTAATAACCTGGACACCCCTGGGTCCCCAAGCTAGTAACATATATGACCTTTGGAATGATATTTCTCTGGATTTTAGAGACAAATTTGAATCATATTCTGCCCCTTATCACAATAAAAATGATTGATGCTATATAATCAAAATAGCTTATTTTAAGAATACAGGCATAAAAGGCAGAATTCATGTATATATCTGTAGTTCAGATCTCTTTTTATAATGCTCCCTTTTCTCTCTGTGTGTGTTACCTATTCAAATACTTCTGTGTGTAAGTAGTTTATGTTTATGTACAGTGAGTGAATCTTTGCTTACTTTCTCCACACTGCACATTACTGTATACATCTGTATCACATACCCCCTTTTCGCTTTTTCTCTCTCCAAACAAGGTCTCTTGAGTTATATCAATTCCAGGTCTTATATTCACGGACCTGGAAATAAATGCCACTGAAGTCAATCAGGTTTGGACTGTACTGTTAAGCCATTAATAAAAAGCTGGGCAACAGTGTTCTGGGTTAAACTGCATGCTGTGTCCCCATGTATTTGTATAATGCACTTAAACATCAAGCTTCAAACTGGTCTTGTTTGATTTGAAAAAAAAAATGCATTTAGGTAATACATTCCCATGATTTATGCTTCACTATATAATATTTGAATATTTAGAGTTTGAATTTCAGTGTTCTGCCATCCGAGCTTTGCAGCAGTTGGAAAATTTCATTTGCAGAGTTTAGTTTTGTCTGTTTTGTTTAGAGATCTACATAATATTTCATAAATGAAGTTATGCATCATGGTGCCTCTGCCTCATCACCTTATACGGTGGTAGACTCTTATACAGACCCTCTTGGTGGGTGGCCAATGTTAGGCAATGCCACAGAGAGCTCGTTCTGTTAATGTCATTATGTTTAGTTCTTATTTCAACAAACCAACCTGAATTCTAAGTCACGAAGAATAAAACATTAAATATAAAAGGCCTGTGTTGCAAATCTGTCTGGACAATGAACTACAAGACTGCATACTTCAACAGTGAAGGCATTGTTGAGATCAGTTGAAAATTACAGATCTAACATACTTCTTGCAAAGAATAGTGTTTTCTTTAGTAGCATGTTTATTTTTCTGGTGTGATTGGGGGAGCTGTGGGTAATCAGAAAGTGCACCACCATCATGAACTGGTTTGAACAACTGTTGAATCAGTGTATTGGCCGCCCCTGCAGGGCACAGTCAGAGAGAGCTACAAAGTATTAGATATCTCTCATAGCATGCCTAGGTGCGCTGCCAGTGGCACTTTGCTGAATGCCCAAGCCTTTGCACAGGTCACCAGTTCTGTTGTGGTTGTTCTATATCCAGCCTATAATATTCCATTGTGTTGATGAAGTTGCCTGGATGTTGCTGTTACAAGTCTACCTTGAACAGATGTGAGGAATTCTAACTTCTCCACCCATAGACTTCACCACTGATATTGCTGTGTCAAAGATCTCCTGAAATTCTTTCACAGATTCTGTGCGCATCTCCTTGGCTGTTTTTAATGACCTCATCACATGCATCAAAATAAGCATCCGAGGATGGCAAGACCCAGTTTCAGAGATGGAGCCTCACGACAACCATCAGACGATGCCACCGGTGGCTCTGTCCCCCAGCACAGGGCCTTGTGGCAAAGGTGATGCTTTCGTCATGTGATGGGGAAAGTGTCACAAGAGGGAGCTGAATGCAGGAAGACAAATTTGCCCTGCTGCTCCCTCTTTTCTTGCCAGAAGCCAGAAAAATGGGTCACTTCACCTGGCCTTTATGATAAGGTGGATAGAGACTGTTGACATGTTGCAGACCATATATATTCTTTGTAATGTTTTGCTAAGATGACAGAAGCTTTCTTAGGATGCATATGGTTACTACAAGTTCAGCATTCAAAACAGTTAAAACAAGGTGTCAAGCTTGGGAAGAAGTCTCACAGTTGTATAGAGGACTCTCTTTTAGATCTTCAAGTGTTATCACCACCACACTATACAGTTTAATAAAATATAAAACTGCATCATGTCGCTCAACCCAATGGGTTTCACAATCGGCAATAGGTTGTGTGCTCTTGATTCAGGGAAATAGTTTTTTATATTTTCTGCAATAGTTCCAGTCTGATGGATGATGCTCTGAAGAAATTGCACACATATGATATTGTTCCTTGACAGTTTCTGACAGGTGGAATGCTGCAAGTCTTTGCTAAGGCTAGATTTAGTGAATGAGCACTGCAGTAGATGTAGATAGCCATTAGACACTTTTGCAATATAATTGCCTGTACACCACGAATATGACCACTCATATTAGCAGCTCCATCATAACCCTGTCCACACAAGTATTGCAAGTTCAGACCTATTTTTCCAGTGTTTTCAAATTAATGCCTGCAAGTCCTCCATCTGTCATATCACCTATCTCCTCAAAGCCTAAAGTCTTCTCTTATTCCTGCAGTTTCAACATCAATGTGCATACCTTACCGAGAGCAATAACTGTTCTGAGATACTCACATCCAAAGTTTCATCTGCCAAAACAGAGAAACACTGTGATGCATTGCATCTTTCAATAATTTTTTAATTCTCATGTCACCACAAATGTCTATTATTTCATTCTGAACTTGAGAACTAGTATACCAGGCATTCATAGCTGCAGTTTCGAGATGACTTTTCAGGCCAGTGTCTCCTGATCTCAACAAGGCTTTAAAATTACCATAATTGTACAAAGGTTCTTCACAGGTAATAGGTCCTAAATCATTGCTCCCTCTTAAAGCCAGTTCTTGTTGGCCACAAAGGACAATCGTTTTCACAATTGGCAGAAGTTTCTTTTTGTTTTCTTTCTTCTGGTTTCTTTTTATTTCCTTTATCACAATGACAGGTTACATCAAGATATTTTCCACTGTGAATTAGCAAGAAATTTTTAGCCAAGCACAAATTGTTCTGATGGTACTCTGCTTTTTGATTTCCCTTTGAAGACTTGAACTGAATCTTTCCCTTGCACAAATGGTTTAGCAACCAATGTGCAAAGCTTCTAATGATCACCTTTACCCCCAACTTCTCATCCAAATACCACACAGTACTTACAGAGTGCACCTTGTATTTGAAGTGAGTAGTAGGTAACCAGGAAAATCTGTTGAATCATTTGGTTAAAAACTTAGATGCCTTTTCTTAGCACAGGAAATACATATCCTGGTAAGGGAGTCCATGGATTTTGCAGTAATTTTCACTTGGTCATCAGAAACAGTCTTATTTATGTAAAATCCAATGTCTACCAATGGCATAGCTTCTTGTCTTTGCTCCTGTTCCATGGTTTCTTTGGCAGGGCTTGGATTAGATCAGGGGTCCTCAAACTTTTAAAACAGAGGGCCGGTCCACAATCCTTCAAACTGTGGAGGGGCCGAATTATCATTTGAAAAAAAAAAAACCTGAACAAATTCTTATGCACACTGCACATGTTTTATTTGTAGTGCAAAAGAACAACAACAATGAAAGAACAATACAATATTTAAAAATGAAAACAATTGTAACCAACATAAACCTATCAGAAGTGTGGGCCTGCTTCTGGCCAATGAGATTGTCAAGTTAATTAGGATTGTTGTTGTGTGTCTTCAAGTCATTTCAGACTTTGGGCGAGCCTAAATCTAAAATTATTTATTTATTCATTTACTACATTTATTTATTATATTTATATCCCGCCCTTCTCATCCCGAAGGGGACTCAGAGCAGCTGTATATACATACAATATATTATATTATTAGCATAGCACAATATTAGCATTATATATTACTGTATTGAACTATACCACTATACTGTAATATTATATGTAATATATAACATATAATTAATATTATTATATGGTATTATAAGTATTATATTGTATAACATTATAATATTATTATCAATATTATATGTATATACAATATATTATATTATTAAAAATGATATAAAATATTATATTATAAAACTGAGGGCAGGGGCCAGGTAAATGACCTTGGAGGGCCGCATCCGGCCCCCGGGCCTTAGTTTGGGGACCCCTGGATTAGATGATCCAGTGGTAGACACCTCAGTTTCCACAATTTCCTCAGTTTTCACCTGCAATCCAGGTGTGCATGTTTTGAGGTCTCCATCAGTACCAGCTGCTGCAATGGTCTCCAACCTGCTACCTTCTTGGTCTTTAAGACTTGGCTTTTTCTTTTTTGCCATGAACTCAAAAACATTCAGCTGCTTTTATAGATGTTTTAGGCATCTTCTCAAGCCAGGTGGATGAAAAGAAGCACTAACAGCATCTAACAAGGCTTTATGTCTCAGAACAGCAACTCAAGATAGCAGTTGCATAGTAATATAGCTGTGTTTAGAATGACCTGCTTTCATGCTTTCCTTTTATACCCTAGTGCAGGGGTCCCCAAACTAAGGCCCGGGGGCCGGATGCGGCCCTCCGAGTTCATTTACCTGGCCCCCGCCCTCAGTTTTATAATATAATATATTCTATATACATATAATATTGATAATAATATTATAATGTAATACAATACAATAATAATACCATATAATAATATTAATTATATATTCTATATTACATATAATATTACTAATAATATTACAGTATAGTGGTATAGTTCAATATAGTAATATATAATGCTAATATTGTGCTATGCTAATTATATAATATATTGTGTGTACATATAATTCGTAAGCCACTCTGAGTCCCCTTTGGGGTGAGAAGGGTGTGATACAAATGTAGTAAATAAATGCAGTAAATAATAAATAAATAAATAAATAAATTTTAGACTTGGGCTCACCCAAAGTCTGAAATAACTTGAAGGCACACAACAACAACAACAACAACAACAACAACCCTAATTAACTTGACTATCTCATTGGCCAGAAGCAGGACCACACTTCCCATTGAAATCCTGATAAATGTATGTTGGTTAAAATTGTTTTTATTTTTAAATATTGTATTGTTCTTTCATTGTTCTTGTTGTTGTTGTTGTTTTTGCACTACAAATAAGACATATGCAGTGTGCATCTGAATTTGTTTGTATTTTTTTCAAATGATAATCCGGCCCCTCAACAGTCTGAAGGATTGTGGACCGGCCCTCGGCTTAAAAAGTTTGAGGACCCCTGCCCTAGTGGGTGGAGCAAGAAGGTGAATATAAGAGAGAATGCTGAAAGGGTGAAGAGCAAGAGAGCAGTGACATGACTACTTTCAGGTGTTTTTAAAAAAATAATATTTCAAAAACTATTAAGGATAATTACATGGGGTGAAAACAAATGAAACTACATAATAAAATCTATAATAACATTCACATTTCATGAAAAAATGTTGATTGGAATAAGAGATACAGCATTTTGAAAGATGTCATATACATATATTTTCACTTTAATTTGGAATATTTAAAAATCGAGATCTATGTATAATTACATTTTTAGAAATGACATAAAATACCTTTAATCTGGTACCTAGATATTAAAAAAAAACTTGATAGTTTAGGAGAAATTAATGTATAAACTTTTAAAGTAAGCATAGTTGTTATATACCTAGAAATATGGTAAACTGTATTAAAACGTAAGTTTTTGTTATGGAGTTGAACCTGGGAAGTACAGTTCTGATGTCAGTTTTGGTGGATAACACAATGGTGGATTACACCATGAGAGAGAAAGTACAATTTTTGAAGATGTCAAAAATGTTGATTAAACATCTGCAACATCAAAACATGGTCGCTTCCACTTTGTCAGTAATTGCTGCTATTAAAATGTATATTGGCAGAAAGGTAGGTATTGTTAGTGTGAATAAATTATCAAAATTTGGTTGAAATAGTGCTTGCAGTTCTGGAGAACTCTAATTTTTGCTTCTTATAGACTTGGCATGGGGATTTGGTTAACTAGTTAAATCCATGAGTAAACCCATTTTTTAACCTGAAAATTTTCAGGGAGTGGGGGTTGAACTTGTAAACCACCCCCCTTGGCTATGGGCTTGAGTTGTACTTTCCCTCCCATGTGTCTTACCCTATGCTGAATTTACACCCTAGCTAGATACCATTTAGGAACACAGATTAAGAGCAACAAGTCTAACAAGTTTTGTTTGGCATACATTTAAAGACTAACACGTTTTATTTGGCATACGCTTTTGTGGACTCCAGCTAACTGCATCAGAAGGAGTAACATAATCTTCCTTTTACAGCCCAGCCCTTTTCATTAGATGCATATCATCAACATTTATGTACAATTAAACTTGATAGCCTGGAGGGACCACAGGCTTCGTTTCTCCTGTAACAAATGAATACAGCTAACCTCAGATTGTGATCAGTCTCAACATATAAATACATAAGAAAAAATATTAAGAAGAAAACATAATTTCACAATGTGGATAATTTTAGAAATGTTATGGGGCTTCTTGAATGTGACATAACTTTGTATTTTATCATGTTCTAATCTGGTTCTGGTGTCCTTGAAAGGATCCTTGAGTATCAAGGACATATAGAGATGTTATGAAGCAACTTTTATTTTCCAGGTACAATTATCTTGGATCAGTGGTTGTTTCTACATAACTAATTTTTCTGAAGATTCCCATAGGTGACAGTGTTTGCTAATTTGAATGCAGCACACAACATTACAATTAATTGTGCACAATTAAAGGTATGCATCCATTCAAAGGAGCTCTCGGTGGCACAGTGGATTAAATCTTTGTGCCGGCAGGACTGATGATTTGAAGGTTGGGTTGCTGACCTGAAAGTTGCCAGTTCGAATCCAACCTGGGGAGAGCGTGGATGAGCTCCCCTTTTCAGCTCCAGTTCCCCATGTCAGAGAAGCCTTCCACAACGATGGTAAAAACTTCAAAACATCAGGGTGTTCCCTGCACAACGTCCTTGCAGATGGCCATTTGTCTCACACCAGAAGCGACTTGTAGTTTCTCAAGTCGTTCCTGACAGAACAATGGGCGAAAGGTGCCACAGAACTACTAGGCATGTGTTCAAGGGGCTGGGCTGTGGCGCAGGCTGGTGAGCAGCCTGCTGCAATAAATCACTCTGACCATGAGGTCATGAGTTTGAGGCCAGCCCGTGGCGGGGTGAGCACCCGTCAATTAAAAATAAAAAAATAGCCCCTGCTCGTTGCTGACCTAGCAACCCGAAAGATAGTTGCATCTATCAAGTAAGAAATAAGGTACCACTTTTAAAAGTGGGGAGGCAAATTTAACTAATTTACAACATTGGAATGAGGAAGTGCTGTTAGAGTGGATGATGAAGCAGCTGCTCCCTCCTGTGGCCAGAATCGAACATCCCCTCAGGAGAAGGTTAAATTGCCTCTGCATTTGTCTGTCTCTGTCTCGGTTCTATGTGTATATGGGCATTGAATGTTTGCCCTATGTGTATATAATGTGATCCGCCCTGAGTCCCCTTCGGGGTGAGAAGGATGGAATCTAAATACTGTAAATAAATAAATAAATACAGCAGAGTCTCACTTATCCAACATAAACGGGCCAGCAGAATTTGGATAAGCGAATATGTTGGATAATAAGGAGGCATTAAGGAAAAGCCTATTAAACATCAAATTAGGTTATGATTTTACAAATTAAGCACCAAAACATCATGTTATACAACAAATTTGATAGAAAAAGTAGTTCAATATGCAGTAATGCTATGTAGTAATTACTGTATTTACAAATTTAGCACCAAAATATCACGATGTATTGAAAACATTGACTACAAAAATGGCTTGGATAATCCAGAACATTGGATAAGCGAGTGTTGGATAAGTGAGACTCTACTGTATATAAAAAGATTTTTGCATATACCAAGCTATGACAAATGGATTTAAGAAAGAACATGTCCTGACAGTGATTTTCAGCACATGCTCAGCATGGTAGCCTGACTCACTTAGTCCATTTAATCTCTTTGACTCTCGATTAAAACATCACTGGAAAGAAAGGGTCGCCTTTCTCTCTGCAGAAATGTGTTCAGTTTTGTTAAGAAAAGTGAAATGCCCAACATCTGCCAGCATTCAGAGGGCTGGTTGTGAAGGCAATTGCACATTGACAATGCTAACCGAGAACTGCAGGAGACAGCTTCTTAACATCTTTTTAAAGGCATGGGCAGAGAATTGAAAGGACTTGTATATTGCCAGGTATAAGACGCTCTGAGCCTATAACTGTGGTACCATTATTCAGGTTTAAAAACCAAAGGAAAATGTATGAAAAGAATGATTCATAACATATTACGAAATACATGACTCTTTTTTCCCCCATGAAACAGTAATGTGCACATATTCATCTCATTTGTTTTGCACAGTATTCAGAGAAATGTATATAAAATACAAATTTGAATGAATATACTTTATAGGGCCTTTGTGTTATGGCACAATTCTTTGCTTGTTTCCTCTGTTCTCAGTGTGTGATTGTTTGAGTGTATGTCTGTATTCACTTCTAGGACAGTTTGCATATGATTTCAGCCACAATCTATAATCATGCTCTTAGAGCATTACTAATTGAGCATGAATAGTATTGGCATTGGCCACAAAACCCAAAGAGGCCCAGGTGTCACACCTGGATATCTTCTTGTCCTGAATGCTTCATGCTAAGGAAAGTCAGGGAATGCACCAGAGTTTTGGCAACACTGCCTGAGACAATATCTTATTTCTTACCTGTAAGATAGATAATTTCAGTGTAACTGCTGTGAAAACCTGATGATATAGCTAATTGCTGTTTCTTCTAACAGGGAACTTGCCAATCTGGCTATCAAATCTATGAAGGTGGCCTCCATCATTCCTAGACAGTGTCATTGTTGCAATTAATATAAATTAATATTCTAACAGGAATATTATATTTTGTAAAGAAAACTAACCTTGTTTTTTTTCTAAATTATGTGAAATGTAAATTCTGATTTATTTGATTTTAATGTAAATTCTCCCTTGTATTAGACTGTATTTTAGTCTATTCTATTTAGAATTTTATTTTTCATATTTACATTTGGAAATAATGAATTGCAGATTATATATGTTGTTGCTGTACACCGTCAGGTCTTTTTTGACTTATAGTAAACCTAAGAGACTTTTATTTAAGGATATTCTTGGTAAGAGTTGTTCAGAGATCATTTGTCCTTGTTTTCATATGAGACTAGAAGCCATGGTGGCGCAATGGGTTAAACCGTTGTGCTGGCTGGACTGCTGACCTGAAGGTTGGGTTGCTGACCTGAAGGTTGCTGGTTCAAATCTGCGAGATGGGGTGAGCTCCCGTCTGTCAGCTCTAGTTTGCAAGGACATGAGAGAAGCCTTCCAGCAGGATGGTAACACATCTGGGCGTACCCTGGGCAACATCTCTTTAGTCGGCCAACTTGCAGTTTGTTCTCAAGTCACTTCTGCACAATAAAAAAATATGAGGCTGAAAAATCACCTGCCACTTCATCACACTTACAGTCCCTCTCCCATTTTATGGGCAGCCACCATAAATTCACTGGGAGTCATGGCTGCCATCAGGTGACTTCTGGTCATCACTCCATGAAATTGGGCAGATCTGTAATCACTGAATTTGTGATTTTAGCCAGAATAGCTCTTTAGCATTATTTTGGCTCAGTGAAAGGGTCTGTGACAGTTTCCGTTCTGTTTCGAACCTTGCCATGGTGAAAAGGGGTGTCCCAATGGGCAGTCCTTAGCAGCGAGAAGTCTTTAGCAGCGAGCTGTCATCCCTCTTTACAGAAGTGCATTCCTTACCTTCGCAAATTTCTTTAAAAAATATTATTAATGACAGATTTAGCGTTACACAGGCATTGTAGAACAGAGAATAGGCAGTTATCCTTTGCTGGATTGTTCCAATTATAATATTGCACTTAGCAGAGAGCTGTCATCCCTGTTTATAGAATGCATGATTACTCCTTCCTATGGAAAGTGATGACTTAAAACAGTATCCCTATCTCAAGAGTCCAATGGGTTTTGATGCAGAACTATTGGATCCCATGGAAAGCAATGGTTTAAAACAGCATTCCTGTGTCAAGGGTCCAATGGGTTTAGATGCCTAATGAACTCTCAGGCTGGATTTACACTGCCATATGATCTGATCCCAGATTATCTGATTTGAACTGGATTATATGGCAGTATGGGGCCCCTGGTGGCACAGCGTGTTAAAGTGCTGATGTGCTGAACTTGCGGACCAAAAGGTCCCAGGTTCAAATCCCGGGAGCGGAATGAGCACCCGCTGTTAGCCCCAACCTAGCAGTTCGAAAACATGCAAATGTGAGTAGATCAATAGGTACCGCTCCGGTGGGAAGGTAATGGTGCTCCATGCAGTCATGCCGGCCACATGACCTGGAGATGTCTATGGACAACGCCGGCTCTTTGGCTTAGAAATGGAGATGAGCACCAACCCCCAGAGTTGGTCATGACTGGACTTAACGTCAGGGGAAACCTTTACCTTTATATGGCAGTGTAGACACATATTCTAAGCAGATAATCTAGGATCAGATACTGGATTATATGGCAGTGTAGATCCTGCTGCCTCAGTTCCTGTTGCTGCTGGAGAGCAAGTTAATATAACCTTTCCTGATTCAGATGAAGGTATCTTCAAGGCCATTGCTGTCTTGACAATTCTGGGAACTTTAGTCCAAATCAAAAAGTTTTACAAGCTCTGGTTATCTTGGATCCAGTTGCTTGTATTTTCTGAAATGTAGGATTCACCTTACCAGAACTATTCTTGCCTTATGAAGGGAAAGGACATGTTTTTTGCTGTGAAAATGATGGATTATAACTTTATATTCACACCAGACTACCATAGTGTCCTAACAACAACAACAACAACAACAACAACAACTTTGTTCTTATATGCCGCCTCCATCTCCAAAACAGGACTTGGGGTAGCTTACATATGGGACAAAATGCCCATAGACAAAAATACAAAAAATCCATCAAAGCAAAAAACATAATTAAAATAAAACATAGTTAAAAAAAATAACAAAACAGTTAAAAACACAAATTCAACAAAACGTAAGAATATAAAACAGCCATGTGATCGATACTCAGTGAAGCTAGTTGCCGTAGTAGAATGGGTGTGATCAGGATATACAAGGGCCAGGTATGTTGTAGTGCAAGCAACATAATATAGGACTGGGTATTGGATAAAGTGAAGAGAGCAGCATATTATTGTGGAATCTAGGGACTGGGCATTTGTGGCTAGGAACTAGGTGTTGTCAAATGCAAGTTGAAACATTCAGCTTTTCAGGTCATGGAAAATGTCCTACTTTGAAAGACAATTGGGAAGCTTCAGAAGGCACAGAATGTAGTTGCTTGCATGCTAATAGGGCCGAGAAAGCCAGGTCTCACTTCTTTAATTCTGCATAACTTGTACCGGTTACCTCTTCACATCAAATCAAAAGAAAGAGTACTTACTTTTCTAGAAGTGGTTCTCAGACTTTGATCATTCACTGCCTAGAAACTAACTTGGACAATAGCCAGGAAGAGTGGGAGGAGAAGTTCAAATATCCAGAGAACCAATGGTTGGATATCACTGTTTTAATGTCTTGAATGATTTGATTCAAGATACATAAGCTAATGCTTGTCTAAATGATGGCCTATGGATCAGTGTTAGCCAACACCACTGGTCACAATCTAAAGAAAATGAAAACCAGTATGGCATAAGCATCACTCCTTGCCACACAAGGGAAAATGCTAGTTCACTACATCAGATATTTTGAGAAGACATTACTCTTAAAATAATCCCTTTATGAACATGATGAAGACCCTGTTTCAATACTTGCCAATGAGTGATGTTAGGTTAACAGGCAGGAAAAACGGCCTTTTCAGTGGTGGCCTCATTTGAAACACTTTTAGCTCCTTCCCCCTTGCCGAATAAGCAAGCCCTAAAACCATTTTAATTTCAAATTGTTTTCAGCAGGATGGATTCAGTTTGTATTTGTTCTTTGTTCTGCACCTGTTTTTAGGATCTTAGTTAGTTAGTTCTATTCTCAGCGTTTTTAGGATCTTGGTTAGTTAAACAAAAAAGTATATTTTATTGGGGGTTTTTTTGGCTCATCTTTGTTGTGGTCTTTCTAATTTTCCCCCTCTCTCTCATATATATATTCCAAACACACAGAACTATCAAGATTAAGTGTCTTATCATATCAATAAATACTCAATTTCAATCAGTATGCATCTCATAGATTTTTTTATGACTGAATGCATACTATTTTCAGATGGGATGCATATTGACCCCCGTCATACCTAATTTCTATGATTTTTATCTTCAGAAAATACTGCTCTTTGACTCGTCACATCACAGAAAGTTGGCTGCTCCCAACCTATTTGAAAGAATTTGTATGCCATTCTGTGACCTTTAATTTTTTTCTAAGATTGAGCAATGACATAGCCTTAAAGTTCCAGACTGCTGCTCTCACGAGATTTGAAAGAGATCTTGAGCTTGCACAGTAACAGATTCACCTGATGGTTACATTTTGGCATGAAATAAGGAATTCTGAGGAACCCAGTTTTTTAGAGTTTTAATTATTTTTTTCCAGGAATCCAGTTACCTATTTAAATGTTTTTGTTTCAATAGAGATGGCCCCTTTGCTGCATCTACTGCTGATGTGGCTGCTTTTACTTATTCAGTTTTCTGAGACTGAACTTGAGGCAAAATGTACAGCCTGGAAGACTCACAGCAATCCAACCATGTACATACAGTAGAGTTTCACTTATCCAACCTTTGCATATCCAATGTTCTATATTATCCAACGCAGTCTGCCTTTTAGTAATTAATGTTTTTGCAGTCAATGTTTTCAATATATTGCAATGTTTTGGTGCTAAATTTGAAAATGCAGTCATTACTACAGAACGTTACCGCGTATTGAACTGCTTTTTCTGTCAATTTGTTGTATAACATAATGTTTTGGTGCTTCATTTGTAAAATCATAACATAATTTGACGTTTAATAGACTTTTCCTTAATCCCTCCTTATCCAACATTTTCGCTTATCCAACGTTCTGCCGGCCTGTTTATGTTGGATAAGTGAGTCTCTACTGTATTTTCAAGATGCCGTTGTCCACTTTATATCCATAAAGCAGCAATGAAAAAGTGAAGAATTGGGTCTCCAGTGTAGTATATATGGCAGACATGGGCAAACTTTTTAGCTTAGGGGCCACATGGCAGACTGGAGTAGGCTGGGCAGGGAGGGAGTGGGGAGGCCAGGGGGGTTGGAGCGGCGGGGAGTGGGTTTCACACACGGCAGCTTGCCTGGTCCACGGCCGCACCCAGGAAGTTATGTTCATCAGCACCAGCCCTGGACAGAGCCCCTTCCTGGCCTGCACCTTGGCCTCCACGGGACTCAGCTGCTCCTTCCCAGCACAACCCCCTTCTTCTGGGCCTCTGCTAGTGGTGAAAAGGAGTGCAGTTCCTCCTCCTCTTCCTCCTCCTCCACTGCCGCCACCTGGGCATGTGTCCATATAGGGCTCTCCTTCCTCGAGCTGCCCTCCTCGTTGCCAGGGGCAGAGCCCTGGAAGAAGGGGAACACGCTGGCTGAATGCGCACCAGTGAGGAGCAGCTAAGTCCCATGGAGGTGGAGGCCAAGGTACAGGCCAGGAAGAAGCTCTGCTTGGGCTGGTGCTGTAACCATGTGCGACTTCCCTGATCTCCTCTCAGCATGAGGACGTGGTGGACCACCACATCCTCATGCTTATAGGAAGGTGAAAGAAAAGACAGAGGAACAAGAGACCAAATTGCCAATATCCGCTGGATAATGGAGGAAGCCAGGGAGTTTCAGAAAAACATCTCCTTCTGCTTTATCGACTATTCTAAAGCCTTCGACTGTGGACCATAACAAACTGTGGCATGTGCTTGGTGGTATGGGGATACCAAGTTACCTTGTCTGTCTCCTGAGAAATCTGTATAAAGACCAAGTAGCCACAGTAAGAACAGACCACGGAACAACAGACTGATTCAAGATTGGGAAAGGAGTACGGCAGGGCTGTATACTATCGCCCTACCTATTCAACTTGTACGCAGAACACGTCATGCGACGTGCGGGGCTTGACGAATCCAAGGCCGGAGTTAAAATTTCTGGAAGAAACATTAACAACCTCAGATATGCAGATGATACCACTCTGATGGCCGAAAGTGAGGAAGAGCTGAGGAGCCTTATCACCAAGGTGAAAGAAGAAAGTGCAAAAGCTGGGTTGCAGATAAACATCAAGAAAACCAAGATCATGGCAACCAGACCGATTGACAACTGGCAAATAGAGGGAGAAAACGTGGAGGCAGTGACAGACTTTATATTTCTAGGCGCGAAGATCACTGCAGATGCAGACTGCAGCCAGGAAATCAGAAGACGTTTACTTCTTGGGAGGAGAGCAATGGCCAACCTTGACAAAATAGTGAAGAGCAGAGACATCACACTGGCAACAAAGGTCCGCATAGTCAAAGCAATGGTATTCCCCATAGTAACCTATGGATGCGAGAGCTGGACCATAAGGAAGACTGAGCGAAGGAAGATAGATGCCTTCGAACTTTGGTGCTGGAGGAAAATCCTGAGAGTGCCTTGGATCGCAAGAAGATCCAACCAGTCCATCCTCCAGGAAATAATGCCCGGCTGCTCACTGGAGGGAAGGATATTAGAGGCAAAGCTGAAGTATTTTGGCCACATCATGAGGAGACAGGAAAGCTTGGAAAAGATCACAATGCTGGGTAAAATGGAAGGAAAAAGGAAGAGAGGCCGACCAAGGGCAAGATGGATGGACGGTATCCTTGAAGTGACTGGCTTGACCTTGAAGGAAATGGGGGCGGTGACGGCCGACAGGGAGCGCTGGCGTGGACTGGTCCATGAGGTCACGAAGAGTCGGAGTTGACTAAACGACTGAGCAGCAGCAATATATGGCCTGAAAAAAAAAAGAAATGAAAAAGAAAAAAGACACACTTCCACACCTGCAGCTTTGTAAACAAATAATTAAAAACACATTTGTGTCCTTTTAATAATAAAAAAATATTTTGTATAACATAAAATTATCTATCTGAGAAAAGTGACTACAAAAATTAAAGGCACAGTTTGCATGTTCTGCAGAATGCGGCATGACAAAGACACTGGTATACATGCTGGACCCTGAAGGCACTTGTATTGCTTCCAAGTACATGAGTGTATACCAGCAGAACCTGGCTTCCTAATCTGGAGACTATTTGAATGAAAGATGGTGGGATAAAGGCAGCTACAGAGAAAGCTTTATGCCTGTTTACTCAATGAAACCCCCTCTCTTTTTCAGAAACCGATCACTGGCATCTTTCATGCTTAATTGCTTCCAAAAATGCAGAGCATTCGTTCTAGAATTGAGAGGCAAACTACAGCAGCACCTTTATATCCCGGCTCCATTAGGCTCTGTTGTGTCACTAGTAAGCTACAAGAAGGGCTGAACAACCTTTCACTGTTGAGCAAAGTGATTAATATCACCGTTCCTGCTTTCAATTAATCCTTTCAGTGCTGGTGGAAAATGCATATGTCACAACTGCCCTTTCATGTTCATTCACTAGACAACCAAACTATTTCTGCATAGATTCTTTCATAAAACCTCCACCTGAAAAGTGAATTAAACTTATACAGCTCAATAATACGTAGCATGGCGGAAAATCAATCAGTCAGTCGGTCAGTCAGTCTGTTGGCACAAAGGTCTTTTTACTGTCTCTTTTTACTGACTCTGTTGAGTCCTTATTTATTCATTCATTTATTTATTTCCCACCATTCTCCCTGCATGGGACACAAGATTATTTACAAGGACTGCCCATTTTTGGACACTTAGCTGAAGTTCACAACAAATGGAGGACTGGACGCTAAAGCTAATGGTGTGCACATATGGTGTAATAAGAATTCTACTATGGTGGAAACACATGGAGAAAAACGGAAGAGCTTGGGGAAATTTAGTAAAAGATGGATTAAAGTGGGATGAGAGAAACTGAATATAGAATACAGAAGAGAAAGATTCTGTCTGCTATGAAATTCCAGGTCAGAGAACCCTTAGGCAAAACAGGTACAGTATTAACAATACACCTGAATTTCTCAGAAAAAACAACTAGGGAATGTATTGTCAAAAACTTTCACGGCTGGAATCACTGGGATGCTGTGTAGTTTCCTGGCTGTGTGGCTGTTTTCTAGCAGCATTTTCTCCTGACGTTTAGCCTGCATCTGTAGCTGGCATCTTTAGAGGATCTGATCCAGAAACCACACAACACGCCAACTAGGGAATGCTTTGTTTTTGTCTCTGGAGGCATATATTTCTTCACCGACAAGGATTTTCTTTTACCAGTGGAGTCTATTATTTCACCTATGGCCTTACCTGAACAAGGATAGCTTGGCCACAGTTCATTTATCCTTTGGTAACCTCCTGGTTAGATCAGAGCTGAGCAGACTGAATAGAAATATGTAAGCTGCGCATAGCTTGAAGACACCTTGCAAGCTGCAACAAATACAATGTGTATCTGTAAGATTTCAGATTAGGACAACATGCTCGTCAGTGTAAAATGAACTTCAATTCACTTATGAGGCAAATGCAATGTGCTGACTTAAATGGCTTGGGCTAACAGTAGCTAAAGGGACATGCATATCTATAGAAGTGGTTGTCGTTATTATTTGTCTTGAAGTTATTTCTAAGTTAATGGCAATCCTAAAATGACCGTATCATAGTTTTTTTCTTGGCAGAATTAGTTCAAGGGGATTTGCACTTGCCTTTCTCTGTGTCTGAGAGAGTGTGACTTGTCTTAGGACATCTTCACACTGCTGTTTTGGATCGTGCCATTTTGCTGACAGTTGCTCCATTGGAGCTACCCAAACACACTTTCCACTCCATTATGGTGGGGGCTTCCCTTCCACTTTGGGAGGAATGTGTGTGGGGCATTCAAGTTACAAATAAAAGTGCCAAAACGGGGCTATTTTCCCCCGTGTGAAGAGGTCCTAAGCTTACCAGTGGGTTTCCTTGGCCAGGTAAGAATTCAAAACCTGGTCTCCTAGTGTTCTAGTCCAACAAATCAATACTCCACAGTGGTTCTCATATCAACCATCATTTTTTTTAATGCTCATCTGTCAAAGTCCCCTTTCATGTCTGGCACTAGCCCTCACATGTTGTGTTTGTACTGGAGGGCCTGGATTCTCCTCCTTGCCTTCCCACTGCATCAAAATTAATGGGTGTCCTTGGGGCAGGAGGAAGAATACCTCCCACAGTGTCTTTGAGGGCTCTGGGCATATTCACTCTGGATGCACAGAAGACCTTGCCACTTTTGGGGTGATTAGAGCTCCGAGCTTCATGCAACCCTAGTTTAAATATTTTTACGAGGAGATTGCAACAATCCTCGGCATTTTGTCTCATTTTGCCTGCGTCTCTGTTGCTTCTTACTGCAAATGTTGCTAGCAAAGCCAAGTACACTGCAAACTGGCCTGTCAAACCATAAATATGGCTAAGAAAATCGTGTTTGCATAGCTGACTGATTGTCTATTAAACTGCTTATTGCTTTGGAATAGTGAATGTTGACATTAGAAAAGTTACCACCTCTAACACATCTGATAGGTATCAAGATAGGTACCAAGGATGCAATGGGTTAAACCCTTGTGCTTGCTGAAGGTTGCCAGTTCGAATCCGCGAGATAGGGTGAGCTGCCATCTACCAGCTCTAGCTTGCAGGGACATGAGAGAAGCCTCCCAGCAGGATGGTAACACATCCGGGCATCCCCTGGGCAACGTCTCTTTAGATGGCCAATTCTCTCACACCAGAAGCAATTTGTAGTATGCCTCAAGTTGCTTCTAACATGATAAAAAAAACCTGAGGAAGTGAAGTGGACAGCTGAGTGTCAAGAAGGGTTGGAATCCCTTATGTCAGATCCAGAGCTTTTTTTGTGTGTGTGTCAGGAGCAACCGGAGTTGCTTCTGGAGTGAGAGAATTGGCCGTCTGCAAGGACATTACCCAGGGCACGCTCGGATGTTTTTGATGTTTTTACCATCCTTGTCGGAGGCTTCTCTCATGTCCCTGCCTGGAGCTGGAGCTGATAGAGGGAGCTCATCCATGCTCTCCCCGCGTGGGATTCGAACCTGGCAGCCTTCAGGTCAGCAACCCAACCTTCAAGTCACAAGGCTTTTATCCCCTGGGCCACCGGAGGCTCCAGATCCAGAGCTATTGGCACCTGACTTTAACAAGACTTTTGTTGTTGTTACAGATGTTTTTGACAGAGGCATTGAAGCAGTCCTAAGAGTACAGATGACATCTTACATTATATTCTGTTCCTCTACAAGAAGAATCCCACAGAAGGAATGATATGCCATCATGTCACCACAAGAATATGTCTTCAACAGTATAACTATGTACATTTTTAATGTAAGCTCTCAATTTTAATGTAATTTTTAATTTAAATGGATTTTTAAACGTGATATAAATTGTTTTGATGTATATGTTCATGTTGTAAGCCGCCCTGAGTCCCCTGAGGGGTGAGAAGGGCCGGGTAGAAATGATGTAATAAAATAATAAATAATAGTCAGCATGTGCCTGAAGTTCCACTTGTGTAGCAGATGCCCTCTCAAGCAGAGGACTGGTGGGCAGTAAAGGGAGAATGTTCCTACATTTATGCTAAACGATAGTTTCACTCATCTGCATCATTGTATGTTTCAAATCTGTTCTTTTCTAGGTCACAGATTGAAATCACAAACAGTGAGCTCCCACTCTCTAGCTCATTCCCAAACCAGCTGAAATGTGTGTGTGTGTGTGTGTGTGTGTGTGTGTGTGTGTGCGCGCATGATAATGGGTTCTCTCATTATCAGGACGGAGCCCCCAGATGGCGTAGTGGACTAAGTGACTTGAAGGGTTGGGTTGCTGACCTGAAAGCTGCCAGGTTCGAATCCCACCTGGGGAGAGTGTGGATAAGCTCCCTCTATTAGCTCCAGCTCCATGCGGGGACATGAGAGAAGCCTCCCACAAGGATGGTAAAACATCAAAACATCCGGGCGTCCCCTGGGCAACGTCCTTGCAGACGGCCAATTCTCTCACTCCAGAAGCAACTCCGGTTGCTCCTGACACGAAAAAAAAAAAAAAATTATCAGGAAAATACTCTTGAGAGGTGTGGGTTCTCAGCATCTTTATCCTATACATTTATTAGACAATAAAGTTGAAGATTGCTTTGTCATCAGGGGAAAATTAGCCTTATTTTGCATGCTTGAAATCTCTTATCTTAACCATGTTATTGAGTATTCATGTTGCATTCATAAGAAATATGAGACTCTCAGCACTAGGTATTTAAGTTTAGGAACTTTTGATGCACATACTAGAGGTGTGCATTTGTATAGAATTGCTGTTCGTTTTGTGTAGTTTCATTCGCATTTTTGTATTTGTGTCCCGCTAACTAAAATGGTACATCTATACGACATGAATTTTTGAAAAAAAAAATGGAAGTTTTCAGACCATTGGCTGCAATGGGAGGGCTTCTGAGGCTCACCCCCACCCCACTTGGTTTTTGGGCTAGAGGGGTGAAAATCGCCACACACGGAGGGCATTTTGACCCCTTTTAGCCCACCAACTTTTAAAACGTTTGGGTCTTCCCCAGGATACCATTGTTATTAATATTATTCTTATTATCAAGATCCATTGATCCACATCAGATGTAATTGGGAGGAACTGCCCTCCCAGACTCAGCTTAGGGTGCCAGAATAACTGCTGTTCTTAATATAAATGTAAATATTACCATCAAGACCCATTGATCCACATCAGATGTAATTTGGGAGGCACGGCGCTCCCAGACTCAGCTTAGGGTACCAGAATAACTATCGTTATTTATATTAATATTATTATTAACACCCATTGGTACACATCAGCTGTAATGGGAAAGCAGCCCTCTTTCAGTACCTGCTTATTGTTACAGGGCCAAAACGAAAGGAAAACTAAAGCAAGCATGATGATTGTGCTGCTTTTATTTTTGTGTCGCCTCTCGTTTCCTACAAAAATGTCATCATTCGTTCTGTGTAGATGAACGGTCGAAATGAAACTATACCACGAAGGAAATGAAGGAAAAAAATGTGTGGACACCTCTAGAGAAAAGTTTGCATTGGCCTGTTGCAAACCAACATTTTCTCCGCATTCTCTCTTTCTGTACCCCAATAGGTGTTGTGTTTCCACATCTCATCTGAACTCATTTGTCACCAAAATTATCCCCAGTGGTGAAGCATCTGAAGAAGAATATAGGGGCCTTCTACATTAACTGCTGATGTGGAGCCACTTCGGATTGGCCCCCATGCCAGCCAGATAGAAACCCCTCAAATGCCTCATAGACGGAAGGGGGTCCTGAATGCCCCATCATGCCAAACATGGCTCTACAGTAGGTAAAGGTAAAGGTTTCTCCTAACGTTAAGTCCAGTCATGTCTGACTCTGGGGGTTGGTGCTCATCTCCATTTCTAAGCCGAAGAGCCGGCATTGTCCATAGACATCTCTAAGGTCATGTGGCCGGCATGACTGCATGGAGCGCTGTTACCTTCCTGCCAGAACGGTACCTATTGATCTACTCACATTGGCATGTTTTCGAACTGCTAGGTTGGCAGGAGCTGGAGCTAACAGCGGGCGCTCGCGCCGCTCCCGGGGTTTGAACCTGGGACCTTTTGGTCTCCAGCTCAGTGCTTTAACGCACTTCGCCACTGAGGCTCTACAGTACTGGGCAACTATCCTATGCTTCTTTCCCACCCACCCCCATATCACCATGATATCCCACCTGCCTAGTCTTTAGTGCTCTGGATGACCCCAAGCAGGGGTCCCCACATGGTAAGAGTGATGGAAAGGGGGAAGCTCTCCTCTCTCCTCTCTCCTCTCCTCCCTTCCATCAGTTCATGGGTGCTTGGAACAAGGGGAAGGGGTATTACAGCTGAGAACAGACACAATATGTGTAGGAGAAAGGATTACCATCCTGTGTCCTCAGGCCACACGAGCCCAGGAACATAATGGCAGTCAAGACAGCTGCGCCTGGTTCTGGTTAGGAACTGGCCCAGTTAGGAACTGTTCAGGATTTAGGCTTTCCCCCTATTTTTCTTAACCCATTCAGTTGCTGCAAAGTTGATCCAACTGCACACTGACCTAAGTGGTCAGAGTAGATGATCCCATAGAGGCATTATTTTTATTTCCAGATACATGTAGCTTCCTTCAGACATTGAGAGAATGAGTCTGTGCTTATAGTGGGGTGAGAAAAGAGCTCCCCTTATATACACACCCCACTTCCAGTTTCGTGCTGAGCAAAACAGTTGAAGGGAGCTGCACATGATCAAATTTTTCCCTGTTGCTGTTCATTGTTAACTGGGATTCCCACTGGCAAGGAGGCTTCCATGTGGATTCAACGAATATACTTAGAGGGATTTTTCTGAGCTCAGCACTTACTATGATAACATTTGAAACTGAGCCCAATATGCATAGGGATCCTGAAGGCAGTGCTTGAATGTGCATCTCACCCCCTTCCCCTGTTTAAACCCAAAGGCATCCAGCTAAACCTTGAAAAAGTTATAGTCATAAGCCAAGAACGTTTCTCTTTCGCCCAAATGGAGACGAAGTAGTTTTTAGCTGTAACAAAGGGGAAAACCTTTACCTTTTATCTTTAGGGATGTGGGCCATCCTTTTAGATGGATGCACCTAACCTATGGAGCTCTCTCTAGAAGTGGTATTATTTGCTCCCTCTCTGGTCTCTTTTTGTCAGCAGGGAAAAGTTGTTCTTTTTTTGAGAGGCCTTCATCTTGACCAACAGGTTGGAGGTTCGAATCTGGAAAGATTTTGTCAGCTCCAGCTCTCCATGCAGGGACATGAGAGAAGCCTCCCACAAGGATGGTAAAACATCAAATATCTGGGCATGCCCTGGGCAACGTCCTTGAAGAGGGCAAATTCTCTCATGCCAGAAGTGACTTACAGTTTCTCAAGTCACTCCTGACATAAAAAAATATTTACCAACTTGTGGTAGAAGAGTGCATTATGACTGTTCTATCTCTAATATGTAATAAGAGTGCCCAGAGTGTTATTCCTTTTGGAAAAATATGAATACTTACATTGTTAGTAATTAGCCTTACATTAGCAAAGGGTACATCAATAATATAGAATTAATACAGTTTGACACCACTTTCCTTGCCATGAAATGAGATCCTGGAGCTCTCCTTGGCAGCATTCCTTGGCAGAGAAAGCTAAATCACAAAATCATAGAATCACAGTTGGAAGAGACCATGTGGGCCATCACGTCCAACCACTTGCAGGGACATACAATCAAAGTACCCCTGACAGATGGCCATCCAGCTTCTGTTTAAAGGCCTCCAAATAAGGAGGCTCTGGACAGTTTTGATATCTCTCTTAGGACCTCATCACATGGAGGTCCTTGATGTAGGGGACAGCAGGGGGATCAATAGAGTAGCGGGCAAATCCAGCACCCCACAGCACCCGCTTGCCCATTACATGCTGGAAAGCATACCCGTGCTGCCCCCATAATTTTCTGTCTGAACACAGGTAGTCTCCCATGTTCGGATGTCCCCCTCTTAGAACACTTTACCAACATAGCCAGCACAGAGCCCCACTGGAAGTAGATGAGTGTCGTGCGATAAGATCTGGCCAGCTCTGTGCTGTCTGCACGGGCAAAGTGTTTTACGACAGGGAATTTTCCCCATGTGATGAGGTCCTAAAATTGTGGTGCCCATAATTGGACACAGTTTCCCGGGTGTGATCTGACCAAAGCAGAATAGAGGGGTACCATGACTTCCCTCGATCTAGACCAGGGGCCCTCAAACTTTTTAAGTGGAGGGCCGATTCACAGTCCCTCAGACTGTTGGGGAGCCGGACTAGGATGAAATAGTCCAAAATTAGGATCGTTGTTGTTGTATGCTCAAGTTGTTTCAGACTTAGGTCAACCCTAAGTCTAAAGTTTAGGACAGAGGCCAGGTCAATGACCTTGGGGGGGCCGCATCCGGCCTATGGGCCTTAGTTTGGGACAATCTCATAAGACCATAGGTAAGCAAAGAGACCTCCAAAGACCATCTAGATGTTCTCATAAGACTATAGATAAGGAAAGGGATCCTCAAAGACCATCTAGATGGTCTCATAGGACCATAGGTAAGGAAAGTGACCTCCAAAAGCCATCTAGATGGTCTCATAAGACCATAGGTAAGGAAAGGGGCCCCCAAAGGCCATCAAGACAATCTCATAAAACCATAGGTAAGTAAAGGCACCCTCAAAGGCCATCTAGACGGTCTCATATGACCATAGTTAATGAAAGTGACCTCCAAAAGCCATCTAGATGGTCTCATACGGCCGTAGCTAAGCAAAGAGACCTCCAAAGACCAGGTAGACTTAGGTCAACCCTAAGTCTAAAGTTTAGGACAGGGGCCAGGTAAATGACCTTGGAGGGCCACATCTGGCCCCCGGGCCTTAGTTTGGGGACCCCTGATCTAGACACTATACTCCTTTTGATGCAGCCCAAAATCCCATTGGCTTTTTAAGCTGCTGCATCATGTTAGCTCAAGTTTAACTTGTTGCCCACTAAGACTCCAAGATCTCTTTCACATGGACTGTTGTTGAGTCAGGTGTTGCCCATTCTGTATCTGTGCATTTCATTTTTTTCTGTGTGGTATCCTACATTTCTCCTTGTTGAAATTAATTTTGTTAGTTTTCGTCCAGCTCTCTAATCTGTTAAAGTCATTTTGAATTCTGATCCTGTCTTCTGGAACATTAGCTATCCCTCCCAATTTGGTGTCATCTGCAAGATTCATAAGCACACCCTTTAAATCTTCATCCAAGTAATTTATAAAGATGTTGAACAGCATTGGCCAGGACCGAACCCTGTGGCACGCCACTAGTCACTTCTTTCTAGGATTAAGAGGAACCATTTGGATTCAGTCACTTAACCAATTACAAATTCACCCAACGGTTGTATTGTCTAGCTCACATTTTACTAGTAAAGACCTTGTAAAAGTAGAGCTCCCATGATTCCATAGCATTGAGCCAAGGCAGTGAAAGTGGTGTCAAACTGCATCAATTCTACATTGTAGATGCACCCAAAGTAGCAGAGAAAGCATGCCTCAATTCCTCTGTGTTGCTTTCCTGAATTCCTTGGGTGACTTAAGAAAAAAACAAGGTAAACTGTGGTAGGTTACAGATTTAAAGGTTTATGAAAGCTTTTCATTTACATACGCATGGAAAACCTACATCCTAAATCACTAATGAAAAAGTAGGCATAGTCTTCATTCTTCACTCATTGCCTTTCAATGAACAAAACATGGCTGCTGATGAGAGAAGTAGTAGATAGAAGAAGAGAGACAAGACTAAGGCCCAGAGGCGGTTCAACCATTAGGCGAGCTAGGCAGTTGCCTGAGGCACCATCCTCTGGGGGGCGCTGTTGAGGCAACTCCGCCCAGGCTGTTCTGGCCTTCGCCCTCGAGGCCAGGTCTCCGGGCTGCCTGACCATGTTCCAGAAGCATTCTCTCCTGACATTTCACCCACATCTATGGCAGGCATCCTTAGAGGTTTTGAGGTCTGTTGGAAGCTAGCTAAGTGGGGTTTATATATCTGTGGAATGAAGTCCAGGGTGGGAGAAAGAGCTCTTCTCTGTTTGAGGCTAGTGTTTCCTGTCTGGATTTCCCCTGTTTTCAGAGTGTTGTTCTTTATTTAGGCTTTTCCTTAATCCCTCCTTATTATCCAACATTTTCACTTATCCAACACTTTTATTTTTCAGTGCTTGGTTTGGGGGGGGGGGGGAGGAGCCAAAATTCGGTTCGCATACACTTGAAAATTACCTTGGGCCGGCCCTGCTAAGGCCCCTTGTATGCTGCCCTATATTCCAGGATCTGAGCCCAGATTATCTTCTTATCCTAGATTATCTGGCAGTGGAGACTCCTATAATCCAGTTCAAAGCAGATAACCTGGGATCAGGTACTTTTTTCGTGTCAGGAGCGTCTTGAGAAACTGCAAGTTGCTTCTGATGTGAGAGAATTGGTCATCTGCAAGAACGTTGCTCAGGAGGCGCCCAGATGTTTTGATGTTTTTACCATCCTTATAAGAGGCTTCTCTCATGTCCCCACATGGAGCTAAAGCTGATACAGGGAGCTCATTCACGTTCTCCCCAGGTTGTATCCAAACCGGCAACCTTCAGGTCAGCAACCCAACCTGCCAGCACAAGGGTTTAATCTGGGATCAGATACTGGGATATAGGGACAGTATAAAAGGGGACTAAGAAGAGAGATGAGCTATTGCTTGATGGCAAACATGGTCATTTTAATTCTTTCAATCCTCTCCTCTTCTGCCAGCAGTGCCAACTCTTAACCCCAATTCTCACATCTCACAGCTACATTTCCAAGCTGGCCCAGTTCCCCATCCCATTCTCTCCTGCCAGCAGCACCAAGCTTCTCTGTACTGGAGAAGGGGACCATAAAGCATAGTTGATCTGGATTTGAGGTGAGGACTGTAATCTGAATCCAGTGCAGAGTATTATGGGTAGATGTGGCACTAACAGAAGGAAACTAGAGCAGTTTTGTGGTTGATTGTTAGTGTTAATTGACGCTGGATTTTTTTTGGGTGCTGTAGACAAGCTCTGAGAAATACAGCATGCAAGGCTTCCTGATTTTTGTCTGTCATTCTTTCTCATTAAGGCTGCCGTCTTTAATTTCATTTACTATACCTCATGGGCGGAAGGTAATTTTCTGACATCAGTAGCCCTGTGAATACAATGGTGTCACTGATTAAAACTTTTGTTCATTCAACAATTGCTTAAATAGTTTGAATAATGATTATGGTAAGGGAAGATTGAAGTACTGTACTTGCTGTCCTGTTCAGTACTCTCCCTGTTTCACTTTCTCCAAAGGAAAAAGAACGAATACACACACATACACATTCCCCCTGCTTCCCCCCCCCCCCCCCCCCCCGCCCCACTGCCTTTACAATATGCTCTTTCTTGTTGGGAGTCTTAATGCTTGGAGGTTGCTCTCAGTTTCTGACATGTTACCAGCAAGCATGTTTTGATGAACTTGAATGCACTTCCTCCAAAATACAGTTTGCTTGATATACCACTACTGTGAGGCATTGATGTACAAGAGCCCAGGCAGCTCTAAACACACAGGCCTTGTATAGAGCTTTCACTGTGGCAAAATAACAAGTACTAGAAGTGAAATTATTGCAGAACTGTAGGCCCCTTTTGAGCATTTTTGTTGAAACTGTGCCCTAGGATTATAGGTAAAGGTAAAGGTTTCCCCTGACGTTAAGTCCAGTCATGTCTGACTCTGGGGGTTGGTGCTCATCTCAATTTCTAAGCCGAAGAGCCGGCGTTGTCCGTATACACCTCCAAGGTCATGTGGCCGGCATGACTGCATGGAGCGCCGTTACAGCTTCCTGGAATTATATCCATTCAGTCTAAAGAATGGTTCTGGATAGCAGACCTATTTTTTAGATTACCTGGTGAGCATAATGCTTTGCAAAAGAACGAGTTCCAAGCAGTACCATAGACTAGAGCCCAGCAGTCAAGCACCAGCATCTCCAGCTAAGGATCTCGAAAGGTAGGAGGTGATTGTAGGAAAGATCACTTTCTGAGATCTGGGAGTGCTGCTGTCAGGAGCATGAGCCCTGCCATATTTATTCTCCCTGTTTATTTATTTATTTATTGTTTATTTATTTACAGTATTTATTCTCCATTTGTTGCATGTAGCTACTGGTATTGGCTGTGCATCATGTGCATTGGATGATGGGTGTTATTATGTTTCAACCAAGCTGGTATTTTTTGCATATTGGGGCTGCTGGGAAATACCATGAGAACCACTGGTAATGAGAGATTGTGGTCCACCACAATTCTTACCTTTACAGTTGATGGAAGTTACCACCTTACATCATTTTAAAGAGGAAAACAATGCCTAAGGGAGTACAATTTCCCCATGGGATTTATGTACATGTGCAGGCAAAGAGTTGGATGGACTTAGAATTCATGTTGGATTGGATTAAACTGTGTAGAACAGAATATGAGGTGCACTTAGGAAAAAGCCAGCTTTGCTTGATTTTGGGCAGTTTCTGAAGTCGCATTGTCAAGGAAGTGAAGTAACTTCTCTGTGACAATAAGACACAGAGATAGTGCTGTCTTGCAGCCACTGGATGTATCGGTGAACAAGCCCTTTAAAAGTCACTTGCACCATTTGTACTTGTATAATGAGTGGATTTTTTTTCCGTGTCAGGAGCAACTTGAGTCACTTCTGGAGTGAGAGAATTGGCCGTCTACAAGGACGTTGCCCAGGGGACGCCCGGATGTTTTGATGTTTTTACCATCCTTGTGGGAGGCTTCTCTCATGTCCCTGCATGGAGCTGGAGATGATAGAGGGAGCTCATCCACCCTCTCCCGAGTGGGATTCAAACCTGGCAGCTTTCAGGTCAGCAACCCAACCTTCAAGTCACGAGGCTTTAGTCCACTACGCCATCGGGGGCTGAGTGGTGATCACCAATTTATCTATTTATTTATTTATTTATTTTATTTACAGGATTTGCACTTCGCCCTTTTCACCCTGAAGGGGGCTCAGAACGGCTTATAGAATACACATACAGCAAACATTCAATGCCGATTATACAATTAACAAGGACAGACAACACAAACAGAGGTAAAGGCAGTTTTTCCCATCTTATATCCTGCATCTTGGAGGCTGTGCTCGACTCCAGCCATGGGGGGTGTTGTTGTTCCATCTTCCATGCCAAGGATCTTTCATCAGATCGATGTCCTTAAGGGCACTTTTATTGCCTCCTTGCTAAAAGCAGTACCTATTTATCTACTCACATTTCTGCTTTCGACCTGCTAGGTGGGCAAGTGAGCTGGGGCTAATGGCGGGTGCTCATCCCGATCCAAGCTCAAACTGTCAACCTTTCGATCGGCAGTATTTTTCTGCAGCATAGCAGTTTAGCGGTTTGATATGTGCTGGAAATGTGAAGTGCCCCCCTCCTTAGAATTAATATGCACATGAATAATTAAGAGTTGGGTCCTTATCACAGAGGACATTGTTGTGAAAAGCTTTCAGAAATCTGATATTTATACTGTACAGGATGATCAGAAGATGATGCACTATGGGAGAGTGATGAGGAGGAAAAAAACATCTGTTGCGAGCAGTGCTGAGGACAGCACATCAGAGAATGACAGCGATGATGGTGGCATGAAGCCTTCCAGGACGGAAAATTAAAATGTTTAACTTTGTAATTTTTTTTCTGGACACTTGTATATGTTCTCAAGTTGTTTTCAACATCATTTTATTAAAAAGTTACTGTTTTGAAACAAATAAAGACTTCCCCCCTCACATAATAGTCGCACCTACTTTTCTCAAAAAAAAAAAAGGGGGGGGGGAATAAGTGCTACTATTATGCAATGAGATATGATATTTGTTGTTCGCCACATTAATCCATCCCTCCACTATAGCACTATGGCTGCCCCTAGGAATCATTGGCCTCTGTTACCTTGTACAAGTGAAGTTTCACATTGAACACTGACCACACTGGGAGAAGATAGAAGAGAAGTCAAAGAGGAAGCAGCAGCAATGGTCTCGCTCTTCTAAAAGCCTTCAACTGACTTGATAATAATTCTTTCTTTCTTTCTTTCTTTCTCTTTCTTTCTTTCTTTCTTTCTTTCTTTCTTTCTTTCTTTCTTTCTTTCTTTCTTTCTTTCTTAGAATCATAGAATAGTAGAGTTGGAAGAGACCTCATGGGCCATCCAGTCCAACCCCCCTCGCTAAGAAGCAGGAAATCGCATTCAAAGCACCCCCGACAGATGGCCATCCAGCCTCTGCTTAAAAGCCTCCAAAGAAGGAGCCTCCACCTTTCTTTCTTTCTTTCTTTCTTTCTTTCTTTCTTTCTTTCTTTCTTTCTTTCTTTCTTTCTTTCTTTCTTTCTTTCTTTCTTTCTTTCTTTCTTTCTTTCTTTCTTTGTATGCATATACCATATAAGGGGCAAGGCTGTTTTTGTTCTCCTTGGATGGGTGACTATCTCTACAACAGAGGTATTCCCAAAAGCCCTACTCTAAGGTGTCTGAGGTATTCACATTTTACCCAACCATGGGCTGTATCTGCTAGGAGTGATGTCCAACAGCATTTGGAGAAGTAAGCAATGCACATCACTATCCTACAAATCTCTAATCTTGCAAAGCCTAGAAAGTGAGGAGATAGAAGAAAAGGATAAGCCATTTTACCACAAGTGAGCAATGAAAATCCAGTTTATCCTGCCCCTTGCCCCATCTACAACAGTACACAATGCTGCCATCATATTTCCATCATTTGGCAGCAAATAACACCACTGAATATTGGTGGCAAGCTACAGGCAATCCTTCAAAGCAAGTATCATTGCTTATTGTTTGTTCTTTACATAACGTATCAATAAGCTGACATGAGTTATTGGTAAAGCCCTTTAAATACTGACACTTAATAAAGTTCTTGGCAATTATTTCTTCTACCATTAACACCATTCACCATAAAATTCTTTGAAAGCCTGACTCATTATTTCCTTAATGTATATAAGCCTTTAACACCATATAGATTAAGAACAGCTATCAGAACATTCTTTCTTCATATATTCTATTCTGGGATCTTATTACCACCAATACTGCGATGACCAATATTTCCATGTGTTGTCGAAGGCTTTCTTGGCCAGAATCCCTGGGTTGCTGTGAGTTTTCTGAGCTGTATGGCCATGTTCCAGAAGCATTCTCACCTGACATTTCACCCACATCTATGGCAGGCATCCTCAGAGGTTATGACCTCACAACCTCTGAGGATGCCTGCCATAGAAGTGGGTGAAATGTCAGGAGAGAATGCTTCTGGAACATGGCCATACAGTCCGGAAAACTCACAGCAACCCAATATTTCCATAATCACTTTTTATTGTATTATTAGGAGCACATCTTTAATCCCGAAATATAAATAAATTAATTGGCAATGGGTTTTTTTTTTAATTCTAGGACTGGAAATCCTTCACAGTGTCACTGGAAATCCTTTACTCTTTCCCCTGCCATGCCAGCTCGCTTAGCATGGACTGAAGGGTCACTGCTTGCTGCTCCTTGCATGCTCCTCCATTGGGCAAAACACACAGCTCCTTGAGCTGGAAATACACATGTCTCTTTTGCCTTAGCCATGGTCTTTGGGTTGGAGACCCGCTTGACCAGGCAAGTGACAAAATAAGCAAGATTACAGAGGAAAGCAAAATATGTGTCCTTAAACTTTCTTCCATTGTCCCATTATTAAATTTTTCCATCCCAATTAGGCAATTTGTAAATTTTAGTACATTGTTTTGAAATTACTTGAACTGACATTCTTTCCCATTTGCACTGGACAAATTCAGTAGGTATATCTACTTCCAGCATGCTGCCTTCCCTTGCTATTAAGAACTTGGGAGAAGGAAGTGGCAACTCAAACAGTCCACCCGGATTAACACTAAGAAGAGTTAAGCCAGCACGCAAAGTCCTGATTTAAATCACCCTCACACTCAACACAACTTTTAAAAGTTCAGTACAGCAGCTTAAATTATGTAGACCAGTTTACCACTGAGATTCATGGTTTTGTTTCTGTTTTGATTCCTTCTTTCCACCTTTTCTTTCATGTTTTCTATTTATTTGGTTTTGAGGGGAAAATGTATCACTGCAAGAAAAGTTAAGTGCTTCAAAGGTAAGGTAAGGGGGATATTACAACAATGTTGTCATTTATTTATTTATCATATCAGAAGTGAACTGAGGATACAGTTGTAATGTATTTGAAAAGACAAACAAAGTTTAAAAACTTTGCTTGGACCTGATGTGAGTAACTTGAAATCTTCAGAAAAAAATACAGTATTGTTTGAAAATACAGTTCCCGTTCATAATTTTATAGTTGTTGATAAATTGGTTGGCTCCTTGCTCATAGAATCATAAAGTTGGAAGAGACCTCACGAGCCATCCAGTCCAACCCCCTGCCAAGAAGCAGGAAAATCACATTCAAAGCACCCCTAACAGATGGCCATCCAGCCTCTGCTTAAACTTGGCATTGTACTAAATGTCCTTTGACCAGTAGCTGGCCACTTGGAGTGCCTCTGGTGTTGCTACAAGAGGGACCTCCATTGTGCATGTGGCAGAGCTCAGATTGCATTGTAATAGGTGGTTTCTGGTTTGCTCTTCTCCACATCCACATATCGTGGACTCCACTTTGTGGCCCCATTTCTTAAGGTTGGCTCTACATCTCGTGGAGCCAGGGCACAGTCTCTTCTATGCCTTCCAAGTCACCCAGTCTTCTGTGTGCCCAGGAGGGAGTCTCTCATTTGATATCAGCCATGGGTTGAGGTTCCAGGTTTTAGCTTGCCACCTTTGGACTCTTGTTTGCTGAGGTGTTCCTGCGAGTATCTCTGTAGATCTTAGAAAATTATTTCTTGATTTAAGATGTTGGCATGCTGGCTGATAACTGAACAGGGGAATAGGCTGGACATGTCACTGCCTTGGTCCTTTCATTGATGGCTGCTACTTTCCGGCGGATGTCAGGTGGTGCAATGCTGGCTAAACAGTATAATTTCTCCAGTTGTGTGGTGTGTAGGCATCCTGTGATAATGTGGCATGTCTCATTAAGAGCTGCATCCACTGTTTTAACGTGGTGAGATATACTGTATATACTCAAGTATAAGCCTAGTTTTTCAGCCCTTTTTTTAAGACTGAAAAAGCCCCCCTCGGCTTATACTCGAGTGTGGGTCCTGGTTGGCTTATATTTGGGTCAGCTTATACTCGAAAATATATGGTACATTTATTATTTTTCTCTATTATTCTTGGTATTATTACATTTATTATTTTTCTCTATTATTGTTGCTACTACCCTGTTTCCCCGAAAATAAGACATCCCCAAAAAATAAGACCTAGCAGAGGTTTTGCTGAATTGCTAAATATAAGGCCTCCCCCGAAAGTAAGACCTAACAAAGTTTTTGTTTGGAAGCATGCCCGGCGCCCACCAAACAAAACACCAGAACTTGCAGGATCGGTTACTACTATTTATGTAGTAACAAGAAATTCTTGACAGGATTCAGTTTGTCTGGTTTGATTATGTTGGTTTGTGATGACAACTACTGTACAATATATAATAAATGTTCATTTTTTTTTGTTTGACAATAAATGTGAATTCTTCTTCATGGAAAAATAAAACATCCCCTGAAAATAAGACCTAGCACATCTTTGGGAGCAAAAACTAATATAAGATACTGTCTTATTTTCGGGGAAACACGGTATTACATTTATTTTACTCTATTATTATTATTATTATTATTATTATTATTATTATTATTATTATTACATTTACTATTTCACTCTGATCTTATTATTATTGCATTTATTATTTTCCTGTATTTATTATTATTGTATTATTTTCCTGTATTTATTATTATTATTATTATTACATGTATTATTTTACTCTATTATTATTAAAAGGATACATAAGCACATTTACATTGAAGAAGATGAGAGTAATGTTTTGATCAGAGTTGGACGGTCTTATCTTAAACTTGAGCTTTATGTAAATATTCAAAAACATTTAACCTACTGATGCCTCAATTAATGTAATTTTATTGGTATCTATTTTTATTTCTGAAATTTACCACCCTCGGCTTATACTGGAGTCAATGTTTTCCCAGTTTTCTTGTGGTAAAATTAGGTGTCTCGGCTTATATTTGGGTCGGCTTATACTCAAATATATACGGTATTTCACACTGGGCATACATATTCAGCAGCAGAGTAGCAAAGCGCAAGGGCAGATGTCTTCACTGTATCTGGTTGTGATCCCCAGGTTGTGCCAGTCAGCTTTCTTGTCATGTCCTCGTATGATCTGTAACCTATACTTTCAGTTTAATAGATTAACTTTCTTTTGGCAGATATTATGGCTGGAATGCTGTATATTTGCTCTGTTTATGCATGTAGAGGGTGTTGTAAAAATAAAAAACTTCTCATAAAAATGTTATTTTTAAAAATCTGAAGAGATAATGTTATGCCTCTCCATTCTAGCACACATGTGTATCTTATGGTAGACTTACAGTCTTGTCTGTGACAGCAAACCCATTCCAACATTGCATTTTTGTACCCACTAATCTGGGAGTAATTTAGACATAGAGGGACATTTCTCTGAGCAGGCACGTATAAAATTGCATCATAAATTTAGTTTCTTAAAGTTAAAAAAGAGCACAGAGAATGAACTCCAAGCTAGAGAGAAACATCTGAGTTTGAAAGCCTCCTTTTCTGACTTCCTAGACCTTGCAAATATGGAGCAGACCCACTTTCTATTCAGCTTGACTTCAATATGAAAAAAGGTTCTAGAACAGGTCATTAAAAAGTCAGTCTGTGAATACCTAGAAAGGAATGCTGTGATTACTAAAAGCCAGCATGGGTTTTTTTTTAAACTACAAACAGGGCTTATCCTCTCTCTCTCTCTCTCTCTCTCTCTCTCTCTCTCTCTCTCTCTCTCTCTCTCTCTCTCTCTCTCTCTCTCTCTTTCTCTTTCTCTAGCTAAAATCTTGATATATCAAGGAAGAACAGTCGATGTAATATATATTTTGATTTCAGCAAGGCTTTCAACAAGTTCAAGCATGATATTTCTGCAGGCTGACTGATAAATTGTAGTGTAAACAGTGCCGTTGTGAGGTGGATTTGTAACTGGTTGTTGAACCAAATCCAAAGAATACTTACCAAGAGTACTACTCATCATTATCAAGAAAAGTTACAACTGGGGGTGTCACCATGTTCTTTTAAGCGTGAGTCGACAGAGGATGCAACGGCCAATTCAAAGATGCATCTTCGGGAATATAATATCGAGATTGAGGGAAGTCAAAGTATCATTCTGTTCTGTTTTTGTTAAGTGATACTTAGAATACAGCTGAGCTGTGAGTAGAGAAATTAGGCACTGCTTAGAGGGGAGGTATTTTACAGTTGACTCCGGTGGCTCAGTGTGTTAAAGCTTATGCCATATTATTTTTAAATCTTGATAGTTTTTGCTTCAATAGCCTTAAAAAAGCAGTTTACAGTCAAGAGAAAAATGGACGCTTTGACATATGCAAGTGTCCATGTCATTGGCAATCACTTGTGTCCGAGCAGGAAGGCCTTCCAAGCGTAGGGTCTTGGCGGTAGGTAACTGTAGAGACCTATTCTTGACCCACATGTTCTTCCACAGTGAAGACATCCGTTTCCAGATAGAAGGCAGTCCCAGTCAGGGTTGGCTTGACATGCCTCCTTTTCACCCTCCATTCGTGCCTCTTTAAATTCCACAGCACTGTTGGTAACAGCTGACCTCCAGTTAGAACTCTCAAGGGCCAGGGCTTCCCAGTTCCCAGTGTTTATGCCACAGTTTTTAAGATTGGCTTTATGCCCATCTTTACATCTCTTTTCCTCTCCACCAACCTTCTGTTTTCCATTCTTCAGTTGGGAGTAGAGTAACTCCTTTGGGAGACAGTGATCAGGCATTCGGTCAACGTGGCCAGTCCAGTGGAGATGATGACGGAGGATCATTGTTTCATTGCTGGTGGTCTTTGCTTCTTCCAGCACAGTGACATTTGTCCTCCTGTCTTCCCAAGAGATTTGCAAGATTTTTCAGAGGCAATGCTGATGGAATCGTTCCAGTAGTTGAGTGTGATGTCTGTAAACGCGAGTCCACGTTTCGCAGGCATATAACAGGGTTGGGAGGACAATGGCTTTATAAACAAGCATCTTGGTCTCCTTACAAATGTCCCAATCCTCAAAAACTCTCTGCTTCATTTGGAAGAATGCAAGTGTCTATGTGACACAGTATAGTCACAGATCAGAGCACATCATTGTACACAGTCTGAATATCCACTGTGCTCTTCCATTGCCATGTAAGGCATAGCTAAGGCTAAACATTGTAGAATAGGCTATGCCATGGTAGAAAGCCCTGCAATGTGCAGCCCAGGTTGGGGCATGGTAGGGGGAGGGGAAACATATGCTCCATAGAATATAGATAGTACATCTTCAGTAAGTTGCACCCTCTTTTCACTTGCAGAAACCAGGAAGTCAAAGTTACAGAGTCTAAAACTATTTTTAATGTCTTGGCTTCATGTAAAGAGCACCACTCCCAACTGGGTATACAAGCCCTGATGTTTGTGATCTGACAGCAACACAATGTCTTTTATTTGCAAACCAACAGAGCTGTGCACCAGCTCTATCCTAAGGTGTAATGTGGTATTGAATGAAGTGTCAGCACACATTTAATTTAGAAACCACCCTGGCCTCATCTCTGTTACAGTTCTCAGCTGCAGGACCTCTGAATTGCCACATGATTGCCACGCCAAAGCAACTCTGCCTGACATAGTAATGTTAAAATGATTTCAGCTTCTGCAAGAACTACAGGTTGGGGGCCTGGCATGTCTAGCTCCAAAGATCAAATGAGACATGGATAAGTTGAAGGCAAAGGTGCAGAAGTTTTATTTAATTCAGCCAAAGTGGATGCCAGCAGAGTCTGCACTTTCAAAACTGATACAAAGCATTGAAAACATAGTAAAGGTAAAGGTTTCCCTTTGACATTAAGTCTAGTCATGTCCAGCTCTAGGGGGTGGTGCTCATTCTAAGCTGAAGAGCTGGAGTTGTTCGTAGACGCCTTCAAGGTCATATGGCTCGCATGACTGCTTGGAGTGCTGTTACCTTCCCGCCAGAGTGGTACCTATTGATCTACTCACATTTACATGTTTTCAAACTGCTAGGTTGGCAGAAGCTGGGGCTAGCAGCAGGAGCTCACCCCACTCCCCGGATTCGAACTGCCAACCTTTTGGTCAGCAAATTGAGCAGCTCAGCAGTTTAACCCTCTGAGGAGTTTGCTTCAGAAACAGCTATCTGGTAGCTCAGGGGTGCTGACTGGCTCTGGCCAGAGCTAGCTATGATCCACACACTGGTTGGTGGAGACACACTGTTAACCACTGTTACCAATTGGTTTCTGGGTTTGACAGGAATTTTAATAAACGAATTACTCAGTTTAAGGTTTTGTGGCTGCTTCTTGGTTGGTCTCTTATGGGAATGTGGGTAGCGTTTGAGTTAATGGGTGTTAATGGCTTCATTCCTTTTTGCCCAGAGTGGGACAATGGGTTTCAACCAGTTAAACAATGGGTGACAAAGGGTGTTGGTATATTTTGAATGGGTTCCCAGGAAAGGGTCTGGCAGGGTGACCTTTTGGTCTGGGTCTATTCTTACATACATAGAGTTATTGTGAGGGGATTGGGTTTACTGCCTGGAGGAATGATGGGATTTGCCATGATATATGTGTATGTGCTTATGCAATTTGGTGGATTCAGGCTGAAGATCACCTGCTGAGGTTAGCTGCTCTGGGCTTCTGAGGTAAAGGTCACTCATAGGCACTCGTAGCGGTCACAAAGTGTTGAGTCTGTTTTGGGGTCCTGGGATTTCAATAACAGTAACAAGGACTACTTTTTGTTAACTGGCCACAAGGTTGTCAGATGTTCTGATAGACCCGGGAAGTGTGATTATTTGTTGAGTGGTTGGGGACTGCTAGCCTTGCTCCATGAGCTACTTTCCCAGCTGTGGGTCAAAAAGTACTACAGTTCTCTTCATTCTGCATCAATGAGTGCTTAGACTTCTTGTCACAGTAAAAACAGGCCCAAAACTATTAGGTGCCAGACAGCTTTCCATTATGCATTATATCTCTACCTTAAGGAATGGTTTCAAATATTATATCTTAGTTAGAAGTCGGTCAGGCAGAAACAATGAATTAATCTGTCTCCTTTCTGTATTTCCTTGGGAACAAGAATTATCTGCATTGTAAAAAAGGAATATGGGTTAAAGATGCTTTTTGGAAGGAGGGACATAACTTTATCCACAGTCACTGTGTATCAGGAAGGAGATACCTCATCCTGCATCTCAGTGTTATTAAGGTCTTAGTTATTATTTCTGATAAAGAACATACTCATGTGCACTCACTGCAGCCATTTATAGCGAAGGGTGCTTGAGTCCCAATGTCTCTGGCTTACGACAACATCAGCAATGGACTCTTTGTTTCCCAACTAATTACTGATTTGGCTTCATTGCTGTTAACTAGGTGAGCCAGAAAAAGTGATGGAAAAGTATGTTTGTCTTAATGCTGAAACAACTAATTGATGTACTTACTCAGTTACTTAAGAAAGCTCTGCTCTAAGTGAGTTTATTAAGTGGAGTCAGTATGTCTGGCAGCAAACAGCATCAGCAAAGAAGAGAAGACTGGCCTCTGGTAAGATAGGAAGGTAAAATTCTGCTTGAAAGAGGTCCCTCTAGTTATAACAAACTGCTTCATATATTAGATTCTGGAAACATTTGTTTCTGAAATAGATTTCGGTACTGTTCTATTATCCGGGCAGACTGCAAACGGGGGCCTAGACAGAGAAGGACAGTGCATTTTACAGCAGGGGAGCTGAAGAAGGAAAACCATTTTTCCCATTTTTGCTGGTTATTACCCCTCCCTCCTTTCCCATTTCATAAACAAGGGTTGTTTCCATGACGGTGACATGGGTGGGGAGAATAACAGGAAAACAGGGGGAAATGGTTTTACTCCTTCAAACCCCTTCTCCCTGTAAAATGGACTATCCTTCTCTGTGTAGCACCCCCTAGTGGCCTCTGTTGAGCTGCTGAACTTGTGGACCAAAAGGTCTCAGGTTCAAATCCGGGGAGCGGAATGAGCGCCCTCTGTTAGCCCAGCTTCTGCCCACCTAGCAGTTCGAAAACATGCAAATGTGAGATCAATAGGTACTGCTCCGGCGGGAAGGTAATGGCGCTCTATGCAGTCATGCCAGCCACATGACCTTGGAGGTGTCTACGGACAGCGCCGGCTCTTCGGCTTAGAAATGGAGATGAGCACCAAACCCCAGAGTCGGTCACGACTGGACTTAACGTCAGGGGAAAACTTTTACCTTTTTTTTACTAATAAAAAAGCAGCAACTTTTTCCAAAGCATTTGCAATTTGTATTTCTTGTTTTCACAACGTACTGGAAGAGGTCACCATCCACAAATAAACAAGCAAGCAGCATGTCCCCTTATTAGAAAACACTTCCGTATGATCCACTGGAAAACAAAAAAACCCAACATTTTCCAAATTTATTGTGGGAAATCTAGCCATGTTTGGAAAAACCCAATGTTTTTGGAGCATATTATTTTAAGTCTAAGCTTTCAGAGGAAGTCATCATCAGTTTCACCGTTTCAGAAAGTCAAGGTGGTGCCAGCCTCAAAAAAGAGTAATAGAGGGGATCATGGACAAGGGGAGAAGGATGATTTCAGGTCAGGCAAGCATGTGGCAGCAACTGGAGAAGATGGGGACTTGGGCTACTGGCTGTGGCTAGATGCGGCTGACTGCCTGCCTGCACCCATCCCTTAAGGTAACCACAGCTCTCCAAACAAGGGAAAGGTAACAACAGGTGGTAGGACACAGTGTGCCAGGGCGGGTGCCTGATGACAGCATGTCTTGGCCCGGCTGGCAGTGGGCCACTCTGTCCCACAAAGAGCAAATTAGTCCCCTAAAGAAGGAAAGGGAAGGGAGGGGGTGGAGCAGACCTCCAGGAAAGCCATGGGTCAGGGGCAAATCAATCCCCTAAAGAAGGAAAGGGGACGGGGGGGGGGGGGGCAGGCTGGCTTAAGTTACTCTCCAAACAAGGGAAAGATAGCAGCAGCAACAGGTGATTAAGAGCTAAAGAAGGAAGGGGGAGGGAGCGGGGTGGAGGAGACCCCCAGGAGGTCGGAGGTCAGGGGCAGAGTGACTGGTTGGCTGGCCACCACCTTGTCCCCCAAAAATCAAATCAATCCCGTTTATCAATGCCGTTTATTTTCCGAGCCCAATTCAAGGTGCAGGTGATCACCTAGAAAGCCCTAAATGGTTTGGGACCCACCTACCTTCATGGCTTTCCCCCTCGATGGATTGTCACCTTGACGTGGTGAGGGGGCTTGCCTGTTCCAATGAACCTGCGGGCACAACCACTGGAGTCACGCACTTCCAGAAGTGGCCGCAGGGGGGGTTCCAGACCAAGCACAATCCAAAGACCCAAAGACCTCAACGGCGGAGCAGGCGGAGGATAACATGGTACATGTTACAACGGCTGTGAAGGCGGAAGAAGGCTGCAACAGACTGAGAAGCCACTCTCGTTGTGTTAATCACACCACTGCTGGAACCTCGATCTGTGAAGACTGTGTGTTGACCGGCCGTGCACCGACCTCCACACATTAAAAAAAATCACGCACAGTCTTCTTCCAAGAAATGGAGGACCATCATCCTCGAACTACGAGGGATCGCCTAAGTAAGTACCTTCGTGACCGCATTTCCCCCTATGAACCTGCACGGTCTCTCCGCTCGTCTGGGGAGGCCCTCCTCTTGCTCCCACCACCCTCGCAGTCGCGGTTGGTGGGGACGAGGGAGAGAGCCTTCTCCATCGTGGCCCCCTGTCTCTGGAACTCTCTCCCTAGGGAAATCAGGCAGACCCCTACCCTCCTTACTTTTCAGAAGAGCCTGAAAACCTGGCTCTTCCAACAGGCCTTTGGCGATTGACTTCCATAGTAAAGGATTGACCTGTTGCCCATTTTTATTCTTACTGCACTTTATGCCGGCCATAGTCTCCTTTGTTTATGCCTTCCCCAGCACTTTAATGGGATAATGGTTTTGTATCGTCCTCTCCCCGACTGTATCTGATACTACTAGCACTTTTATGGCCCAGTTCTTTTTAGGAGCCAACCCAGGATTTTATCAAGCATGTTTGTTTTATATGATCTTATTTGTTTTATGACTTGCTTTATTGTTGATTGATTTCAGGGTTGTTGTATGTCTTTCGGGCTGTGTGGCCATGTTCCAGAAGTATTCTCTCCTGACGTTTTGCCCACATCTATGGCAGGCATCCTCAGAGGTTGTGATTACAGACTACACAGAGAAGCCATTGAAATTCACAAACATGTGGACAACTTCAACAGAAAGGAGTAAACCATGAAAATGAACAAAATCCGGCTACCAGTATTAAAAAACTCAAAAATCAGAACAGTAAATAAGAAGCAACACTCTGAGACATGGGAACTAGGGGCAGTTAACAAAGAATGCCCCCAGGCAGAAAGTAGCCAGTAGATGTAGCCATTCAATGCAAATTAGGGTGATTAACTGGAACATTTACGCTGCCCTCCAACTGATAAGAGTTCTTCCCTCACCCTGGACTACCCACAGATATATATAAACGTTCCTTTCTTAGTTTTTCCATACCTCACAACCTCTGAGGATGACTGCCATAGATGTGGGTGAAACGTCAGGAGAGAATACTTCTGGAACATGGCCACACAGCCCGAAAGACATACAACAACCCTGTGATCCCGGCCATGAAAGCCTTCGACAACACGTTGATTGATTTGTTTTATTGTTGTGTTTTATATTGTCTGTTTTGCCTCGGCTTGGCCCCATGTAAGCCGCCCCGAGTCCCCTTGGGGAGATGGGGCGGGGTATAAAAATAAAATTATTATTATTATATTATAAAGAAGGAAAGGGGAAGGAGGGGATTGAAAAGATTTGCAGGATGACCGGAGGTCAGGAGCTGAATGGTTGCTTGGCTGCTGGGCACAACCCTGCCCCACAAAGAGCAAATCAATCCTCTAAAGAAGGAAAAGAGAGGGAGAGGGGTAGAGGAGACCCCCAGGACAGCTAGTGGTCAGGGGCAGAGGAGGGTGAGACAGGCAGCAGCGGAGAGGATTCTTGAGGCTGTCCTTCCAGCATAAGGACAGGGCCACTCTCCCTGTCCTTATGCCAGGAGGAGGACCCAAGGAAGGTACACAGTGGCTGAGAGCACTCCGGAGGGCTCTCAGCTGCCGTCTGCCTTCCTCCCCTGTCCTTTCGGCAGGCTGCTGCATCTTTATGTCCAGAGGGCAGGGAAAATTAGGAGGACTGGACATCGTCATCGTCTCACTCGTTCAGTCGTTTCGATTCTTCGTGACCTCATGGACCAGTCCACGCCAGAGCTCCCTATCGGCTGTCACCGTCCCCAGTTCCTTCAAGGTCGAGCCAGTCACTCTCCCTTGGTCGTCCTCTCTTCCTTTTTCCTTCCATTTTCCCCAGCATCATAATCTTCTCCAAGCTTTCCTGTCTTCTCATGATGTGGCCAAAATACTTCAGCTTTGCCTCTAATATCCTTCCCTCCAGTGAGCAGTCGGGCATTATTTCCTGGAGGATGGACTGGTTGGATCTTCTTGCGGTCCAAGGCACTCTCAGGATTTTCCTCCAGCACCAAAGTTCAAAAGCGTCTATCTTCCTTCGCTCAGCCTTCCTTATGGTCCAGCTCTCGCATCCATAGGTTACTATGGGGAATACCATTGCTTTCACTATGCGGACCTTCGTTGCCAGTGTGATGTCTCTGCTTTTCAGTATTTTATCAAGGTTGGCCATTGCTCTCCTCCCAAGAAGTAAACGTCTTCTGATTTCCTGGCTGCAGTCTGCATCTGCAGTGATCTTTGCACCTAGATCACTGTCTGTCACTGCCTCCACGTTTTCTCCCTCTATTTGCCAGTTGTCAATCGGTCTGGTTGCCATGATTTTGGTTTTCTTGATGTTTAACTGCAGCCCGGCTTTTGCACATTCTTCTTTCACCTTGGTGATAAGGCTCCTCAGCTCTTCCTCACTTTCAGCCATTAGAGTGGTATCATCTGCATACCTAAGGTTGTTAATGTTTCTTCCAGAAATTTTAACTCCAGCCTTGGATTTGTCAAGTCCTGCACGTCACATGATGTGTTCTGCTGGACATAGGTCCCCAGAAAGCTGTGTCTGGCCCATGGGCCTTAGTTTGCCCATGCCTGCTCTAGTGGCTTTAGCATTTCGCAATTTTGGAGCCGCAGAAAATGTTTTAAAAATAAAGTCATATCACTTGCTTGAAATCTCTTCCTTGTTCTTTATTCTTTTTGTGGGGCGGGGTGCCATAGCTTGATAACAGATGGAGAGAGAGAGTCACAAATGGCTTGTGTACTTCATCCCAGCCTTGATGACACACAGTCGCTTTAGGGCAGGCAGATGACAATTTTTCTAAAGGTAGGCAGACAACAGGAAAAAGAAGTAAACAGTTTAGGAGTCTAATTTCATATGTATTACAGCTGATGAGCACTGGACTCTACATAATTCATGTTTGCAATGGCAGTATATATTACAGATGGTAAAATGAAGAAGAAAGATGGAGACAAAAAGTAAACCTGCCAGCATATTTTCGAAAGTTATGCCAATATAAAGAAATATCTGATTTTGGTATAAGGAAAACAAAACAAAATCTTCTCAGAGTTTAGAACCCTGGAAAATTAACTTTTGGTAAGCAGATTTATTGCTTTCACATATTAACATTCATTTAATATTGTAAAGATCTGAAAGACCTGCATCAAGGGCTGGGCTGTGGCGCAGCTGGCTAGTAATCAGCTGCAATAAATCACTACTGACCGAGAGGTCATGAGTTCAAAGCCCAAGTCGGGTTAAGCCCCCGACCATTAAATAGCCGGCTTGCTGTTTACCAAAGCAGCCCGAAAGACAGTTGCATCTGTCAATTAGGAAATTTAGGTACGCTTTATGCGGGAGGCTAATTTAACTAATTTACAACACCATAAAACTGCCAGCAGCACGTGGAAAGGAATGAGGAAGTACAGCACTCAGTGTCACTTGTGGATAATGAAGCAACAGCTCCCCCTGTGGCCAGAATCGAACATACCCTCACGAAGCTGGAAATGTTAAAAAATTGCCTCTGTGTGTGTCTATACTGTATGTTATTTGTCTGATGGCATTGAATGGTTGCCATATATATGTTTATTGTAATCCACCCTGAGTCCTCTTTGGGGCGAGAAGGGCGGAATATAAATACTGTAAATAAATAAATAAGCTTACAAAGTCCTTTGAAAAAAATAGGGCAGGAGTCATGATTGGCATCTTTCTCTATCCTATAACATTCCATCCCATGCCCACAACTTCGTATTTATTTATTTACTACATTTATATCCCACTCTTCTCACCCCGAAGGGGACTCAGAGCGGCTTACAAATCAAATGAACATACAATATATTATCAGCATAGCACAATATAAGCATTAAATTACTATATTGTACTATATAATTATGTGGTAATGTTATTAGTAATATTACACTTAATATATAATATATAATTAATATTATTATATTGTATTATTAGTAGTATAATATTGTATTCCATTATAATATTATTATCAATATTATATGTATATACAATATATTATATATTTATAAATTATTATAAATTATATATATATATATATATATATATATATATATATATATACACACACACACACAGTAGAGTCTCGCTTATCCAACGTAAACGGGCCGGCAGAACGTTGGATAAGTGAATATGTTGGATAATAAGGAGAGATTAAGAAAAATCCTATTAACCATCAAATTAGGTTATGATTTTACAAATTAAGCACCAAAACACCAGTTATACAACAAATTTTTAAAGAAAAAGTAGTTCAATACACAGTAATGGTATGTAGTAATTACTGTATTTATGAATTTAGCACCAAAATATCACGATGTATTGAAAACATTGACTACAAAAATGTGTTGGATAATCCAGAACATTGGATAAGCGAGTGTTGGATAAGTGAGACTCTACTCTGTGTGTGTGTGTGTGTATATATATATATATATATATATTAGCATAAATATAAATATAAGCGTAAATATGCTTTATATCTGGGACCTTAATACCACTCGATACTCCATCTGAAGAAATGAGTTTATGGCTATTAAAGTACATGCAAAAAACCCCCAAACAAACAAAAAATAAACACACACAAAACAAAACAGTTAATCCTTTCTTTTCTCTCTCCACCCCTCCCCCATTCCTCCATCCTTTTTATAGTTCAAGAAAAAAAACCTAAAGCACGTTACATCGCTACACAAATTACTACATTTTAGCTGTGGTTGGTAAGAGCTGACTTCAGTTTCAGTACAAAAGCCATGGCCTAAAATACACACAGTAAACATTGCGGTCTGCAAAACTTTGCTTTTGTAACCACAGATGTAGTATGGAAACCTATGAAATGAGCTGTTTCTTAGATTTTTTTCTGCCCAGAACACTAAAAACTGTGTTCTCGATTAGTGTGCTGCTGAATTAATGATCATTCAACCAAAAGTATGTCCACATCATGCACACAACTATTAAAATCATAGAGGTGGAAGAGACCACAAGGGCCATCCAGGCCATCCCTTGGCACATTAAAACCTTTTTCTTTCTCTCAATCTCATACTCCCCAGCAACTGGTATTGTGGAAATGTTGTCTTCAATGTGGGAGCTAATCATGGACTTTGAGGCGGGAGCTGTCACGTAACAGAATTGTCACGTCACTTATTGGATGCAGTATGAGCTGAAAGGGGGGTGTCCTTTAATTGAGAGCCAAAAGGTTTTCTGTCCTTCAGTTTCCTCCCTGTTAATTTTAAAATGGTCATTGTAATTTTTTTTCCAGATTATGACCTTTTGTCAGATTGTGATCCCTTCACTGTAGTTTTTAGCATCTTACACCTTTTACTTAATCTTGCTACTGATATAGTCACATAATGTACCATCATGTCCCCATGTTATGGAATAGGATGCCTAGATTATCAAACAGAGTCAATGAGACAAAAAGTGGGGTGGTGTAGTGGTAGTGATTAAGACCTTTCGTTGAGTTGCTAACTTTACAGTTTCTTCATTAATTGAAAATATAATGCCTGGGCTAGAGAGATAGGTCATACGATTTATGTCAACCAATGGGAAGAAATCTGGTCAAAAAAATTGAGGTGGGTCTACGCCACGGAAATAAAGGAAAACTGGTATAAAATATTTTATATGTCGTACTTGACACCAAATAAATCGGCCAAATACAGCAAAGGGAATACCAGTAGCAATTGCTGGAAATGTGGGAAACATACCGGCACTTTCCTCCACATGTGGTGGGAGTGCAAAAAGATAAAAAAAAATACTGGTATGAAATTTATAAAAATAATGACAACAATTCTTCAAAAGAAGTTTGGATTTAAGCCAGAATGTTTTTTACTGGGAATCACTGACCCACAAATCGATAAGAATACTGATAGACTAATATATTTTTTTACTACGGCGGCAAGAATCACACTGGCACAATTATGGAAATCGGAGAAAGTGCCTAGTTTGGAGAAATGGATCAATAAAGTAATTGAAGTGATGAATATGGACTTATTGACTAAAAGGTTGGCGCAGGATAGAACCTCTCAAAATAGTACGGATTGGACACGCATGAAAGAGTATTTATTAAAAGAAAAAATAAATATACACATAAAGTTCGACTTGGGACTTCAATTAAAAAGTTAATAAATATGAACAGAGGGAAAAAATAAAGAGGATCACATCTAGACCTCTGGAAGTTACAGAGATAATACAGCAACTGTGAATCTATGCCAAATTGTTTTTTTTTTTGGGGGGGGGGGATTCTTTTTTTCTTTTTCTTTTTTTCTCTCATGACATACTGGTTCCTGGTTGGGGGTTAGTTACTATATGTTTTTATTACATTATGAAAAAGATTATTGGACCTTATTTGTAATACAATATGTACAAGTTGCTTATAAATTGCATAATAAAAAATATTTGCAAAAAAAAGAAAAGAAAATATAATGCCTTGGGCCCCATCTACACATGATGTAAAATCTAGAATTATGTGGATTATAATGGGGGGATAGAAAATGCACACCCCTAGTATACACTACAACATGCAGCCACATAGAAAATGTATGTTAAAAAAACAGGAGAAAATCTGAAATCAGCGATATGATTAGCGTATGGATGCTGTAGAACAGACATTTGGGAGGAACATACACAGTTCAGCAGCACCCGCCATGTTCCAGTGGTCTCACCTGATAATGAGGGCAGAGTGTCACCAAACAAACCCAGGATGTGCCAAAACCAGATTTACTTAAATGAAGAGCTAAAAGAGTGCATGCTTCCAAGGTTGGGCTAACAGAACAAAAATACAGCACACTGCTAGGGTAAGGCATATCAAAGTCCCATGTTCCAAAGGTACAATCCATAGTCAGGGTTTCAAAATCAAGCCAGATAATCAAGGTTAAACTTAAGTCCAAATGTACACACTGGAATTCAAGTACAGTAGAGTCTCACTTATCCAAGCCTTGCTTATCCAAGCCTCTGGATTATCCAAGCCATTTTTGTAGTCAAGGTTTTCAATATATCATGATATTTTGGTGCTAAATTCGTAAATACAATAATTACAACATAACATTACTGCGTATTGAACTACTTTTTCTGTCAAATTTGTTGTATAACATGATGTTTTGGTGCTTAATTTGTAAAATCATAACCTAATTTTATGTTTAATAGGCTTTTCCTTAATCCCTTCTTATTATCCAAGATATTCGCTTATCCAAGCTTCTGCCGGCCCGTTTAGCTTGGATAAGTGAGACTCTACTGTACATAAATCAAGCCAGGAAGTCAGTCAAGGTTTCAAGGTATAACATGGTCCAAAGCAGGTTTCTAGGATACAGCAGACTCCTAAACAGATTTACAGGAACAAGTTCTGGGTCCAGAAGTCTAACCTAGGGGTAACAGACAAGATACAGGACAAGAGTACCAAAGTACAACATTACTGCTACCCAAGAATATCTCTTCCAGACTTCTTTTATCCAGAGATTCTCAGCAGTTGCTCATCTCAGCAACTGCTGATATTATTAACTACAGTAGAGTCTCACTTATCCAACATAAACGGGCCGGCAGAATGTTTGATAAGCAAATATGTTGGATAATAAGGAGGGATTAAGGAAAAGCCTATTAAACATCAAATTACATTATGATTTTACAAATTAAGCACCAAAACATCATGTTATACAAGAAATTTGACAGAAAAAGTAGTTCATTACACATTAATGCTATGTAGTAATTACTGTATTTACGAATTTAGCACCAAAATATCACAATGTATTGAAAACATTGACTACAAAAATAGCTTGGATAATCCAGAACGTTGGATAAGTGAGTGTTGGATTAGTGAGACTCTACTGTATTAAAATACCTTTGTTTTAGATTGTATTTTGTTTTTATCTTGTTACAGTAGAGTCTCACTTATCCAACATAAACGGGTCGGCAGAACATTGGATAAGTGAATATGTTGTATAATAAGCAAAGATTAAGGAAAAGCCTATTAAACATCAAATTAGGTTATGATTTTACAAATTAAGCACCAAAACATCATGTCATACAAAAAATTTGACAGAAAAAGTAGTTCAAAACCCAGTAATGCTATGTAGTAATTACTGTATTTATGAATTTAGCACCAAATATCACGATGTTTTGAAAACATTGACTACAAAAATGCATTGGATAATCCAGAACGTTGGATAAGTGAGTGTTGGATAAGTGAGACTCTACTGTATATTGTGAATTGTATGTATGGTGTTTTTATCTGATTATGCTGTCCAGGCTCTGCCCCATGTAAGCTGCCCCAAGTCCCCGTGGGGAGATGGTGTTGGGGTATAAATAAAGTTTTATAAGTTTTAAAAAAATATATCAGCAGGCCTTAACAGATAATCCCTGAAGCATGTGAAGCATTACTCATGAAGGGAAGTTCAGCTTGTTCTCTTTCAAACAGTCGAGTCAGATTAACTCCTTCCAAACACTCAGCCACAGCTGAATCAAACCAGAAAACCTGCTGGTCATGACACCACCACTGGAATATCCAGATAAAGGAAAAGCATGGCATTCTCAGGAAAGTAAACAAACACCTACCTTTCTCTCCTCAAGGAAATCCCCCCCCCTTTTTGAGGTGGAATTTATTTATTTATTTACTTATATTTACTTACTTACTATAAGGGGACTCCAAGCGGCTTGGAGTTTTGGCAATCATTCAATGCCATATTGCAATACAAAACATACAAATACCACATGTCAAGCATTAAAATCAAAATACAGTAGAGTCTCGCTTATCCAACCTAAACGGGCCGGCAGAACATTGGATAAGTGAAAATGTTGGATAATAAGGAGGGATTAAAGAAAAGCCTATTAAACATCAAATTATGTTATGATTTTACAAATCAAGTGCCAAAACATCATGTTTTACAACAAATCGACAGAAAAAGCAGTTCAATACAAAGTAACGTTATGTAGTAATTACTATACGAATTTAGCATCAAAACATCACAATGTATTGAAAACATTGACACAAAAACACTGACTACTAAAAAAATGACTACAAATAAAGATAGAATTGCTGCCTAGAGAAACAGCTGTGGATCCGGGCAGGAGGCAGACTGCGTTGGATAGTACAGAACATTGGATAAGAGAAGCTTGGATAAGCGAGACTCAATAATAATAATAACAACAGGAAAAACTCAGCCGCTATCAGGACCTCAAGATTGAACTGCAAAGACTCTGGCAGAATCCAGTGCAGGTGGTCCCGGTGGTGATCGGCACATTGGGTGCCGTGCCAAAAGATCTCAGCCGGCATTTGGAAACAATAGGCATTGACAAAATTACAATCTGCCAACTGCAAAAGGCCACCCTACTGGGATCTGCACGCATCATCCGAAAATACATCACACAATCCTAGACACTTGGGAAGTGTTCGACTTATGATTTTGTGATACAAAATCCAGCATATCTACCTTGTTTGCTGTGTCATAATAAAATAATTTTATTTTTATACCCCGCCCCATCTCTCCGAAGGGACTCGGGGCGGCTTACATGGGGCCAAGCCCAGGCAACAGACAATATAAAAACACAACAATAAAACAAGTCAATCAACAATAAAACAAATGAGGTCATATACGATAAATATACTATGATAAAATCCTGGGTTGGCTCCAAAAAAGAACTGGGCCAAAGAAAGTGCAAGTAGTGTCAGTTTCAATCTGAATATATATAAAAACAATCAAAACTGTTAAAACCTAGTTTCAATCTGAATATATATAAATACAATCAAAACTGTTAAAACCTAGCACCTAATCATGCAGTCATCATCCCTGCTGCTTCATTCAAGTCAATTCCATAAAAGTATATTGCATTGTGGTATGCTACTCGCTGAATGTCTGGTTCCACAAGAAATTTCCATCGCTGAGTCTCATCTGATGGGCTGATGTAGTTCAATACACTTCTTTCAACGGGTTAAGAAAAAATGTCATTCTGTTGGATCAATTCAGCAAGAGAGGATGGTTATGGATGCTACAGGAGCTTTTTCACAGTTTCTAGGTTGGGTGTGGGGGCAGTCCAGAGTGAAACTAGATTTCTCTAATCCACATTCTGTTCCAGATGATATGGCTATGTAGAAGCAGCCTCAAATGACAAGAGTATTTCAAACACTATCTCCCATACTAGAGCCCCATCTACACAGGATTGAAAATCTGGAAGAATGTGAGATAAAAGTGGGGTGACCAGAAAATGCACATCCCCAATGTGTGCTGCAGACTGTACTTAGTGTTGTACAGCATATTTTAAAAACTCTCTGGAAAGTACAAAATGTGAGATATTATATGCTGCAGCTGATCACTATGTGGTCACTACAGAGCAGGAATTCAAGAGCAACCTGTACTGCACTTGTGGAAACAGCACCACCACTGGAATATCCAAATGTGGGAACTGGATATGGTGCCCTCAGGAAGGTAAACAAACACCTTTCCACCGAGAAGGAATTGCTTTCCTTGATTTGTTTTTCCCCTGCCATGATTCCCATTGCTAATTCTCATCTGATGGGCTGCTGTTGTTGAGCGCATTTCTCCCAATGGGGTAAGAAAAAATTCTTATGTCAGATTGATTTGTAGACATCGTGGGTGCTTCTTTGTGGTTCCCAGGGTGCCTGTGGACCCTCAGGAGAGGAACTGGATCTCTTTAATCCACATTCTGGTCTGGATTAAGGGGTGTGTAGAAGGAGCCTGGGGCCCCTGGTGGTACAGTGTGTTAAAGCACTGAGCTGCTGACCTGCTGACCAAAAGGTCCCAGACTCAAATCCCGGGAGTGGAATGAGTGCCCTCCATTAGCCCCAGCTCCTGCCAACCTAGCAGTTTGAAAACATGCAAATGAAGTAGATCAATAGGTGGGAAGGTAACGGCGCTCCATGCAGTCATGCTGGCCACATGACCTTGGAGGTGTCTACGGACTCTTCGGCTTAGAAATGTAGATGAGCACTGTAATGAAGTATGAATTTTGGTTTACAGATGTTATGTTTAATTGTGTGTATATGTTTTAAAAGGGTAAGTATTAGAGTTACCAGTGTGTGGGGTATGGTAGCCAGCTCAGTATTCTGAGGCAGGTTGCCATAGAAACGTAGCTGCTTCTGTAGAAATGTAACTATTTTGAAGCTAGCAAGAAAAGGGGCGGAGCTAGCTGGATGAAAAAGGAGGGAATGTTTTGAAGAGAGTTCAGTCTGTAATTGGAGGAATTACAGGGAAAGACTGGTTCTGAGGTGGTTAGAACCAGGGAAGTTCAAATGTCAGTCTGTACTCTGATGAGGCACAGGGAAGATTGATTCCAGGTTGATGGGATCAAGAAGACTCAATTATTCATTTTGAATCGGTTTTAAATAAGTTTGGTGACTTATTTAATGTAGTCTGTGTCCTGGTAAGGCACAGAGAATCTGTGATAGTATATCACAGGGGTGACTGTGGTTTGAAGTCACTGGATAGTCCAAGTTTCAGACTTTGGGAACCAATCCCAGCTGGACTCACAGAGATCCATTGAGCAGAGGAATAGGTTTTAACTATTTTAAGTAAAAGAAGTGACACTTTAGAGAGTTTGATTCATCTCATTCTAGTATTGTAACTGTTAATAAGAATACCTCTAAGTGAGAAACAACATTGTAACCACTAAGTTCTATGCCTGAATAAACTTGTTATTGTTCTTCCAACATCTAAGCCTCTGTCACCTATATTCTAAACCAAGTTACGCTACCATCTAAAGTGAAAAAGAAGAAAGAAAACAAAGCAAAAGGTCTCCTCCCTGAGTCTTTGGTGGTTGCATCTTTACAAATTGGTGGCAGCGGTGGGATAAAAAGATTCCCCCTGCCTGAAAGAACCTCAGTCGTTCATAGTCCTTTATAAGCACCAACCCACAGAGTCGGCTACGACTGGACTTAACGTCAGGGGAAACCTTTACCTATCTTTAGAAGGAGCCTAGATCTTCCTCAGCCCAGCTATGCTTATGGTTTAATATGTTTTAGTGTATACATTTGGGCTTATTATTAAATAGGTACATATACAGACATCTTAATTGTAAATTCAACCCTAACACTAAATGTTAGTCCCAACTAAAGAGTAGATTTAGCAAATCAATTGCTGGGTGGGAAGTCAATATTTATATGAATATCATTTAGTCACATATAGGTCTACTCTAGTTGGGCTCTGCAACTGGATTTAGGCTCCAATAATGGGAAAATAATCTCTCTCTTTCGTTACTCTTCATACTAGAAAGCATGAGTTGGAGCTAGAAGGATATTTTTGCAAAATCCAGCCAGCACTAATGTTTGGAAATCTAAGTTTTGCTGTTGAGTATTTTGAGACTCCTCTCTATTTAAAATGTCTTGCTTCTGAGAATACCTCCTGCCAACATTCCTCCACCTCTGTATAATGTACACATACCCGGGTCTTTAACCTCCTTGTCATCACCCAGTCCAAGATCAACAGAGGTGTAAGACACGGATGGGACTATTTGCTCATGTAGTTCAAACAAACAGACAGGGGTGATGTAAAAACATGCCACCAGAGAAAACTGGACACCCGGGATCTTTTTCTGGAACATAAAAACAAACTACCAGACATCTGATGCAGCCAAAAGAGGCTTATGTTTAATAACAAGAAAAAAGAGAGCAAAACATCAGCGTGAACTGAATAATTTGCACTGCTGAGTGTTAAAATACTGCAACTGGTTAGTCAGCAGGGTCATTTTCTGTCTTATTATGCAGGCGGAAAAAAAAGAGCGAGATTTCTTGAACCAGAATTGTGTTTGCTTTGTTCAAATATGGATTTTATTTATGATGAGGCATATGCAAAACCTCTTTTACATTGAAGAAGGACTGGATGGTGTCTCTGTTCCCTATACTGCCATATAAAATCCAAATTATCTGATTTGAACTGGATTATATGGCAGTGTAGATTTATATAATCCAGTTCAAAGCAGATAATATGGATTATCTTCACTGATCATCTGGATTATATGGCAGTGTAGAAGGAGCCACATTTTTCCGAAATATCTGATCCGATTTCAACTCAACTCATTCTGAATAGCTAAGGTCCCTTCCACACTGCCCTATATCCCAGGATCGGATCCCAGATTATCTCCTTATTCCAGATTATCTGGCAGTGGTGACTCATATAATCCAGTTTAAATCAGACGGTCTGAGATCAGATCCTGGGATATAGCGCAGTATAGAAGGGGCCTTGCCAACCTAGCAGTTCGAAAACATGCCAATGTGAGTAGATCAATAGATACCGCTCCGGTGGGAAGGTAACGGCGCTCCATGCAGTCATGCTGGCCACATGACCTTGGAGGTGTCTACAGACAACAGCAGCTCTTCAGTTTAGAAATGGAGATGAGCACCAACCCCCAGAGTCAGACATGACTGGACTTAACGTCAGGGGAAACCTTTACCTTTACCTAGAAGGGGCCTAAGTCAGGACTGAAAATAAAGTAGCATTATCTCAAAGCTCAGGATTTCCAAAGGAGGAAGCAAGGGATGGGGGGGGGGGGGGGGGAGAAATATGGCAGCACCCTAGTAAACTGACTTTGGGTGGAGCAGATTTATTTATTTCACCCATTAACACTACTGTGATGATCTGAAAGACATGCATCACCTCAATCCCCAGCACCTTAAAATTTAGGGCAGGGAGCATAACTTGCATCTTCCAGGACCCTATTACATTTTGACATTCTGTATTGAATCCTAAGAAATTCATTTATACCCACAAAAGTTATACAAAAATAAAATGATTACTCTTAAATGTACTACCACATTTCTTTTTCTCTTTGTTCCCCCTTTCCTCCTCTTTATGCTGCAATAATAATAATAATAATAATAATAATAATAATAATAATAATAATAATAATAACCTTGCAGACTGTGCAAGGAAACTGACGAAACCATTGATCATATCCTCAGCTGCTGTAAGAAAATTGCACAGACAGACTACGAACAGAGGCACAAGCATGTGGCCCAAATGATCCATTGGAACTTATGCCTCAAGTACCACCTTCCAGCAGCAAAGAACTGGTGGGATCACAAACCTGCAAAAGTTTTGGAAAATGAGCACGCAAAGATACTGTGGGACTTCTGAATCCAGACTGACAAAGTTCTGGAACACAACACACCAGACATCACAGTTGTGGAAAAGAAAAAGGTTTGGATCATTGATGTCGCCATCCCAAGTGACAGTCGCATTGACGAAAAACAACAGGAAAAACTCAGCCACTATCAGGACCTTAAGATTGAACTTCAAAGACTCTGGCAGAAACCAGTGCAGGTGGCCCGGTGGTGATGGGCACACTGGGTGCCATGCCAAAAGATCTCAGCCGGCATTTGGAAACAATAGACATTGACAAAATTACGATCTGCCAACTGCAAAAGGCCACCCTGCTGGGATCTGCACGCAACATCCAAAAATACATCACACAGTCCTAGACACTTGGTAAGTGTTCGACTTGTGATTTTGTGATACGAAATCCAGCATATCTATCTTGTTTGCTGTGTTGTAATAAAATAATAACCTCCATCTCCCCGAAGGGACTCGGGGCGGCTCACACGGGGACTAACTTGATTACTTTTTAAAGGCTTTCAAAGATACTGTGTAAGAAAATCTGGAGAAGAGTTAGACTCTGGCTGGTTTCCTTTTCAATTTGGACTGGTCTTAGTTGTAGGAACCCTGTGTTCTCAAGTCTTTTTCTAGAGGGATTTATCTGTACTGTAGTTTTTACAGCTCCAGGTAAAGCTATTTCATTTGCTGTGGCCTTCAAAGCATTTTAACACTTGGCTACAAACTAAACCACAGTTTATTGCTATTGGAATGAGCCTGGGAGACGTGTGCTAGCAAATCCTCCCATCCCTTTCTTGAGTAATTTCAGCTACTGCAAGAACCATGGTTCGGAAGCCCAGGAGGCCAAATCAGACACAGACAGGGTAGATGGCACCCTGAGGTTTATACTTATTGGTCAAAGAGGATGTCAGCGGAGAAAGCATTCTAAAGTACTGACACACTGCGATTGCAAATACAAAGCATTTATATTTCATTTGACAGCTATCCAAGAAAACTTTGCCATCTCCTAATTGGTTGAATAACAGTCTGGCTAGGATCTGCGTCCTGAGTGGCTCAGGACTCGAGCCGACATCTTTGCTCTTTGTATGGCGGCAAATTCAATAAAATGTCATTGGATCATTTGAAGTTTCAGTCTGTTTAATAGCCCACCTTGGAAAGGGGTGCAATCCCAATTGAATGTGGTAAGGCAATATATAATGAGTTCTAGATGGTTTTTTTGGCTTCACTCTGATGAATACAATAGAGTTAGCCCTGTGTACACAATGGATGTTTGGAGATGATACCAGTTTCAATAGGTCAAGTTGGCTTGAGGTATGTTCCCACGGATGGCCCTGATCTTTTCAATGGAAGTAGGAAACGGACCCAGATAATTCTGATGTACATCAATTGAGTACTGTATATACTCGAATATAAGCCTAGTTTTTCAGCCCTTTTTTAGGGCTGAAAAAGCTTCCCTCGGCTTATACTCAAGTGAGGATCCTGGCTGGCTTATGTTCGGGTCGGCTTATACTCAAGTATATAGGTAATCAGACTTAGACAGTCTTATCTTATTAAAGTCATTATTATTATCATAAATTACAATTTTATATAAACATTCAAAAACATTTAACCTATTGATGCCTCAAATAATAGTATCTATATTTATATTTATTTTTGAAATTTGCCAGTAGCTGCTGCATTTCCCACTCTCGTCTTATACGCGAGTCAATAGGTTTTCCCAGTTTTGTGATAAAATTAGGTGCCTTGGCTTATATTCGGGTCGGCTTATACTCAAGTATATACAGTAATTTTCCTTGTCTCCCAGTCTGTTGTGAAGGGATTGTGAAAAATAAGGCAGGGGTCTTGGATGAGACCAGACAATATTCCAGAAATGATTAACACAAAAAGGTTAATGTAAGAATAATAATAATAATCATCATCATCATCATCATCATTGGGTGCTGTGCCAAAAGATCTTGGCTGGCATTTGGAAACAATAGACATTGACAAAATTACGATCTGCCAACTGCAAAAGGCCACCCTACTGGGATCTGCACGCATCATCCGAAAATACATCACACAGTCCTAGACACTTGGGAAGTGTTCGACTTGTGATTTTGTGATACGAAATCCAGCATATCTATCTTGTTTGCTGTGTCATAATAATAATAATAATAATAATAATAATAATAATAATAATAATAATAATAATCTATATATATAAAAGGGTAATGATATTTCAGCCTAGGACAAAACAACAAAACTACACATCCCAGAAACACTAAACTTGGCAGCACAACCCCTCATCCATGCCTCTACGTTCATACAACAAAAAGAATATAAAAATAAAATCCTAATTAGAGGGAGAGGAATAATTGTTTTTATCCAATTGCTGCCAGTTAAAGGCTAAGCTCCGCCCACTTGGTCTCCTAGCAACCCACTCAGCCCAGGGGACAGGCAGAGTTAGGCCTCACTTTGGCCTCCTCCACACTGCCTATAAAATACAGATTATCAGATTTGAACTGGATTATATGGCAGTGTAGACTCAAGGCCCTTCCACACAGCTATATAACCCATTTAGAATCTTATATTATCTGCTTTGAACTGGATTATCTTGACTCCACACTGCCATATAATCCACTTCAGTGCAGTCGGACACAACTGGACTTAATGTCAGGAGAAAACCTTTACCCTTTACCTTAACTACCACCAATTCCTCAATACTTTATTTCCCATACAACCATACTTCGCCACAGCAACGCGTGGCCGGGCACAGCTAATAATAATAATAATAATAATAATAATAATAATAATAATAATAATAATAATGATAATAATGTATTTACTACTGTGTAATGTGTTTTCGGATGGTGCGTGCAGGTCCCAGTAAGGTGGCTTCACATCACACAGTCCTAAAGGCTTGGGAACTGTTCGACTTGTGATGTTGTGATATGAAATCCAGCATATAGCTCTCGTTTGCTGTGTCATACAATGTCTTTGTGTCAATAATAATAATAATAATAACTTTATTCTTGTATCCTGCCTCCATCTCCCTGAAGGGACTCGGGGTGGCTTATACAGGGACTAGCCCAAAAACAATAACATAGCATTACATACAACAATAATTAAAACAGTAATTTAAAACTAAAAACTAAAAAAAACCCTTTAAAACCCCCTAAAGTTTCGCAGAGTCACGGCTTCCATTTCATATAATTTTGTATATATTTCATAATTTGGGAGTTTGATTTCATGATATCACCTTCTTCAATTCCCAACCTTCCCAACATTCGTCAGCACTGAGTTGCAATCCAATGGCATCTGGTAGGCTGCATGATTCCTACCCTTGATTTAGAAAAATGAAGAAATTGTTTAAAATCATAGTTTGCATCTCTGAACATTAGTTTAAAATCAACCATGTTCCACTTTTGCTTAGACATAACAAATAACTACAACTGAAAAAAGAGGTTAAGTGCCCCGTGTTCTCCTTGTGATGGAGGAGTGGGAGGGAAGGATGAAAGCCTATGAGCCAGGTCTGAACAGATTCTGCACAATGTTGGAATGTTTATCTTTGTTTGTGTAATTATGATGTATTTTATTGTGCTTTGTTTTTTTATTCTTGTAAACTCTCCTGAGACCTTTGGCAGAAGGCAGCTACTATATAAATTTGAACAAACAAATGCCAGTGCTGATTGAAAAAGGATTCCTGCATTCACACGTGTTACTGGTAGGAAATGTTGCTTGTCAGACTGATTGCACTGGGTCAGACATTACTTCATAGAGATTTTCATAAATAAAATAGTTTTCATTTAAAATATTATTACATTTCTTTTCCATAAATTTACAACATATTAATATTTTCAGTTATAGATTAAGTCCTGTAGAATTCTAATTTATTTATTATTTATTTACAACATTTATACCCCGCCCTTCTCACTCGAGGGGACTCAGGGTGGCTTACAAAAATTGGCAAAATTTAATGCCCAAAATACTGGTCCTATTTAAAGAAAACCTAAATCAATGGGATTTATCTATGTGTAGGCTTCTCACTGAATAACAAAAGCTATACAGTGTATAGTAAAAGTAATACAGGGAAGAGCTTTAATCAAACTAACCAAAAAGGACATCAGTCATATCTACATTCACAAAGGGAAGAATTTATAAATGTATTTTTATGAATGGTTAATGCATTTAATTTTAATAGATTTGTAATGTATTGTATTATTTTTCTATATGTGCTTTTATTGTAAGCCGCCCTGAGTCCCCTATTGGGTGAGAAGAGTGGGATACAAATACAGTAGAGTCTCACTTATCCAAGCCTCGCTTATCCAAATTTCTGGATTATCCAAGCCAATGTTTTCAATATATCATGATATTTTGGTGCTAAATTCGTAAATACAGTAATTAGAACATAGCATTACTGGGTATTGAACTACTTTTTCTGTCAAATTTGTTGTATAACATGATGTTTTGGCGCTTAATTTGTAAAATCATAACCTAATTTGATGTTTAATAGGCTTTTCCTTAATCCCTCCTTATTATTCAAGATATTCGCTTATCCAAGGTTCTGCCGGCCCGTTTAGCTTGGATAAGTGAGACTCTACTATACTGTAATAAATAAATAAAATAAATAAGGTTTATATCAGGGCAATTATTTTCATACAGCTTTTGAGCCTTAGACCCCTTTGACACTACCACATAAAATCCAGATTATCTGCTTTGAACTAGATTATATGGCAGTGTGGACTCATATAAGCCATATTATCAAAGCAGATAATGTGGATTTTCTGCTTTGATAATCTGTATTATACAGCGGTGTAGAAGGGGGCCTTAGATTGCACCAGTATTTCCATCTTTTAACAGCTTCTCCTTTATTGCTTGCTATTTAGGTTTTATCTTCATATTTCGCAATTGATTTAAAGGAGAAATCCTACCGGTAAGATTTTACTTCCTTTAACCTTTCCGTAATTATTCAAAGTCTTTCTGCACAAATAGAAAGACACTGAATGAAACATGCTCTACGCCCATCATATTCTACGTTAGAAGATCTTGTGCTGTTTTCAATATATCGTCTGTAATTCTGCAGGGACATAGCATGCTTGTAACTGACCTTGCTCCTGTAGGAAATAGAATTCTAAAGATGAGCAATGTCCATATCCTGTAACTATGTAGCAAAGCCAGCAATGGGATTGATGCACAGTGGTACCAAAATTAATGGGGACCAATGTGCTATGGTCCCATATGCACATTGGGCCATGGCACACATTGGGCACTCTTGCTGGTATATAATCATGCATGTTTGCTGTTCAATTACCAGGTTTCTTTTGCCACTGCTACTGAGAGAAGTGTTTGCAAATTTATGTTGAGTGAATTCTTCACTGCATAATGTCAAAAAGTAACGATTATATCATCAGCATAAGATTTTCACTGGATCTAAGTGTCATCATGCAATTTGCATTTTCAATATTAAACGGCTGAATATTCAGGTCTAGAGGGATGCCTACCCACCAGGATATTAAAAAAGTATCTTTGATGCCGCACAGATATAAAATCCTATTTTTATATTTGATTGCTGCATTCTCTCACTCTATAGCAAACTCATGCACAACGAAGGAACAATCTGTGCTTACAGGTCCTTTAGCATTCCTCTTATTGTCCCTTTCAATATACTGAAGACTATATCTTGCAGGGTCATTTGGCCCTACATGGATCAGAAGGAAAGCTTAATGGTCAGTGGGCTTGATGGGTTTTGCTCAAGTCGCTGCAGACAGCACACTTCTTGAGACATCTTCCCAGGTTCACATACCACAGTTTCTGTTCCTCTCAAGTGTTCCTCTCATTTTTCTTTTTGCATCATCTCTTTTTAATTAAATATTAAACTCTAATAGAAAAAACAAAGAAAACGAACAATATTTCTGCATACATTAAAACACACTAACCTCACTAATACTTACAAGCCAAACTACACAACATACATCTCTATTATAAAAAGGTAAAGGTTTCCCCTGACATTAAGTCCAGTCATGTCTGACTCTGGGGGTTGGTGCTTATCTCCATTTCTAAGCCGAAGAGCTGGCGTTGTCTGTAGACACCTCCAAGGTTATGTGGCCGGCATGACTGCATGGAGCGCCGTTACCTTCCCGCCAGAGCGGTACCTATTAATCTACTCACATTGGCATGTTTTCGAACTGCTAGGTTGGCAGAAGCTGGAGCTAATAGCGGGCGCTCACTCTGCTCCCGGGATTTGAACCTGGGACCTTTCGGTCTGCAAGTTCAGCAGCTCAGCGCTTTAACACACTTCGTCACCAGGGCTCCTCATCTCTATTATAATTACATATAATTCTGAACTACAAACATATATACATAAAAGGTAAAGGTTTCCCCTGACGTTAAGTCCAGTCGTGACCGACTCTGGGGGTTGGTGCTCATTTCTATTTCTAAGCCAAAGAGCTGCCGTTGTCCATAGACACCTCCAAGGTCATGTGGCCGGCATGACTGCATAGAGCACCGTTACCTTCCCGCTGGAACGGTACCTATTGATCTACTCACATTGGCATGTTTTCGAACTGCTAGGTTGGCAGAAGCTGGAGCTCATAGCGGGCGCTCACTCTGCTCCCAGGATTTGAATCTGGGACCTTACGGTCTGCAAGTTCAGCAGCTCAGTGCTTTAACACACTTCGCCACCAGGGCTTCCACATATATACATACATTGATTTTAAAAGTGGAATTCTTACTACTCTTTTTTCCATTCTTTTTCATTTAGTATTTTTAATTCCACCTTATTGCAAACAAATAGTCCTACTTATTTTAACATTGATGATCTCATCTAATGGGGGTGTAATTGGCAGAATGCACTGCTTCGCCTTCCCTTTCACTGTGGAGCCCGCCGGCTCCCATCCCATGACACATTGCAACTTCTGGTGGGTTTGCACAGTGAAAGAGAAGGCAAACTGGCACATGCCACCGTGGTGGCAACGTGAGAGGCTTCCTGTGTTGTCTTGAATCAACGAGGGGAATCTAGGTGGTGGATGCTTCTCCCCGTGGGATAGATTTACTGGTAAGTCGGGCAATGCCCACAAACTGGAAAAGATAATCAACCCAGTCCCTGTGAATTCTGATGGTTCAAATCCAAATTTCACAGCTATTCATTGGTTCTCTTGTGTAGCCACTCCTTGTGTTGAAGTTTAGCACAGCTCAATCTCTTTTCTCTGGCTCCCCCTGTCCCTCCGCCTCTCCATCCACGTCTTGATTTACATTTGCCAGGGAGATGGGAAAGTAAGAGGGAAGCTTGCTGCTTTCTCTTCCTGGGAGGGCCTTGAACTGGCGTGCCCTGGCTGAGGCACTTATTATCCTCGCTGCTCTAGCTGCAAGCTCCCTCTACTATGGGGCGACTCAATGGGAATTTAAATACCTCATGATTGTTGTCTCAGAGAATAGGAAAAGGCTGCATTAAAGAGTAAATTACAGCGGAGAAATAACTGGCCGAGGGCAGACAAGCACGTTTTCAACAATTTGCAAGCAACAATTCCCGAAGATTCTTGTAGGAATTGCAGAATGACATCATAACCAAAGTAACCAAAGTTACCACGATAGCACATTTTTTCATATCTCATCAGCAGTATAGATTTATACTCAACTAATTGCTAACATAAAGTTTGAGACTATGCATTCACTGAATGTGTTAGAATTATTCAAAACAGACTTCGGTGGCGGCGAGGGGAAATTCCTATTTTCTTTTACTTTTTGAATCAGAGTACGAAAGCAAAATCTCCCACTTTCTTTATAAGGCCCAAGTGCCATATTCTTTTCTTGCACTGGAAATCCACAGGTGCAACTTCTGTGCAGTGTGCATGTGCTTTTTAGTACATCTGCAGGGATACAACAAGCTTAGCAAATCCTTGCAGACCAGTATGAATACAAGGCTGTCCTATAAACACCAGTCTTTACTTTGAATTTCACTGTATTCCCTGGCTTGTCTCACAACTTTTTAGCATGCATTGCATGTAGCTTTTATTGTGTGTTAATAAAAGAAGAAGAAGAATGTTACGCGGTAGCAGCTGCTTTCACAAACCAGCCTATAGTCAGTTTCTGGAAGGGAAAACCGTTTGCAGCCAAACGTTTAAATAAACTTAAAATCAGCCAAGCTAATTCAGGTTGTGTTTTTGCTTGTTTATAAGAATAAAATGTGCCAGTTTTGATTTCCTGTGCTTCAGTTTATCCACTATGAAAAATAATCATCCCAGTGCTGGCAGTTCTTACTGTTCTGAGTTATGTGGAAACTGGATTAGTCCTTCAACGCTCTACTTTTTTCATTTTATGAATATGCTGCCATGTTATCATTCCTACAGATGCTGCTGTCATTCCAAATTAGTTTTTAGTCCTATGTTTTGTGTGGGTAGCCTTCCTGTGTTTGGGGTTTGAATTTGGGCATGAGGATGGCAATTTTACTTTATTTTTTTTAGTCATTCCCTGAATGTAAACTAAAATCTTAATGAAATCCCTGGTTGTCAATGAGTAACTAGGTTAATGAGAAGGGCCCACAATTCACCACAAAAAAGGAGAATTGTTCAATGTCTGAGATCAAGCAAATGAGTTTCTTCTGAAAGTTGGTAGAATGGGAAAATGTTATGCCAATGCCACATTATCATAGGATGTCTACGTCCCACACCACTGGAGAAATTATACTCTTTAGCTGGCATTGCACCCCTTGACATCCACCACAAAGTAGTAGCCAACAATGAAAAGACCAAGGCATTGACATCTCTGGCCCATCCTCTGTTCGGATATCAGCCAGCACGGCAACACCTTAAATCAAGAAATAGTTTTCTAAGATCTATAGAGATACTCGCAGGAAGCGAGAGTCCAAAAGTGGCAGGCTAAGACCCGGAACCTCAATCCGTGGCTGACGCCAGATGAGAGATTCCCTCCTGGGCACACAGAAGACTGGGTGACTTGGAAGGCGCTGAGCAGATTTCACTCTGGCTCCACGAGATGCAGAGCCAGCCTTAAGAAATGGTGCTACAAAGTGGAGTCCACGACATGCGAGTGCGGAGAAGAGCAAACCACAGACCACCTACTACAATGCAGCCTGAGCCCTGCCACATGCACAATGGAGGACCTTCTTATAGCAACACCAGAGGCACTCCAAGTGGCCAGCTACTGGTCAAAGGACATTTAGTACAATGCCAAGTTTAAGCAGAGGCTGGATGGCCATCTGTCAGGGCTGCTTTGAATGCGATTTTCCTGCTTCTTGGCAGGGGGTTGGACTGGATGGCCCGTGAGGTCTCTTCCAACTCTATGATTCTATGAACAAGGAGCCAACCAATTTATCAACATCTGTAAAATTATGAAAGGGATCTGTATTTTCAAACAATACTGTATTTTTTTCTGAAGATTTCAAGTTACTCAAATCAGGTCCAAGCTACAGTGGCCCCATAGCATACATACTCGTTACGTTGGTGGTGTTTTGTGGCAGGACTGATCTGACAACCTAGATCAGTGGTTCCCAAACTTATTTGGCCTACCTCCCCCTTTCCAGAGAAAATATTACTCAGTGCCCCCTGGAAAGAGGGGCGTGGCTTAGAGGCGTGGGTGTGGCTCCTGCTCAAGATGGCGAGGCTGAGCTTCTCCCCCAGTCCAAGATGCAGGGCTGGGATGGGGAGGTGGAGGTGGGCGGGGCCACAAATGGTCTCCCAGGACTGGGATGAGCTCTGAGGCAGGGCTGAGCTTCTATCCCTGTCCTGCGGTGCCTGCCAGGACACAGGGGGCGGGGCTAGAGGAGGAGGCAGGGCCTCTTCCCAAATGCCTGATGGGGCTGAACCTCTATACCCCACCCCTGTGTTCTAACAAGTGCCTCAGGGGAGGTATACAGAGGCTCAGCCCTGTCTTGCGCTCTTGGGAAGAGGCCCTGCCTCCGCCCCTGCCCTGTCGTTTAGTCCTAAAAGGCCTCTCAGGAGAGGTATAGAAGCTCAGCCCTGTCTTGGGCTCTTGGAAGGAGGCCCCGCCCCCTTCCCTAGCTCCGCCCTCTGTGTCCCAACAAGCGCCTCAGGAGAGGTATAGATTCTCAGCCCTGTCTCAGGCTCTTGGGAAGAAGCTATGCCCACTCCTCTAGCTATGCCCCCCTATATCCTAACAGGCACCTCAGGTGCTCAGCCCTGTCTCCGGTACTTGGGAAGAGGCCCCGGCCCTCCTCTGGACCCACCCCTGTGTCCTAATAGGTGCCATCACCACCACCCTGGATCACTGCAGTGCCCACCAGGGGGCAGTAGCACCCACTTTGGGAATCACTGATCTAGATCGACTTTACTTGATAGTCTGCTTGGGATTTTCTGTACAGTTTCGAAGTGGCAGAATCTCAACTACCAGCAGTGTTGGTGCTGCCGGGAAGCCACCATATGGGACCCCCCCAGCCCGACACCCCACCTTAGGGCATTCTGGCTGAAGCACCCACTTGCTAAGGCCACTGGTAGGGGAAGGGGGAATTCCCCCCCCCCCTTGATCTTCACACTCACTGATAGCAGCCAGACCACCCACAAGAAAGTAGGTAGGAGGGGATGAGAGAAGCCACCCTGCTCCCTTAGGCCATCTGAGCCAGTCCAGCTGTCCTGACAGCACCTAACTCAGGGGCGAACTTGAATCCTGGGCCAGTGTTAGAAGTTTCTCCTGAGTTAGTTTAATCCCGGAGACATCTATTTTAACATGGCCTTTCCCAGGGTTAAGCCACTGATGACCGTCACCCCGGCTTTCAAATTGATTTGAAATCGCAGCGGGGAGTTCCGCAGATCAGCCACCAGAGGAACGGAGCGGGACCGCAGCAGACTATTATTAAAAGATCTTTTTTTCCTTCACTTTCCCCTTCCCTGAACTATGTAACAAACCCCCCAATAAAAGTAGCATTTATTTTAACAGTAACACTCTCTATCCGGTTATTTTGTGTCATTCTCTGACTCCTTCCTTTGCATGCAATTTCTCTCTCTCTCTCTCCCTCTCACTAACCCGTCTGATCTTTAAAACCCTGGCGGAGGCTTCTCCGCCATAGATTAATACGCCGGACGATATAAATTGGCTCATATCTCTATCAAAATTACCCCTAGAACGCTCCTCTTTTAGTCCTAACCCTTTCTAAGGCTCCTGACTCGAAGACCACCAACGGAACCGAAATCGGTCCAGTTCTCGGCACCTCAACAGCTGACTGTCAAACGGGACCGACTGCTCCTTTCAAGCCAAACTGCTGCCTTATCCCGGACTTTCCTCTCCCCGCGACTCGCGGAATGGTTTTAAGAGATCCCTAGCCCCTTTCTGTGAACTGGGGATGGGGGATCGCTCTCCCGCTGGGGAGACATAGATCTCCAAGTACCCTCACCCTCTCTGCCGCTGCCAGGGGGTGCCCGGATGGATGCCCTCCACGTTTCATTCATACTTTCATAATTTTATGAAGGAGAAGAACACTCTTCCCCAGACCTATCCCTGGACTTATGAAATCTTATACTTCCAAAGACTACAACCCACATGTGCCCCTTCCCCATGCCATCTTTATGAATTCCTTATGAACTCTTTTTCCTCATGTATCCGTGAATTTTCATATTCTATGTACTTGGACATTCTCATGACTCACTATTGTATGAACTTCTAATCGTTGGGCTAACTTCATGAATTGTGAAATCATGCTGCTAGAACTCCACTCCTATGACTTTCCATATTGGGTTCCCCAGATGTTGTAAACCTCGTTCTTATCAAATGTTTTCAATTGTTTATATCATCCATGATTCCCCTTTATGCAATGTAACCCCCCTCTATGGATTCCCCCTTTTACTTCCTTGAAATCTGTCTATCTGCCTATATGTATTTGTACTCTTTGGGATCCCCGGAAATTATGTGTTTTTCCTAGCTGGGTTTACGCTCCAACTTTATTTTATTTTTCATTTTTATCTCATATAATTGTCAAAATCATGAAATCAAATGGGAAATATTTTGACCCCAACCTGAACCCTAGCCCCTATGACCCAGGCCTCCCTTCCCAAAAACAAAAGGATAATCTGCTACAGTTTAACCCAATCTAATTCAGATTGCATGGACAATATAAGGCTGAGTCACCAAATTCGGAGTATAGTCCTAAAGGTGATTCAGCCCCCAGGGCAAACATTGTCATATCTCAGGAAATTCCAGGACGCCTCACGTTGAGCGCCCTGTGGAGCCTGTCAATTTTGGCTCATCAACACCCATCACCACTTCCCGTCTGACACCCCAAGGCATATCTAAAATCTGTGAATGTGACAGGACCCTGGACATCCTTGATGGGTGCCATTAATTCCTTTAGAAATCGGCCGGGCAAGGATTAATCTGATATTTCCTGTCCTGTCACTTCATTGTTTCAATAGCTCCCGCCTCCTCCTCTCTGATTGGCCCGAGTGGGGACAAAAAGTGGCTCCCCATTGGGCCAGCAGAGCGAGGCGGGAAACGAAAGCCCGCCTCGTTCAACCTCCCAGCCTATCCGCGATCAGATGGGCGGGGGAGCGGGGCGGGAAATTCAAAGGGCTGTCAGACCGAAACATTGTATAAATATGGCTTTATTTGAAACATATGATACGCTAGTAGACTGAATGATCACTACTAGTGTCCTTTTCAGCTGAATTGCTCAATAAAGACTCCTTGGCAGATTTTCCTTCATCTTTGGCGGACCTTCTTCATTTCGGCTCCAGGTTGTATTGCGGCTCATATTCTCCTTTTGGCTTCGCCAAGGTCCGTTCCCTCAGGACCGGGTCGGGTCTCTCCTTAAGGGCCCGATCCCCTAAAACGCGGTCGACAACACCACAACACTGATCTATTCTCAAACTTCACATATTTGCAAATAGAAAATAACAAGAAATAGTCATTATTAATGAGAAATGGAAACAGAATACTTACAAAGTGGTTTAATTTCCAGTCTTTTGTTTGCCATATATCAAGAAGTAATAATCACAATGTATATGGAGAAATTGGAATCTGTTTCAGAACTTCCCCCACTGAGAATTGTCTTCATTTTCACTGGTAGACTATGGGCCCTTCTACACATGCTGTAAAACACAGAAGTAACTGGGATAAAAAGGGGGATGGTGGTGGCATGACTGTATATCCCTGCAGTCATGGAAAACACATGGCTTCCTTCACATTTCCCTGTGTGAACTGCTCCAGCGCATGTGTTTTAAAAGCCGTAAACAGCCGATTGAGCTGTCAAAAATGGAGCCACGGACACACAGGTGGCTAAAGGGAAGCAAAATGGGAAAGGAATTAGAATTCTCCACAACCATTCCTTTCTTCTGATTATAATATCAGACAGAGCTTGAATTAACAGTTGGGTGAAGAGAGAGGTATGAAACCTGCTTGTGCGTACATTAAGATCTCCGCATGAATGCATATGAGATCCAGCACATCTCAGAGAATTTTTTTTTTAAAAAAAAAAAACCTTCAGCGGGATGTCCCGGTCCACCCTTCATCTCGATTCACTTTAAAGGAAGGTGTGAGGAGGGCAGGGGACCATTTCTCAGGACTGACTGGTCTGTGTGTGGACTTGCTGTTTGGTCCCAGGGTTTTTTGCCCCAGTTTTTAAACTCATATTTTGATGCTGTCTGGAAGCGCCTTTAATTTTAAGGAACTGAACTTAATACTAATCTGCTTGTGATCACCTTCTATTGTATTTCTGTTTTAAAAGGAACATGTCATTTAATTGTCACACATAACATCTTTAAATTATTGCTGAAGTCCTTAAAATTGACTTTCTCAAACTTTTCTTAGATATGCTTTCCAACCTTGGAGAATATCTATGAATATCTCAAACACTGAGATGTGTAGTCTTAAGGCAGGATACACAAAGAACTTGGAAATAATTGAAGGCTTTTCTCAGTCATTTCATAAGCAAAAGAATCTGTCTGCATGTCACTAAAAACAGACTCCAAGAGAAGTCTCTTGTCCCTACCAGAATGCCAGATACTGTGTTATAAAGAGAACAAAAATCTTAACAAGCCACAAAATCCCTTTGTGCTGTATAATCAAGCATATGGAAGTACTTTCACCTTTGAAAATGAATCTTCAAGCCAAATAAACAAATTTTCTGACTTGTCAGCAGTTATAAAATATAGTAAGTAACATGTCTGTACTTCAGTCAACTTAATTTTATATTTTATCAGTCTTCAATGTGATAATGCTGCTTTGGTAAATATCTGAGTCCAGTTAATGTCATTTTCGCTATTTCCTCATCTAGCTAAAGGGATCTGCTATCAGAAGCTGCATGCAGATTAAATGCAGACTAGGGGTATGTGGTGGGTGCAAACTGTGCCAGGTGACACTATAAGAATGGAATGACATTAAATTGGCAAAGAATTGGACTAGTTCATGGGAGGGATTTTTTAAAAGTGACACCCATTTATTTATTTATTTATTTATTTATTTATTTATTTATTTGCAGTATTTATATTCCGCCCTTCTCACCCCGAAGGGGACTCAGGGCAGATCACATTACACATATAAGGCAAACATTCAATGCCTTAACATAGAACAAAGACAGAAAACAAACACAGGCTCCAAGCTGGCCTCGAACTCATGACCTCTTGGTCAGAGTGATTTGTTGCAGCTGGCTGCTCACCAGCCTGCGCCACAGCCCGGGCCTCCAATATCCATCCTCCAATATCTCAATTGTAAGGAACCATCATTTTTAAAGAGCAGTCAATACCTCAGTGTAATGTTGAAAAAGGCAAAAACACTTTGAATACAGCACGACGCACTCAGATTGCTTGGCCAATGGGTCAATTAAAATCTGAGAGTTGACTTTATTCTTATATAAAGAAAAAGGTGGAGATAGGTCTTCAGATGTGTTTTCAGTTCTGACAGTTCATTTAGCTTTTCCAGTAGATCATTCCAGTCTTGGGGTGGTCGATGAAAAGGTCCTCTGGGTGATGGTTACCAGTCAAGTAACTGCCCCCTAGAGGACCTAAGTGGATTCTATGGGAGATAGCGATCCTGTAGGTAACTTGTACCCAAACCATGTAGAGCCTTAAAGATCAAAACCAACACTTTGAATTTTGTCAAGTAACTAATTGGCACCCAGTGGATTGATTTTCGTATGGGTGTATTATGTTCTCTCCTAGATGTTTTATTAACCTGTCTGGCGACTGTGTTTTGAACTTGGTACAAAAGTAGCCCCATTGTATAGTCCAACCTTGAGGTTACCAGTGTGTGCACTATCATCTTTAGGTCCTCCAGTTCTAGGAATGGGTGCAGCTAGTGTATTAGCCAAAGCAGGTAGCAAGCACTCTTGATTATTGCATCTACCTGGGCTGACATTTGGAGAGACAGATTCAGAAACACTTCCAAGCTACGGGACGTCTTTTGTGGGAGTGTAACCCCATCCAGAACTGGTTGACACACTTCCATCTACAGGTTAGGACTCTTGATGACAAACACCTTTGTCTTGTCTGGATTCAGCTTCAATTCGTTTTTCTTCATCCAGACCATTACCTCCTCCAGGCATTCATTTAGAGGAGACACTATCCTTAGCTAAAGCTGTTTTTGAAAGCGTGGACAAATATATTTGGATGTCATCAACATACTGATAGCACCCGGCCACAGGGCCGGCCCTAGGTATTTTTCAAGTGTAGGCGTACAGAATTTTGGCACACCCCCCCAAACCAATCACTGAAAAATAAAAGTATTGGATAAGTGAAAATGTTGGATAATAAGGATGGATTAAAGAAAAGCCTATTAAACATCAAATTACATTAAGATTTTACAAATTAAGCACCAAAACACCATGTTTTACAACAAATCAACAGAAAAAGCAGTTCAATACTTAATGTTATATAGGAATTAATATATTTGTGAATTTAGCACCAAACATTGAACAGGAATATAGGGCAGTGTGGACTTAGATAACCCAGTTCAAAGCAGATATTGTGGGTTATTCTGCCTTGATATTCTGGGTTATATGGCTATGTGGAAGAGCCCTGAGGGTCCTTCCATACAGCCATATAACCCAGAATATCAAGGCAGATAATTAAAAGGCCACCGAAAGGGAATCTTGCTCCTGGTATTAAAAAAAACTTTAAAATCAGGACAATGAATAAAGAACAACACTTTGAAAACAGGGGAAATCCAGACAGTAAACAATCAGGGATAGCTAACACCTCCCAAAAAAATATTCTCCCAGGCAAGAAGAAGCCAGGCCTTGATGCCACAGGGCCATTAAATGCTAATGAAGGTGATTAATTACAACACTCACACCTGCTTCAAAGAAGAGTTCTTTCTCCCACCCTGGACCTTCTATAAACCCCACTTACCTAGCTTCCAAGTTCCCAAAGACCTCACAATCTCAGAAGGCCCTGAAGGCAGGCCTGCACAGTGCGAAGGCAGGACCGCGCCGGCCATAAGGCCCAGCGCGGGCCCCGGAAGGCCCAGCGTGGCTGCCAGAAGGCCCAGCACAACCGCTGGAGAGCCCAGCGCGGGCACCAGGAGGCCTGAAGGAGAAGGAGGCGGAGGTGGCACCATCCTCCCGGGGACCTCAACTGCGCCCCCAGGACAATGGCGCCACAGACAAGTGCCTAATTTGCCTCATGGTTGGACTGCCCCTGCCTGGCCACATAGGTCACAATGATCTCTCTGCGGTTTCACGTAAATGTTAAAAAGCATTGGGGATAGGATGGCTGCTTGTGGGATGCCACATAACAGCTCTTTTTCTGAGGAGCAGCTATCCCCTGGCACCACCATTTGGAACCTTCCTGAGAGGTATGACTGGAACCACAGCAATGCAGTTCCTCTGATTTCTAAATCCCTCAGGCATTCCAGAAGGATACCATGGTTGATGGTATCAAAAGGCACTGAGAAATCTAGAAGCACTAACAGGGACACACTCCCCCTGTTATTGTTAAGATGGAGACCATCCATTGAGGCAACTATAGCAGTCTTAGCTTTCAAGCCAGTTTGAAATGTGTGTCACCCAAGACTACCTCTGCAGTATATCAAACTTCACTGTATTATTATTATTATTATTATTATTATTATTATTATTATTATTATTATTATTGAAATTCATACTACCCTAATATTAATTATTTGAAAGTATTTTGTTGCATTTTTTAAAATGTCGTGTTTTTATACTATCGTTATGAGATTCTGTTCAAATTTGAAGAGGTATAAAAAATTGTGTTTGTGTATGCCTTCCAGTTGCCTGTTGACGTATGGTGATCTCATGAACGTCATAGAGTTTTCTTAGGCAAGAAGTACTCATAGGTGGTTTGTTATTTCTTTATTCTGAAATACAACCTGCAGCACCTGGTATTCCTTGGTGGTCTCCCCAAGATAAATAATAAATAAATATACTTTGTTATGGACTGGAGTTCTTCTCAGCCCAATCAAGTTTCTAAATCAGCCCATTCAGTATCACCTTTTATGAACAAAAAGGAACTGGAAACATTGCTCTTTCAATTGAATATAATATAATAAACTCCAAATTCTAGTGCTCTCTGGCAATTAAATTATATTCTTCTTTTACATCCTATACTTTTCTAGAAATTAGGCTTCATTGAACTTGATGGATTTTGCTGCTGAGTAGCACATATACCGAAATGCATGCATAGGATACAGTGGGAGAGTATAGTCAGAGGACTTTATCACACAAACCTACTATTCCACATAGTTAATTAATTAATTAATTAATTTACAGTATTTATATTCCGCCCTTCTCACCCTGAAGGGGACTCAGGGCGGATCACATTATGTACATATAGGGCAAACATTCAATGCCCATAAACACATCGAACCGAGACAGATACAGTCAGACAGATAGACGCAGAGGCAATTTAACCTTCTCCTGAGGGGGTGTTCGATTCTGGCCACGGGGGGAGCAGCTGCTTCATCATCCACTCTGATGGCACTTCCTCACTTCCTCATTCCAGCGTTGTAAATTAGTTAAACTTGCCTCCCCACTTTTTTTTATAAGTGGTACCTTATTTCCTACTTGATAGATGCAACTATCTTTCGGGTTGCTAGGCCAGCAACGAGCAGGGGCTATATTTTATTTTTAATTGACAGGTGCTCACCCCGCCACGGGCTGGCCTCGAACTCATGACCTCATGGTCAGAGTGATTTATTGCAGCAGCTGTTTACCAGCCTACGCCACAGCCCGGCCCCTAGTTGTGTTATTATTATTGTTGATATACAGTAGAGTCTCACTTATCCAACATAAATGGGCCAGCAGAACATTGGATAAGCAAAAATGTTGGATAATAAGGAGGGATTAAGGAAAAGCCTATTAAGTGTCAAATTACGTTATGATTTTACAAATTAAGCACCAAAACCTCATGTTTTACAACAAATCAACAGAAAAAGCAGTTCAATACACCATAACGTTATGTAGTAATTACTGTATTTACGAATTTAGCACTAAAACATCGCAATGCATTGAAAGGATTGACTACAAAAACACTGACTACTAAAAGGCAGACTGCGTTGAATAATACAGAACGTTGGATAAGTGAAGGTTGGATAAGTTAGACTCTACTGTATATCACATTGAACGCCTCTGATATCACACCTTTCTTCATTAGCACAATTAAGTTGATTCACCAGTTCAAACACCTTTGTAACCTGCTTTCCCACAATACTGCTGTTCCTTAATTATTTACTAACATTACTATTATTTGTAGTGTACTTATACAGTTCCAATATTTTTTTTAAGTAAATTTGAATTTAAAGGAAATGGAAAACAGCCAGCCTGGGGAGTAGATAGGGGAAGAGGAGGAGAATCCTGCTGCCTGGTGTTGCTTTATCGCCGGCATGCATCTTGCTGCTTCCATAGTTTGCTGCCAAGTGTGTGGGGCTAGCCATAGGCAAGGTAATTGTTGCATGTGCTACAGAGGTTCATGAAGGGAAAGCACTGTGATAATGTATGTAGGCAAGGTGGGAAAGGTGGCTCAGGTGATTTGGGTTGTGTTCCTATCATCATGAATTCATTGATTTGGAGACAGATCACCTCCATAGTCACTGAGTCTGGAAACATTGAGGGGCAGGTTTATCACTACCATGATTTGAATGCCAGTTTCAGGATTCCTTTCCACATACCGTTGCAGCATGTGCTGACAAGTTGGGGTACAAACACATTTCAAGCACATGATCTGCTCCTAAGCTAGAACCCATCCCATCAAAGAAAATATGACTGTTATTACAGTTAATCACCCCAAGGTATTCTTTGCTTCATTAGAGATCATGAATGCTGAACTACTTTAGTTGCTACAGAAGTCTGTGAAGCAAAGGTTAAGATGCACATTTTTATGAACAGAGCGTATAAAGTATCTTCCTGAGCAATAGACTGTATTATCAATAGAAGCTACACATGCTACAGCATGTAATGTGGCATTTAAGAGATTTTGCATTTACTTAATAGTTAGAGTAAATTATGTCATGCTGGCCACATGACCTTGGAGATGTCTATGGACAACGCTGGCTCCTCGGCTTAGAAATTGAGATGAGCACCAACCCCCAGAGTCAGTCACGACTGGACTTAACGTCAGGGGAAACCTTTATCTTTTTAACTAATAATTAGAGTGCACCTATACTGTACAATTAATGCAGTTTGACACTGCTTTAACTGTCATGGCTCAATGTTATGGAATCATGGGAACTTCTCTGCCAAAGAGTGTGGTGCCTCACCAAATTACAACTCCCAGGATTGTTGTGTTTTCTGGGCTGTATGGCCATGTTCCAGAAGTATTCTCTCCTGACGTTTCGCTCACATCTATGGCAGGTTAACTCACTCACTATTATCCCCCATAGTACATGTGTACTATGTGCATAGACTGTCATTTAGAGAAAGAAACTAGCCTGAGGACATGTGAGCTGCTTTTGTGAAAGGGGAGATGTTTAAGCTAATCTTCCCTTCATTTTTTTCTCAATTTGTTACTACAGATTTTGATGTACAGTGGCTGCTTAGTATCCACTAATTTTTGGTGAAATGACCCCATAGTTTCAATATTTTGGGTGAAATACCTATTGTATATACTGTAATGTCATTGTAAGATTGTGTCCCTTAAATAACCTGACAAAATCATTT